>NC_141035.1:24239375-24575000 GCF_052040795.2 Danio rerio
ATGACAAACAAACACTCTGATATTCAATGACGTGAACAAAAAATATTTAAAGCCCCTGATTTTCAATGTCTGGAATAAACCTTTTAAAATTCCATGATATTCCAGAAATAACATGACAGTGTAAAACATGAACATTGTGGATCATGAGCTCTGATTAGGTCACTGGTGCTGAAAATGTAACCGTAATAGCCCTTTTTGTATTATATTAATTTGATTGCTATTCATTGCCATAATATGGACAAACATAAGCAAAAAGAAAAAGAAAAAGCATTGACAACAGTGGAACACCACCAGGGTGAACAAAATATGACGGCATTTTAATTGTATGTTTCTCACTCACAATATACTCCCTGATGTGTCCATGTGTTTTATCAGGAGGGCTCCAGGAACACAGGACCGTCCCGTCATCAGCTTTGTCACAGCTCAACTGAAGGCTCTGCGGAGGGTCTGGCACTGTCATACAAATAGAAAGACCAGTCATGAAGAGAGAGAGAAGAAAAACAAATCATACTTGAGATTTTTGGAGACTTACATCCTTCTGGAGTGCGCAGAGTAAGATATTCATTGGTCCTGTGCTGTTTGCTAAGGCACTGAGTCTGAACCTTCACGTTGTATGTGGTGTCTGGCATCAACACGGTCAGAACGGCACTACCCTTATTGCTGTTTGTGTCTATTGACGTCCACTGTTGTACACCCACTGGCCTGCAGAATACAAACAGCTTTCTGTAACAGACCTACTGTATATGGAGTTGAGACACTTTTGTGATCAGATTATGGAATTATAAATTATATTATACATATTATAAAAATAAATTATTTTGCTGTTTTGGTAAGTCTACTTACATTTATTTGTAATTATTAATTTAATAAAATATTATCAAGTTAAATTAAATAATAAAATCTGATAAAGAAACGGTCCAAAATAAGGAAACAACATTTATATGCAATCTATTCTTAAGAACTAAATATATGTAACTGAAATAATAAAAAGAGACTAAAAGAAATTGTAAAATAATTTATAAAAATTATTTTAAAATATTATACAATTAAATTAAATATATATAAATATATAAAATTGAGGAAACAATAAATAAAATTGATATGAAAACAAAAGAAAATAAATAAAAATAAATAAAAAAGAAAATAAATTAAAAAGTAAATAGACAAAAAAAAAAAAAAAAAAAAAGGAAAAAAAAAATAATAATAATAATAAATAAAAGAAAATAAAAACAAAAAGAAAAAGAAAAATAGATAAAACTAAACAATAAAAGAAATAAAAATAAAAAATATAAATATAATTAAATAAAAATAAAATAAAATAAAATAAATAAAAGAAAATAGAAATAAATAAATAAATAAAAAGAAAGAAAAATGACAACTAAAATGTAACTTAAAAATATAAATTAAAAAAGGATAGATTTATCCAGTCCCTGCTTTACCTGAAGTAGATGACAAAAGAACAGGAGGATGTAGGCATATTTTTAGGCCTTGTCCATGTAAGCTTGACAGCTCCAGAGAAATTGGCAGTCCACTGTAGATTCTGAACCTTGTAGACCTGCTGTTCATCTGGGAAATGCAAAATCAGGGTGAATCAGCATGAACAGGCAGACCGTCAGTTTAATGTGCTCCAGTGCAGCAGATTTCCAGCACTGCAAAGACGTGATGAACGTCTCTCAGTGTCTCACCAGTGCAGTTGTGCTCGTCACTTCGGTCAGAGCAGTCTATAAAACCATCACACCTCTCGCTGTTCAGCAAACAGGCCTCGCCGTCTGCACACCGCGTACCATTCGCACAGAGCAGAGGGCCATGAGTGGCTGAAATACAATGGAGAGTAAAATAGGTAAAGCTTAAGGTAGTGTAACAATGCAATTTTTTCTGAATTAATTTTTAAGACTTTCATATTTATCCTTAAAAGGAAGATAAAATGTCCCTTTTCATGAGCTGCAAAATTAATCACTAGTGTCCACAGGAATTTTTCAGCTCTAATGTCACCACAGACAACTGTAGCTTGTCAACTTTCTGTGTGTGTCCCTTTAAATGCAAATGAGCTGCTGCTTTCCAGAAGAGGGTGGAGCCTTTACATGCTATTCTGACAGCCCAGAAACAACAAAACAAGCAAATCTCACCAAAATATAAAAAATTAAAGATTAAAGGCTCGCATGTTCAAATCAGATGCTGATAATACTGGAAAAGAAAAGGTTACAACTTCTAGAATGTACCAGCAAATTTCTGAACTGTTAGTGGATAAATTCAGGTAGTTTTAGTGGCGTAAAATTGACTAAACTCATGGAGTATGCTAGTGTTCTAATGTGCCAGCCTTTACAAATGAACAGTGCAATTTTCAATTCTGTCCAGAAAACTAAAACGTCTGTCACTTGACTATACAGTACATAAAACCGGTGCATTTATGAATTATGTGAACACTGAGCATTTCTGTATAAATCTAACAAAATATCTGGTCTCTGTGTATACAGTCATGGACAATGGTAGCTTTAGCAACATTACCCACATTACACATATGCGAAGATGCACAAGGGAACCTAATTATAGTACTTAGTAAAATTAAAAGTTGTATTAGGTCTAAATAAGGAAAGAGAGAGCAATTGTGTCCAAATCTATAATAGCCACTTACGACAGTTGGCCTCGTCAGATCCGTCCAGGCAGTGAGAATGACCATCACAGCGCTTCCAATCTGAAATACATGCTGGAGGCTTCACACACAGAAACTGATCTTTAGTACAGCGGCCCGATGGAGGAAGAGTCGTCACTGAAGTCACAGAGCCTTTCACTGAGCGGAAGATATAAACAACACAAGCCAAAATGATGCGGTATACTAGGAAGCAAAGTGGTTTCCTCATGTAAGCTGTTTACAAAACAAGTATAATAAAAGTAGCTTTTCTAATAAAAAAGTCAGCTTATTTTGGAAAGAAAATAGAGAAATTCACTGATGTACTCTTATTTGTATTAAAAATATGTCAAATAAAATAAATCATAGTTAAATTGTCTGGATACAACTGAGAAATAATTTAATATTTTGCTTATTACTGAGTGAGAACACTCAGTATATTAAGTAAATTACATTCATTTGGGAAGCAAATGAACAGTGATGATGTGGGGCTGATGCATCAACCAGAGCCAGCTGAGCTATAAAAAATGTGTCAATTAAAGTGTTTGAACCTGAGTGTTAAATGTTACACATAATTTAAAAAATAATGAATTAAGCTTCATTTACTGATTTAAGTTAAAACAGGCAAGACAATTTTTAGAAGCATGTACATATAAAATTCAAAAACACATCTAATGTACACCGCTGTACAGTATATCAATGCTGTAAACGGATTTTTTAAAAAAAGTCAAATTAATTTCTTATTTCTCTGCAATTTATTAAGACTAACTGCAGCTAAAATTAAAAATGGTAAAACACATTCCTTTAAGTACAATAATGTAAAACTGCATAACTACATCTTCCTCATCTAACTTAGATGTAGATTAATCTTTATTCAAGGTTTAAAACAATTAAATGGGACAGTTCCTGAAAATGTAATCATTATATGCTCAGCCTTCATTTTCATGTTGGAAACTGATTTCCGGTTTCCAACATTCTTCAAAATATTTCTGTTGTGAAAAAAAAAGAAGCAAATTATAAAGACTTGAAACCACACGAGGGTGATTAAATAGTGAGTACATTTTTGTTTTTGGATAAACTATTCCTTTAAATTGTTACATTTTTCCGATCAGGTAATTAGAATAATTAAAGCAGGGGGGTTTGACCAGCCTTAGTAAAACTTGATTCGTGCAGAAAGATGTCAAAATATGTGTGGGGGGGTTCTGCCCTTTATATATTGGGAAAATAGTTTGGATTAATCAGTATCCTAAATAATAAAATATAACAAGCTAATTTAAATTTCACCACAATTATAATGGTTCATTCTATTGTGAATGCATGATCGCACCCTAAAGGTATTTTGGAAAAATACAGTCAGTAGGGGTGTGACGAGATGCCTACTCCACGAGACATGAGATGAGATAAGATTATTACACTGCTTTAAAGAAATCTTAATTGATGAAACATATGAATGTAATAGTCTTAAAATTCAAATATTTTGCTAATAGACAGTTGAAGTCAAAATTATTAGCCCCCCTTTGTTTTGTTTTTTCTCTTTTTTAAATATTTCCCAAATGATGTTTAACAGAGCAAGGACATTTTTACAGTGTGTTTGATAATTTTTTTTCTTCTAGAGAAAGTCTTTTGTTTTATTTTGTCTAGAATAAAAGCAGTTTTAAATTTTTTAAACAATTTAAGGTCAAATATTAATATTCCCTTTAAGCTATATATATTTTTTGATTGTCTACAAAACAAACCATCATTATACCATAACCCCCGTAATTACTCCAACCTGCCTAGTTAACCCAATTAACCTTGTTAAGCCTTTACATGTCACTTTATGCTGTATAGAAATATCTTGAAAAATATCCAGTCAAATATTATTTACTGTCATCCTAGCAAAGATAAAATAAATCAGTTATTAGAAATGAGTTATTAAAACTATTGTGTTTAGAATTTTGTTGAAAAAAATGTTTTCTCCCTCAAACAGAAATTGGGGTAAAAATATACTGGAAGGAGGGGGTGGGGGGTGGTGTTGGGGGGGTGGGGGGGTGGGGTGGGGGTAATAATTCTGACTTTAACTAAATTAACAGAAATGGTTTTAAATTAATAAATGAATAAATAATACCAAAATGCAAAACATTTTAGATGTTATTAATGAACTTTTTAATGTTTTTAATTTGTAATGAATTTACATCCATTTTAATGAACCATTTTTTATATTAGTTTAATTGAATTCTATGCATAGAACATGCAAACACTGCAAAATATTTGTTAATATATAAATGGAAAATAGACTGACTAAAAAGACAAACTCTGACTGGCTTTTCCCCAATAGAATTTCAGAGTATTTACATTGCAGATCTTGATGGTTATTTTGGATTTTGTGACAGTATACGATTTTTTATTTTTATTTATTTTGATGACTGGCTTACATTTATCATCTTTTAAAGAAGCTATTTTAATGTCATGTTTATGGTGTGATTTATGCACGAGATGCAATAGTTTTATTTTATTATGCTGTGCTGTCTCTCTTTCTTTCTCTCCCTCTCCTTAAACATGCTTAAATATTTGAACGTGTTTGGTAATGTTTGGGTGTGTTGAGTTGAGCAGTTCAGTATGTGTGTGCGCGCTTAGATATATGTGTAGGAGCAGATAATATAGTGTTAAACAGCTATGTGGACTGTCCTGTCGCAAAATGCTGCTAAAAGTCCTATACGATACTAATGGTTTGTTTGTGGTGTTTACATATCTGTACTGCACTTCAATAATGCTGCTTTCTGCACATCTTAAGTGACATTCTATCGGTGGGAGTGTCCAAGGGTAATTTGTGTGGCAGGAGTTCTAGTTGCAGCTTCTGCTTGGACATGAATAACAGAGCAGCCTATAAACTTCCATTGAGGAAAAGAAGCACTTACGTCACACCCGTCCGCCCAACTGAGTGACATGTGCAACACAGGTGTGTGCAAAGCACTTGATTTGCGGCTCAAATTCAATCCTGCTTCCAATCTTCAATGCTAATTTCCCCCTCATGCTCCATCATGCTAACATCTCAATTCACGAGACAACTTTTCACCTGGATGAGAAATCTCATCGCAATTTAATCTCGCAAGACCTTGTGACATCCCTAACAGTCAGTGGTCAAAAACCTAATAAAACCTAATGGTCAGAAACCCACCGATGGAAACAATACGTTTTCAGAAGACTTGTAAAATAGGTGTATCTACATATAGACGCATAGTAAAACTTTAACAGATGCCTATGCTGACACTTAAACAGTAAGCGCAATCTTTCATGATAATCCATTAATCGTCCAAGAAATCAAAACCAGATCATCTTTGAGACTCATGCCTGTTGAAGTAGCTCATGCACTCAGTATCCCTCAAAACATTTGAGTTACTTTATACATGGTAATCAAACTTAAGCATGCTTGATTAATAAACAAAACTCTATCCCTGCAAGCTGCATTTGGATTCTCTCATGGGCCGTATGCTGGCCAACACCTGAGGTAGTGACCAGTAAAAGAGCACCTGTTGGACAGCCTGCTTCATCACTACTATCAGGACAGTCCGCATAGCCGTCACACACCCAGGTGTCCACAATACATGCGCCAGAACCACAGCGGAAACGATTAGGAGCACAGGTAGCAGGACCCGGTGCAGGTGTGTGAAGAGCTTCGCCACCTGGACAAACACACACATACAACATCATTCATTTCACAAACAAGCTTAATACAACCTGACTGAGCTAGAACACAAAGTAGCAGACCAGTCTGAGTACCTGAACACTGAGACTCATCAGACCAGTCGCCGCAGTCATTTTCTCCATCACATTTCCACCAGGCAGGCACACAGCGGCCGTTTTTACACTCAAACCGGAAGTAACTCGTGCAGCCTGGCTCCTCAGTCGGCGATGCTGAAATAGAAAGTACACAATTTTTAAAATGAAAGCACAGAAACATGATGTAATGTACTGTTTGACTGCACTGGTTCTCTGAGGTGAAGTCTGTAGTCATGGATGTGCAAACATTTGTATTGTGGTGTGGCACATTTAGGTTTGACTACTAGATTAGGCTTGTTTGTAATGCTCACCACAGTTGGCCTCGTCCGAGTAGTCACCACAGTCGTCCATGCCGTCACACTTCCACTCCAACGTCACACACATCCCATTGGTGCACTGGAAGTTGTAGCCGTCACATGTTTTCTCAAACTCAACACTAGTGGCTGTAGAAGAGCAAAGAGCAGAATAATGTAATACAAAACACATTAGGAGCGTGCAGACTTTTACATTCATTCATTTTCCTTCAGCTTAGTCCCTTATTTATTTATCTTATTTATTCCAACACATGTTTTATGCAGCGGATGCCCTTCCAGCTGCAAAACAGTAATAGGAAACATTCATACACTCTTAGCATTCACACACACATACACACATACATAAACACATACACTACGGCCATTTTAGTTCTTCCAGTTTATCTTTACCGCATGTCTTTGGACTGTGGGGGAAACAGGAGCACCCAGAGAAAACCCATGCGAACACAGGGAGAACATGTAATCTCCACAAAGAAATGCCAACTGGTCCAGCCAGGACTCAAACCAGCGACCTTCTTGCTGTAAGGCTAACCACTGAGCCACCAAGCCGCTACTTTTTTTTTAGATACTATTCTAATTATTGTTGTTTTATTTCCAATTACTGTTGACATTATTAAGTTTACTACTCACTTTGCAAAAACAAAGTTAAAGACAGTTACTGACTTAATTTCTAAATAAATTAGCTATGTAAAAAAAATAGACAACTTAAATAAAACATTGTTTAATTATGCATTTTTTAAAACACACAAAACATTGATATTTATTATTTTTGTTGCAGACCCATAGATTGCAATACCAATGTCAATTAATTAAATGTTATGAAATGAATTAAATAATATGCTGATTAATAAATCAAACTAACTGCAGTAACTGCTTATATTAATTCTTGTTGAGATAGTGATTTTTGAAGGATCTTGTGAATTTAAAGTCTACAGTAATGGGTGCGATTTAAATTGAGCTTTGAAATACAGGAACAAATGTTATTTAACTTTATTTGCAATAGACAAAACTTAAATGAAATTTTAATACTACAATATTGGCCCAACCATATTTATTTTTTTTACCCCTACCCCTTCCCCTTGGCCCCTTGAAACAGAGTGTAAAGGGGAAAACCTTCAAATTTTCCCCCTAAGAAATGGGACACCACCACAGCACCTGCACACGTCATCGCAAGATCTTACTTCATATAATATCGACAATGGAGACTGCTGTAGTTATTCCAGTTGTGTTATTTTTTGGTATTTATCTTCTGGAAACCACTGAAGGCATATATTATGTTATCATAACAATCTAATGTGGGAATAAGCTCGCAACTGTACTGTGTATTCACAACATGACACACGAAAACAACATCAAAATTATTTCAGATATTGCAAAAAGCTTATTCCCAGACACTAGACATTTCTGACAGGGCATTCGAGTGACAGATGTGAAAGTATGTTGTGGGACTACTAAACAAAAGTTATTATTATAGACAGCAAAATTTAGCCCTTCCCCTTAGCGCTACGCCTTCAAGCTATGGACACCCCTACCCCTTCAGGTGGAAACGCAAAACGAGGGGTAGGTGTAAAGCCTGGTTTATACTTCTGCATCAAGTGACCGGCGTGACCCACGGCGCATGCAACGCGCGTGGCTGTGCATTTATACTTCTGCGCGCTGTCTCTGTCGGTCTGTATTAACACTTCCGAAACGCTAGTTGGCAGTGAGGTGTAAATGTTCCTCTGTGTCGAGTTTCTTCTCTGGTTTTGAGCTTTTCCTGAACACTTCTGGGATGTACAAGTGGCTCAAACTCGCTCATTTTGAGGCAGGAACCGGCGGACATGCAGCAACTTTAACTATGAGGTAAACACAAAACAAAACTTTCCATCCGGAGCTCCTTCACGGGACCCCACACTTGTAAACAGTCGCTCTCGCCATTCGCGCGGCTCTCGGTCCCGCCCAGACTCGTCAGCGCTACCAAGCCGACCAATCACAGAGCTTGCGCTACACGTCGTTGCGACGTGTAGTTACATTTTTTGAGAGGTGCACGTCAGTGACGGCCACGGCCACGGCGAAGGGCTATGCGTCAGCGCCGTAGCATACGCCAGTGTTTGACGCAGAAGTATAAATCAGCCTTAAAGGGAAGGGCTTTTATTGGAAGAATTGGGATTGGGCCATTGTTGTTTTACTGTATTTGTAATTAAATAAATGCACAGTGGCGTTACGGTGGCACAGTGGGTAGCACGATCGCCTCACAGCAAGAAGGTCTCTGGTTCGAGCCTCGGCTGGGTCAGTTGAAATTTCCGTGTTGAGTGGGTTTTCTCCGGGTGCTCCGGTTTCTCCCACAAGTCCAAAGACATGCTGTTAAGGTGATATGGAAATGATAAATTGTCTGAAGTGATTGTGTGTGAATGAGTGTGTATGGATGTTTCCCAGTGATTGGTTGCAGCTGGAAGGGAAACAAATACTGGATAAGCTGGCGGTTCATTCCACTGTGGCGACACCAGATTAATAAAGCCAAAAAGAAACTAAGCCAAAAAGAAAAAGAATGAATTAATGAATAAATGCACACTTGTAAAACTGAAGAGAGTTTTAAAAGCATACATGTTCCTTTAATGATCGGTTTCTAACTTTCACATTTTAGATATTAAATCATTGGACTCACAGCATCCAGCATAAATGGGGTCCTCATCAGAACCATCAGCACAGTGCCGGGTCCCGTCACAAACCAGAGACTGAAACAGACACTGCGCTCGATTTCTGCACACAAACTCCATATAGTGTGCACAGAGTGGACCTGTAGAACACACTCTGTTATTATCACCCTCTAGTTTCAATTACAAACAACATGCATATCAATTTTACTTAATAAATTGAGCACATACCACAGTTTTGCTCATCAGCGCCACCTGGACAGTCCTCAACACCATTGCAGTGAGCACTTGCAGGCAGACAGGTGCCATTCGAGCATAAGAAGCCATTGCACTTTTGCCTTCCTGCAGAACGACACCAGAAAATATGAATACACAGTAAATAAGTAATACTTTCATGGCACTTATAATTGTTATTCATGGACAGTGACAGAACATTTAATTGTACCTCTAAGATTTTGCATCAAAAAAGTAAGATTTTAGTGTATTTTTGTGTATTTTCACAGCAAAGCAGAACATTTGTTGTAAATAATGACATATGTTTTGATAAAAGCCATCATAAAATAAAAAAAACAATAGGCCACAAATATTTAAAAAATGTACCTGCAAAACCATGGAGGGACTGATTTACAGTTTAAGTGGCCATTTGAATAAGGTCAAGAATCTTGGTGTGACTCTTGAGTCAGATCTGAGTTTCAACAGTCATGTCAAAGCAGTCAGTAAATCAGCATACTATCATCTCAAAAACATAGCAAGAATCAGATGCTTTGTTTCTAGTGAAGATTTGGAAAAACTTGTTCATGCTTTTATCAGCAGCAGGGTGGATTACTGTAATGGACTCCTCACTGGTCTTCCTAAAAAGACAGTCAGACAGTTGCAGCTCATCCAGAATGCTGCAGCCAGAATTCTAACCAGAACCAGAAAATCAGAGCACATCACACCTGTCCTCATGTCTTTACACTGGCTGCCAGTTACATTCAGAATAGATTTTAAAGTATTATTACTGGTCTATAAATCACTAAATGGCCTAGGACCTAAATACATCACAGATATGCTCACTGAATACAAACCTAACAGATCACTCAGATCATTAGGATCATATAAACTAGAAGTTCCAAGAGTTCAGTCAAAGCAGGGTGAATCGGCTTTTAGCCACTATGCCCCTCGCTGCTGGAATCAGCTTCCAGAAATGATCAGATGTGCTCCAACATTAGGCACATTCAAATCAAGACTGAAAACACATCTGTTTAGCTGTGCCTTTACTGAATGAGCACTGTGCTGCGTTCGACAGATTGCACTATCATGTTTTTCTCTTCTTCTTCATTCTTTCATATCACATTTTACCTGTTTTTATGTTTTGTTTTGTTTTTACGCATTTTTATTATTTGTTTTTATTTTTATTTTACTTGTTTCTTTTATTCTTGTTTATGTAAAGCACTTTGAATTGCCATTGTGTATGAAATGTGCTATATAAATAAACTTGCCTTGCCTTGCCTATTTGTGTTCCACAAAAAATGTTTGAAATAGGGAAGTCAATTTCCAAACAATAAAAAAAATTGCAGAATTTTTTGCTGTTAATCATTAACCGTAAAAATACAAGAAGTGTTTATTACTATGGCATGACAGGATGTGCAAATGACAGTACAAACGTAAGCATCCTCAACAAAAGGAAAAATTTTATACTGTGATTAAAAGGCTTTAGGATTGTACAAAGAATCAATGACTGATTAGTTCTTTTCGACACAAATATGTCTATATATATATACACTCACCGGCCACTTTATTAGGTACAGCTGTCTAACTGCTCGTTAACGCAAATTTCTAATCAGCCAATCACATGGCACGAACTTAATGTATTAGGCATGTAGTAACACTCAGGATGATCTGCTGCAGTTCAAACTGAGTATCAGAATGAGGAAGAAAGGTGATTTAAGTATTCTGAGTATTTCAGAAACAGCTGATCTACTGGGAGATCTACAGCAGAAGATCACACCCAGTGCCTCTCCTGTCAGCTAAGAGCAAGAAACTGAGGCTACAATTCACAAAGGTTCACCAAAGTTGGACAATAGAAGATTGGAAAAACATTGCCTGGTCTGACGAGTCTCAAATTTTGATGTGACGTTCAGATGGTAGGGTCATAATTTGGCGTCATCTACATGAAAGCATGGATCCAGCCTGGCTTGTATTAATGATTCAGGCTGGTGGTGGTGGTGTAACGGTGTGGGGAATATTTTCTTGTCACACTTTGGTCCCAATTAGTACCAATTGAGCATTGCTGTGTCAACGCCACAGCCTACCTGAGTACTGTTGTTGACCATGTCTATCCCTTTATGACCAGTGTACCCATCTTCTGATGACTACTTCCAGCAGGATAACGCGTCATGTCATGAAGCGTGAGGAATATTTCTAGTATCCTGCTGAATCTATGCCACGAAGGATAAAGGTAGTTCTGAAGGCAAAAGTGGGTCCAACCCAGTGCTAGCAAGGTGTGCCTAATAAAGTGGCCAGTTAGTGTATGTCAGTCATTGTTTTTGTTTATATTTATCCTCATAAGTAAACATTGTTAATTTTGCAAGATATTCTTAAATATATTTACATCTTGCAAAATGGCCAATGTTTACTCATCAAGAACCATAACAAAATAAAGGCTGATGCCATACAGTTATTGGCCCAATCTTTTACGTACTTCACATAAATAACATATCAATATTACAAAATTATGTTAGTAATTTCAATTTAGCAGCTAGTTAGATAATACACTAATTCATTTTAGATAATTAGCAATCCGATAATGCTGCCCACAATGAATGTGGTGCAACCTCAGATGGTAAACTCATGCTCAGTTCTCTTTCTCCAAGTGTAGTGGCAGAGAGCTGTTTATAAACTCATGCTTTGCTCACTTCATTTTACTTCTGCACTGGCTGTAAGTGTTTTGCATGTCGAATGGGTCTCAAAATTATGCAAGTTAATGACTTCTGTGCTTGGTCGACTATGGATAAAGAATATCAACTTAAATGATAATCAGCAGTTATTTAATTATTGGCATCCTTGGTTTGATTTTACTTGAGGGCGAGTTAGATTTTATGACTGACCACACTGCGTAGGGTCCTCGTCTGAGCCATCCTGGCAGTCGTCATCTCCGTCACAGACCCAGCGCTGAGGAATACAGTGACCAGTGTGACACTGGAAACTACTGCTCTCACACGTATGGTGACCCACTTCATGAAACAGAAAGAGGAAGAGATGGATGTTAAAAATGTAGATGTGGCATTTTTTACTGTATATGTCTTGCACGCATGTGTGTAAATGAGTCTGTTTTCTCTCACCAGTACAGTTGGCCTCATCTGACCAGTCTCTGCAGTCGTTGTCCCCATCACAGCGCCATGCGTCCCGAATACAAGCGCCTCTTGCACAGGTGAACTCTCCTGGTCCACACTTGTGAGACTCTAAAGGAAAGATAAGACACATTGAGAAACCCTATTAAAAAAAATCATAAAATCATGTTAGAACACTTGCAAGATCTAAACTTGTTTGAAATGTGCTCTTTATGAAGCTTAACAGTAAAAATGTTTTCAATTGTTCGACTTTTTTTGTTTTTATATTTATACTTTATGTATTTTTTGTAATTTTTAGTAATTTCTAGGGGTGTAACGATACACTCAGCTCACGATACGATGTGTATCACGATATAATGTTCACGATACGATATGTATCACGATATTTGGAATAAAAATTTTAAATTAAACTTAAATGCAAATTTTACCAAGAAAACTATTTTTTATGTATTTCTTTTGTTTCAACTTGTTAAACTGAACCTTCTTTAAGAAAATAAATTAAACAGGCCTGTCTCTGGAAAATAAAACAATTTAAAAACTTCTTAAAAATATTATTGAAATGAAAGAGACAAAATTAAGGAACAATTTAAGTAAAGGTGCAAAAAAATAAGCTTTCTATTCAATTGAATTTAACAGTAAGAGCTTAAGGCTTTGCTTGATCACTTGCGTTTTTTTGTGTGTGCAAAAAAAAATCACATTTCCAGGTATTTAATTCATATTTAATTAAATTCATTTAGAGATATCTCTAATTACAATTGTGACTAGTCAAAACTCATTTAGAGATATCTGCAAATATTTTTCAATGGCAGTCAATGGAGGAATATGACTAGTCATAATATATTTGCAGATTCTGATTTTGTACTAGTACAATTGTAATTGCAGATATCTCTAATTGTCATTCTGACAAGTCGAATTATAATTATGACTAGTCACAATATAATTAGAGATATCTCTAAATATATTTATGGATAGTCAGAACAAAGGTTTAAATGCTAAAACAGCTTGCCATACGCGCGCGTCTATCATCCGCCCTCTGTAGTAACAGCTCACGGTCAGCTCACGTCATGTGTGATTTTGCGGCGGGAACATTATATGAAGACAGAGTGATATTTTAGGGTGAATTGTACCTTATAAATACAGTATGTGACTCTTTCAACACCATTAGGAGGTATCCCTGTTGCTGTGCAAAGTATGTAAATCACTGTGAAGACTTTAAAACTTAGGCTATGTTTGACCCAGTATGCGTGTCAAAAAGCGGACGAGTCTAAAGCAATGACTGTACAACCGAAATGTTGCCAGACGTCTGATTTTGAGAGGATGGGCCATCCTCTATTTCAACTCCACTCATCTTGGTCTGCTAACATTACTGCTGCTGCATTCTGAACTCACGTGCGACAGCAGGTGGAACGTAGCTCACGTGCAAACAGCTCAACTAATAAGAGAAAACGGATGTCATATCGTAATCAAACCATCATAACGCCACGATGCATATTGTGACATTTTTGCATCGCAATAAATCGAACAACGATAAATCGTTACACCCCTAGTAATTTCATATACCTTTTAAAAATAATAAATCATATTATACAATTTTAAGTACTAACCTATAATTATTTTTTATAATATTATATTATTATTATTATTATTTATAATTACCTCTAAAAAATGTATATTAAATCTTAATTATATTATATTATATTATATTTAAATTTTGCTTTAATTTTATTTAAAAACCCTTTGCAACACTGACTGAGAAACAGAAATAAAAACATTTCAGTTTCATACCAACTGTTCTAACATGTAGATTATAACCAATAATAGATTATTATAATGCTAAATTTTAAATCATCAGCAATCAACCTCAGATATTTCCTTTATGAGCACATGGGCAAGCCCCAAACATTACCACAATGCTCCTCGTCACTGTTATCCCCACAGTCGTCCTCATGGTCACACTTGAAGGCCAGAGGAATACAGGAACCTGAAGCTACACAACGGAACTGCACTGAAGGGTCACAGGAAGTGGTGGCTGCGGACAGAATGACACATAAAACATCTGCGTTATATTACAATATTATTTGATCATGTTGTGTGGGGCTGAAATAACAGGAGTTTTTTGGGAAAAATAACAAAAGGGGAGGGTGGCGGGAGATGGGTCTGAAATACGGGGGACTCCCGAAAAAAAAAAAAAACGGGAGTGTGGCAGGTATGGTAATACATACAATATATACACGTCAAATTAAAAATGTCTTTCAAAATTGTCTAAAACAACAATGGGTGTTGTTTAACAGTTAGAGAACAACTTTGATGAAATGATTTGAACAACTTTAAATGTTAACTACTGTATATTACATTACATATAAACAATATTCACTACTGCATAAAATATACATTACATATTTATATATTTCTTGTTTAACTAGTATTGTTAACTTTGTTGTTTTTAATTCAGTTGCCATTATTTAATATTTATATGTGCATTGTCATTATTATTTTCCCCCCTACTATTTGTTTTAATAAAAGCCTCAGGTAGACAGATGTTGAAAATTAGCATGTGTGCTAAAATACTCAAGCAAATGCATATGGACTGTATTTGTAATGAACATGTTAGATTTAAAAAAATTGATAAACAAATATGAAACAAAGGGGACGGGGCTGATGATGTCACTCACGGCACTCTTGCTCATCACTCATGTCGCCGCAGTCATTGTCACTGTCGCACTTCCAGATGCTGCTAATGCACTTCCCGTTAGCGCAGCGGTGCTGGTTTGGCAAACATGTGTGCTCTGAAACAAGGGAACAGCAACAGATAGAAAGACATAGACTTAAAAAAGTGTAAACCAGCAGATTTAGAGATCATAATATGGGGCACTCTTGTGTCAGTCAGACCTGTCTTGACACATGTATTGTTGTGTAGTTGGTATCCGCTGGGACACTGGCACTGACGCTCTCCTGAGGGCAGGACGCTGGTGGGAACCCCATCGGGACAAACACAGTGACGCTGGTTTCCAGGCTGGGGAAGGCACAGAAGACTGCATGGCTGATCTGCGCAGGCATTCTGACCTAAAGAAGAGCAGAAAATTAAAACACACACACAAAAAAAAAACATTTCTAAGTCCTAAACTAGTTGCGGGTGCTATTTAAGACCCATGAAATCAATTTTGGGGTTGTGTGGCTTTTGGTGCATGCCTGTTAGCTTCTACCCTTCAGAGCTTACAGTACTTATGGAAAACAACAATGAAAAATAAGCCTCGAAGTTGACAAAAAACAACTTTAAGGGAAAAAAAACTAATTATATAATTTTTTGTTAGCTTCAAAGCCATTCATATGAGTCAGTTCATAATAAATAATCCTCTTGAAAACAGGGATAAAGAAAATTCTTTCAGGGGAAATTCAGATACAATGCATTAGGCATTTCATGTATTTGTATATTTATAAATCGTATTCCTAAACATTAGGCCTAAAAAGAGAAATAAGTGCATAACAAATATTATTTCGATAAATTGACCAAAAATACCGCATGTTCCACCAGTGTTTAATATTAGTCACATGTATGA
The DNA here is from genome assembly GCF_052040795.2 of Danio rerio. NCBI lineage: Eukaryota > Metazoa > Chordata > Actinopteri > Cypriniformes > Danionidae > Danio > Danio rerio. The sequence continues at coordinate 24,255,597 of NC_141035.1, forward strand.
TATACTACAATTTATGTGCTAAATTAGACTGTACGGTTAAATTTTTATATATCTTAATTTTTACTTTTAATTTTTACTTTTAGATATAGAACAAAATGTTTTTTTTTGTTATTTTAGCACTTCTAATTAAAGTAAATACATTTTTAATTGCTAAATTAAAAAAACTGTATATACAGTAGAAGTCAGAATTATTAGCCCTCCTGTACATTTTGCTTTCCCAATTTCTGTTTAATGGAGAGAAAACTCAACACATTTCCAAACATAATATTTCTAATAACTGTAGGGGTGTCAAAATAAATTGCTTCTTTGGTGCACCATGATGCAGATGGGGACAATTCGATATCGGTTCAGTAATAAGTCAGAGCCGGTTATTACGTACTGACGTCACTTACATCCTATACACAATGTAAAAATCCATCTCTGCCTCTCTCTCTCTCACCCACTTTGCACATTTGACCCGCTGCGCTGGCTTCTTTGTGAGGTAACTTTTTCTTTCCTCTTGGCTATTAAATCGATACTTGTGGATCCAGACATGAGCGTGCCTGATTTTCGAGTTTTCTCCACTGTGTCTATCACGAATTACCTGCAGTGGCGCCCCCAGAAATTTTTTTTTAGGGGTGGCCAGAAGAGGCCATACGAAATCTTGGGGTGGCACACAAAAAAAAAGAAGTATGAATTCAGTGCAATGTTATATTTTTGTTCCTAGTAAATGTATTAATGGGGTTTTAATTCATTTAATTAAATACTCTTGAAATATTGCAATTAATTCCTAGAAATAATTCAGCGAGTACCTGTGTAAACCAAATAAACATCAATATTTAGTTTTAAAACACTTTTCATACTTATAAATAACTTTTTAGGTATGTTTCACATACTTTTATTGTACAGCATACAGTATATGCCATGTCTAAAATTAATGAAGATTAATGAGTTAATTATTAAACAAACAAATGAACAAACTGGACAAAAGGCATTACTATATACACACACACTCTCTATACAGACCCTAATAATATTATTTATCCACAATATTATTCTAGCCACAATATTATTAATGCAGCTTCTACTATTGATGTAAATAATAAATTGCCATTGCTATCTATTGAAGGTGTGTGCGTGCTGTTAACGAAGATTTATTTATATTTATTCTAAATAAATACAACTATCATTAATATTATTATACAATTATTATTCTAAATAAATAACAGAAATCAATACTAATTGTTACTGGAAAACAATGCAACAACAGGGTTAGCGATATGCTAAAATCAGTTAAGAAACCTTTTGCATGAATATTAATTATGACAATTTTAAAGAAAACAAAAACATTTGTTTCATAGAATTATCTGTTGTCTTAGACCCTACTCATGGCCAAGAGTTAATGTTATGAAGTCTTACCTCCCTGACTCTTTATCCCTCCTTTCTGCTTTAAAGCTCAGTAACATCATCATCATATCATATAAACTTTAGTTTAATCAACTTGCAAAACTCGCTGCGTACCGACACCTCTGCACAAAAGTCTGTTACTCCGGTTTCACGGCGTATGAAAGGTGCGTATTTTATCGCCGTACATGCAAACAACCGCGATGCAGACAAGAGTGCATGAGGTGCATGCGAATGGTTTTCTGCGCGTATGCGTCAGTTTGCTTTCACCAGCGTTGAACCAGCTCTGATGGGAAGAGGCACTGAATCAGCTACGTCATTGGCACCAACATTAATTTAGTGGCTGCATTTTATTTATTTATTGAAATATTGGCAATTTATATAAGTACATTTAAATTAATAATGTCAAAAGCAAAATCATATTGGGGTGGCCAGAATTTACCCCTTGGGGCACCCCTGATTACCTGTGATAACCGTGTATTATGCACATAAAGACTGTAACCGCAGCCGTTTTTCCCGCGTGACTCATCAGTGAACAACACTTTAATTTCTAAAGCCAAGGGCAGTCCTTTCTGTAAAGTGGGTGAGGACAATGACGAATCATTGGGGTGTAAGACAGTGCTCAAAAAGCAAGTGGGATAATATTTACAGTTTATTTTAGTTTATTTCCCAATAACTAGGTTAATTAGGCAAGTCATTATATAATGATGATTTGTTCTGTAGACAATCAGAAAAAAATATTGCTTAAAGAGGCTAATAATATTGACCTTAAAATGTTTTTTAAAATTATAATAATAAAAACTGCTTTTATTCTAGCTGAAATAAAACAAATAAGACTTTCTCAAAAAGAAGACATATTATAGGAAATACTGTGAAAATTCTCTTACCCTGTTAAACATAATTTGGTCTAACCTCTGTTTTTTCCCTTGTAGAAGATCTTGAGGTCCATTACTCCTGTTAGGCGGCCCACTATCAACTCACTGTCCGGTGAGCCTGATTTCGGTGCTTTGAAGATTCCCATTCTGGACCAGTCATCCCAGTACAGGTCATTCTACACCAACAAAGACACCAAAAGTTTAACAATGTGTTACCAATCCTTACCTGCAACACTGCCATGATTCATACAGTACCACTGTGCCTACCTTAAAAACAGCAATAGCGTAAGGATGAGGCAGGCCCTCCATTATGACAGTGCGGCTTCCTCCATTAAAATCAGCTCGTTCAATGCGGTCTCCATATGCCTCTGTCCAGTACAGCCACGACTCATCAGCTGTAATGCCATTAGGCCAGCGGACTCCCTCTGACACAATGCAGGAGATGTTCGAGCCGTCCATCCAGCTGCGGTAGACGCCTGCTGCACGATCACCCCAATCTGTCCAAAACATCAAGCTAAGAGAGACATGCAGATCAGTGAAAATCCTTTTCACAAAAACAAATAATAACAAAATAAAAAAAATTCACTAAAACCTAAAATTCTCTATTATCCGTCGAAAACAATACGAGGTACTACCGATATATCTCAAATAAAACAAACATTTTCAAAGAGATGGCTGATGACTGATATTTCTGTATCCAAATTAATCATTAATCTCAGTTGATAACCAATAAATGATGGCAATATTTTAAGCATTTTCAAGAAAAATGCTCTAATATCAGCTAATACTATGAAACCGATATATCTGATACAATACAAAACAAAAAAAAATGTATACCAGCTGATAACTGATAAATTATGCTAGTATATTTAGTCATTTCATTCATTCATTCATTTATTTTCTTGTCAGCTTAGTCCCTTTATTAATCTGGGGTCGCCACAGCGGAATGGACCACCAAGTTATCCAGCACATTTTTACGTTTTATGCAGCGGATGCCCTTCAAGCCGCAAGCCATCTTTGGGAAACATCCACAAACACTCATTCACACACATTCATACACTACGGACAATTTAGCCTATCCAATTCACCTGTACCGCATGTCTTTGGACTGTGGGGATTAAGTTAATTCAAAAAAAAAAAAAAAGAAGAAGAATATCAGCTCATAACCTGTACATACCGATATATCGGATTCAATAAAAAAATACTTTAATTCAAGCTGACAAGACATTATTTTACCAATAAAATTATTTACCAATAAAAAAATATTTCTTTGATGTCAGCTAATAACCGAAACAAGGTGCCAATATAAGTGATGCATTAAAACAGTTCTTCAATATGGGCCAATAACTGATGCGTTACAGATATATGATACAATAAACAACTTCTCAAATATCAGCTGATAACTGATATATGTTACACAATAAATCTCTAATATCACCTGTACATTAAACCAGTATGTTTAGTGTAATTTCACAAAAAATCTAAATTCTGTTAAAACCAAAGATAAGAGAGGCATTACAGTGGAAAAAATAAAGCACACCTCTCTGCTGGCATGAGTGCCAGGGCTCGAGGCTGGTCCACCACTGAAGAGTTGACCAGAGTGCGTCTCAGGTCTCCATCAGAGTTGGACACCTGGAACACATACAGTGTGAGGATGAGTTTATGAATGAACAGCTGAACCTGATGATGCTGAAGAAGTTTTAACCTTTCATTACCTCAATCTTCTGTGCACCTGCATCCACCCAATAAAGCAATCGGCTGATGGGGTCAAACGACAGCGCCTCCACATTTTGCAAGTCCCTTTTGACAATCACTTCCTGTCCAGAGCTTCCATTCATACACAGTCTCTGTAAAAGAAGAACAAACAGACTTTTAAACCATAATCTGTCATTTTGACTGCTAGAGGGCGCACATTCATGACAAATGAATTGAGCAGGGCTTGACATTAACTTTTTTGATCACCAGCCACTGTGGCTAGTAACGTTATTAACCACTGGTCATTTTCACTAGCCATAATTTTGTTGTTGGGAAAATATATTTCATATGCATTAAATTGACTTTGACATGCTAAAATTAATTTAAATGTTGTGTTATGTCCTCCTGTTCATTTAACTTTTTTGTGTGTTGTGAATGACCTTGCATAATGAGCATTATTAAATGAATTTCATAGTGTCACGTAGCAATTAGTTTTTATTTCACATGACTTTTCAGGGCTCAACACAAAGCATTTACCAAATTTTTCTCAACCAACACCAAACTAATTATTTCCTGGCCATAATTTCTAAATAATGTGTCAAAGCAAGCAAAATATAGCTGCATACATACACTTTTTATTTAACAAAAATGTTCTTCAATACAACTGACATTTAAAAAATTGATCGTCATAAAACTATGCACAGTACTCTGTCCAGGTCAATGAGAACCAATCGCACTAGTTGCGTTTCCAGGCACAGTTGCTTCGCACAAGGTAACGGGAGTCTGTCTCTCACAGTGCAAATGTGAGGTGATCACCCTTCACTCGGTAGTTACCTGCTTTGATTTGCTTGCGCGCGAACAGTTATTTTAACAGTTAGTCATGCTGCTTCTGGATTCGAAGATCACATTTGCACACATATTGACAAACAACCATAAACTATAATTCCAATCTTTAGTGACTAGCCAGTACTGGCAATTTAAAAATGGTTTGCAACCAGCCAAATTGGCTAGTGGGCGTAACTGTCTTACCCACTAAAATTTGCTCACGGGTGTTAATGTCAAGCCCTGGAAATATGTATATAATATATTGCAAAAATTAAGACAGCAAAAGAAATAACAATGCTTTAATGTTATGTTTGTTTGTTTTTTGCACATTTATTATCACCTTTAATATATTGGTTATTTATTTATTTATTTTTTGGCATTATATTTGTAACAATTTATTTACAATTTACAGTTTTAAGTCAAATTTGTGCAAATATTTGGTTTCACATTAGATTCGTTTCCATCCACCTAATATTAAGTGCATTTTGTTTATGCGCATGAAAAAAAATTGTCGATGAAAATGCCAAGATGCACATAATTTATGGAAATGTGCATAAAAAAATGTATGCAGATAATTAAGTAGGATTAACTTTTTATTCAATAAGAAAAGATGTGCATAAACTGCGATGGAAAGACTTTTACCAAAACAAATTCCAGTATGCGCATTAAAAAAGTCATGTGATTTTGTTATAAGAGATCATGTGATAATAAATATTTGTGTGAATGGATAAACCAGCAGGCTGAGCACATTGTAAAACATCTGAAATGTTGTTTTGGTCATTCTAAAACGCCTTCGCCATTTCAGTATAAGTGTTATTATATTATTAATGACCTTCAGAACTGTCAAGACCGTCTGTGCTCGGCGTCTGACGCCTTCAAACACCACCACACGTTCATTGCGTGCCAGGATTGCCTTCTGAGGCGCAAGTCATTTATTAAATAAAGAAGAGATTAACGCAGCATCTCCTACTGCAGCAAAGTCCGCTTTTACTGTTAATATTTGGCACCAGTTAATCAGGAAAGGCGCTGTTGTTCACTTTGACTTGTTGGATGGAAACGCTGCTTTATCCGCACGTCTTTCATGCGATATTCTAGTTTTGTGCATAAATTTAATTCACATTTTTTGATGGAAACAGCTATTCACATGTAGCAATATTTACATTTTGATACTAAAAAAGTAAAAAAATATATATAAAAAATAAATGTTATTTACACCCTAAATGTATACTAACATTTTTAATTACTTCATTGCTGAAACTTTAGAGACTAACATTAAAGTGTCGAATTGAAGATGTACAATCATTTTAAGAGTTGCTTTTACCAGTTACCAACAGGTCATGCATCCATATATTATTGAAAGATGCTTATTCACCTGTATGGTGTCCAGCGAAATATCCGCCCAGTACAGGCAGTTCTTCTCATAATCAAAGTCCAGTGCCACAGCCTCGTGAAGACCCGTGAGAGGCAGCTGCTGGTCTGTGCCAGAGGCCAGGTCATAGCGGTGGATGGAGTTCCTCACAGCATACAGGATAAACTCATTACTCTCTAAAGAAACACACACACACACACACAAAAACAGCGGGTCTCGGTTAAGAATTAAAACAAGACTCACTCCAGAGAAAAACACACCTGAACACTCCATATGTCCTTGTTGAGCATTTAATTTTAAACTCATTGGCACTAAAAGAGAGTTGTTTCTCGCTAACCACCTCCACACTTCAGGGTAGACCTTTCATTTTCTGTTTCATTGCAAATTGTAAAAGAAACCTGATGGCCCCACTGAGAGTCACATCACTTTCTTCTCCCACTGGTTCAGACTGGAGCCTTTTGAAAGGGCTCCTTATTTATTCCCAGAACCCTCTAGTTGGAGAAGAGAGCCAATCAGCGTGAGCACTGAAGCGTGGTCAAGTGGCTGAGCGCCACAATGCCAGAGAGAAGAGCCAGTCTAGACAGAAGCGACTCTTTATGGGGCCTTTGATCACACTCCAAACTATCCTCATTTGATCTTCAGATGCTTCAATGTACAGCATTTCAATTAAATCTATATTAGGTGCAAGAGTAAAGGATCACAGCAGAGTGAATCTTGAAATCTTAGAATTTTTAAATTGTTAGGGAAAATGACATCTATATATTACTTCTGAACATGATTACAATATCATTAGCCATAACAAACCACTGCATTATAACTGTACTTTATTAGGTTCAGCTATGAAAAAAAGAACACGTGCCTTACTTTATGCAAAGCTGTACTTAAAACAGGTTAATGCAAAGCCTTGCCTTTAAGGCAAGTCATTACACTCGGCGGCCAACTTTAAAAGCCTCTCTGACAGTATGCTTGGGCATTCTGTTAGAATTGTGAAACATTGAATTCTCTAAAATTGCTTGCTACTGTAAGCTTATGATTAGATTTCATATTAGGAATCACATATAAAATTAAACAACAACTTTCTTTTTAGCTTCATTTCTAAACGTTTGAATCACACAAAATATGCAGAAACTCACATCTGCTCCGAGCCCCTCTCCATAGAATGTCAGTCTATTGTGATCAATGATTGGCTCCTGTACTAGAAGGCAGGGCTTCATTCACTATATTAACTGTTACACTTTTCGCTATTCAAAACTATACAAGTGACATGCCTTGTGTATTCTATAGTCTTTGGTTAATGTCAGTCAGCCTTTAAAAATGCTTAGGTCAAATATTTGATGATATGGTTAGGCTCATTCTACTTCAATAAATGACATTATAACACAAAATAATGTGTAACCTTAACTACAATAATAACTATCCTTCACCTGCACACGTAGGATTAAAAAGAACACAAATCTTCTCTAATATTATAAATGCTGTTACTGTTATTTTTGACCAATTCAATGCAAAAAAGTTGCTAAAAGTAAGCACGTGTTTAAAAATTCTCATTAAACAATATTTATTTTCTTCCAATTACATTTTCCAGAAATTTTTAAAACTTGAATTCAATTTATTTTCAATATGCAGTACTCTGATTTAACTATTGTTGAATCTTTTTTAGATTGTATTGCGCAATCTAAATAAAATTATACTTGGCTTGTTTATCCACCCTTACATTCCTCTATATTCCTCTTTTTCTGTGAACCATCTTATGTGTTTTTTTAATCTAAAACTAATAAATAATCTCTATTACTAAATAACGATGCTGACGTCATTTCATTACTAACATATATGACTGTTCTGTGAATGTGACTTCTCAACTTCCTCTTGCGTGCCATTGAATTGTGTTTTGTTACAGTACATGAAACAAAGAGAAATATGACTATGAAATATGAATATGACTATGTTTGTTGAGAAGAAGGTTTTCTACTGTACCTCCCACTGGACAGGGCAGGTTTTCTCCGTCCAGCCGAGCTTCAACATCTCCACCAGTGCAGCTGTCACCAGACACCTTCCTGTACCTAAAAAACCAGAGCAAACGCCAAACACACAACACATCTCACTTCAGAAAATCAGAAAAACTTCTAAACACTGACACTATGTGATGCTTTAATGAGATGCAAATGAATTCTCCTGCTTTCCTGTGGATTGTTGTTCTGATGCTTATTAATGTTTCAAGAAGTACCCAAGATTATTTGCTAAAACATTTGACTGAAGTGATTGTGAGAAAAACAGCCTAAAACAACCAAAAAATTAATAAATAAATAAAAATTAGCATAGAAAAAATATATACAGTTAAAGCCAGAATTATTAGTACATACAGTATATTTCAGTGAACTGGAGGTAAAGATTAAAATGCTAAATAAAAATTCTTGATATTACTTGGACTAAGATAATAGACTGGAATAAACCTTATTCTTGATATTCCGGAATAGACCCCTTAAAATTTAATGATATTGCAATAATTCGTGTTTTTTATAGGTCCCATGTTTTAGTTATTGCATTTGTGACAATCAAGGCAACATGTACAATGAAGAATGCACAGAATGGCAGATAGTCGAATATAAAAATCACTGAAATATTAATAACTTAATATTCCCAGTGAAATTTTTTGCAAGAAGTAGTTTGCCTTTTTTTCCTGAATATTTTTGTCATTCAAAGACTTCATTGTTTTCATCATCCCAGTATAGCGTTCCTAATATATTGATGGTTTAAATAAACTTGTTGGGTCATTGAGCAAATATTGTGAAAAAATCTAATTCGAGACATCACTTTTTGCCTGTATACATGAATTAAAAAGCTAAATGATTCTCCAGAATCATTCAAAACACTGATTAATTTAAAATCTAAAGCCTGTGTGTTCATTTTGTGTGTCACAAGTTTTTGTCACAATTTTAGCTTATTAACATCAGAACTATCACTGTCACTCAAAATATAACATACAGTATGATAAAAATAAATCAAAAAGTTGTGTTCACACTTTGCTTACCAAATTATAAAGCACATCAAATTCACAGCTGCTCTGAACATATTGTGCATCCCTAAATAAAAGGAACTAACATCACTTCCCCATTTAATTATAATTAACCTCATTTCCTTCAGCTCAACTGACTGAGCAAGAGATCCTTCCAGATAAATTCGGTTCAAGTCCATGTTCTAAATAAATCTCCTGTCGACAGCAGATAATGAGAGGAGAGATGCATGGTGACACAGCAGTAGCAGATCTAATAATGCTCCTGGGCGGATGCTCACGGTGAAGGATAATAATCTGGATCCTGGAGAACAATGAGTCGATACAATTCACCCTCTTGGTATTTTTTGGTTGATTTCAGCATTAAATGGCAACCAATTTGATTTGGATTCACAAACAGAAGACAACTCTTTAAAGTGACCTCTACAGTATACAATAATACTATTTGGAGTTCAAATGAAATTAACGAATTCTTGATAATTTTTTTTTTTCCCACTGAAGCTAAGCAGGGTTGTCCTCTGTCTGTACCTAGATGGGAGACCACATGGGAAAGCTAGGGTGCTGCTGGAAGGGCTGTTAGTGGGACCATCAAGGAGCACTCAACCTGTGGTCTGTGTGGGTCCTAATGCCCCAGTATAGTGAAGGGGACTTTATACTGCTCAGTGAGCACCGTCTTTCAGATTAGACATTAAACCGAGGTCCTGACTCTCTGTGGCCATTAAAAAACTTAGGATGCACACTGGTGGTGGATGTGGAGATCTATATCAACGCTATATAAATAAATCACTATATAAATGAATCGCTATATAAATGAAGCGCTATATAAATGTAAGGAATTATTATTATACATTTTTTTAAAGCTTCAGTCTGTAATGCTGAGTTTACATTCAGATATAATCTGAAAAACTAAGAAACATTTCTGTCGCTTTTCGATCGTTAATCATTTAAAAATGTTTTAAAATTATACAAGTTATTGTATATAAAACTGTAAAATAAACTTATAACATGTTTAATTTAGAAGACAAACTATTTTTCACAAATAAATAAACATTTAATACAAATATATAAGGAAGTAGACACACACTAAAAGAGCACTCAGTATTCTGGGAAGTTTGTTTGCATAAGCAAACATCTTGTTCAAATAAAGTACATATAATACTCATTTTACATACAGCACACAGATAAAATATATGAATATGCATATGAAATTTCATAAAAAGCAGAATTATTTAAAAATTCAAAGGTTTATGAATTACACATCTTTAGTGAACCTAAACTGAATTCCTTTCAACATCATGTGATCATACAGGATACAAAAACATGCTTTTTAAGATCTCATGACTGGATCTGACTAAGTCTGCAAGGTTTGTGAAATTAAATGTTTATTGTTAAACTGTTAAAGTCCATCAAAAATTTGTTTAAATGATGTGTGTACTTATTAATTGCCGACAGTATTATTTGTAAGTATTATTTGCCAATATTATTCAACAATGCAATCGTAGTAATAATTTTTGTATACATATTAATTACTCTGTTAAATAGTTCTATCTGACCACACTGTCAAAATAAAAGTCCTTTAACTATAAACTAGTGCTACGGTGGCATAACTTTGTTTATTTACAGCAGTTTTGTTCTATGCAACAGAAACGTGGCATAAAGAAGCTTTTACAATTACATATCCAAATGTTTTCTATTAACACGTCATAACAGTCTTGTGAAAAGGGTCCAAAAAAATTGCTAAGTTTAATCATTTGTCTACATGTATATGAGACAAAGATGCAAAAAAAGAACAGCAGCACAATTTCTTTTTTTGTGAAAACTCACCAGTACCACACAAATTAGAAAACATAATTATAAGCTTACTAATGTGAATCATGCTGAGGTAAGTAGATGTTTTGAAAACAGCTTGTTTATGTAGTTGCTCAAAATGATTCTGGATCATGTTTAAGAGCAAAAACGAATCAAAAAAATTCTAGAAAACAAAATCAAGTAAATTTAAGCAGCATTCTCACCCTTTGCTGCGGTGATAAGTGGTGCCCACCGGACATGGCACTGGCGGGGCGTAGAGGTTTCCAGAAAACTCAGGATCAGGCACACACACCTCGAGAGACAGATCCTCGCTCAGCTTAAACCCATAGTCACTGGAGTCAGACAGAGATGACATAACAAAACAGTGAATATTGATTGTGCATTCAGATGAAACATGAGAAGACAGAACTCATTTCAGCTCATACCATTCATAATCCTGACGTGTGCAGGAGCAGTTGGACAGAGAGATGGGCCTGTCAAAGTCCTCGCCATTAAAGCAGGTGGCGTGAGGAGAGCGGCGCTTGTACACCATTTCCCTGCCGAGCAGACAGCCATTGCCCCTCTCGTCCGAGGGAGACCACAGTTTATAGTCGCCCTCTGAGCACGGCACGCCTAAACATACAAAAAAGCAGATGTATATTTTAAAGGGGACCTGCTATGCAAAATCACTTTTATAAGGTGTCTTAACACAGTTGTGTGGTAAGAGTGAGTGAAAATACCCAGCTAGGGCTGGGCGATATTGCAAGAAAAATTATAAAAATGATCACGATTCATATCATTCGGTACCGATAATTATCTATTATATGTATTTTACAATACATTTAGGAATATTAGGATGACTGAGGTGCACAAGAAACCAAAAAGCCACTCTGGCGACATCCTTACATCCTTTTTATTTACAATGTCCTCACTGCTGCTATACGGCACTCATTTTCGTAAGTGTTGTTGTTTTGACCAGAAGTGACAAGTGATGAGCTTTGCACTCGCGCTTCCCTGGCATCTCTCGTAACTAAGCGATCATTACGCGTTTTCTCAGAGGAAGACAAATGGACAAATCATTGCTGCAGCTCTGATGCACGTTTATGGAGAAAAGTAAAAAGCACTGCAGTGTTTAGATGCTCTGTGTTTGTCTGAGGAATATTGTCTATCATTATTACTGAAATATGTATATTCCATCCAATGTGTGAAACGGACTGGTTAGTTATACTTAAAGAAATCATGTGGCACAAACCTCATTCGGAAAAGTTCAGATGTTTTTCAACTAGGTGTACCTGGAAAATGTGCGCGTTGTGCACATCAAGTGCCTCCATTGGAAATGACAAACACACCCTAAGCTTATTGGCATTCCTTTCAAGGTGTGCACTCAGCAGCCACATTTTAATAAAACTATATAGCCGTCATATCGAATATAGTATATGTAGTATATAGCCGTCATTGTTATATCGTTATTGACAATGGTGTTCGGTTAATAAATACTGATACCAATTTTATCGCCCAGCTCTATAGTCTGTCTTTATTTTTTATAATTACACAAAAACAGTCTGCAGAAACCCTTTGATTGACATTCTCCCTTTGTACATGTCATCAGAGGGGGAAAGCCCCGCCCATTAATGACAAATCCCTCATTAGCATAAACAGCCCTGTGTGAGAAGCAAATGTTGATGTTCTCAAATCTAGTCAATAATGCACTTTCATGCTACCAGACTTGAAGGAAAGGAAATAAACAATATATTATTACTTACATAATCTATATTTTGAAAGCATAATAAATGAAAAGGTACACATAGAATATTCCATAAAAATTCTGAAAAAGTCAAAACATTCACATGGACGTAGACCCTTCCTCATCATAGAGTGAAAAAGAGATGGGTTTTAAACACCAGATGTAAATTCAAATGCGTCTTTTGTCTATCTTCGTCAACCAATCACCATTGCTAAGGTGTTTGCAGTGTGGTTGTTCAGAGTGTTTTGGTTTGTGCACCAATTAGAATGATCAGTTCTCTTACCGAGCACATCACTAGCATTGACCTGGACGATGAGCCAGCTGTGCTTCTGGTCAGCATACGAGCCAAAGATGGTGAAGATGGTGCTCTTCTCACCCGGTTCAGTCAGCAGTTGGTAAACATACACCTCCTGTTTAGAGAACTGGAACTCCTTCCAGGTCTCGCCCTCATTAGTACTGTACCTGAGCCGCCAAAATACAAGACACATATCTCAGTAACATCAGACAACATGTCTACTAAAAGCAAAGCGACATTAGATCCTTGAACGGTTACTGACTTGAGTGTTTTGCTGGACCCGCCCTGTGCGATAGCCATCAGGATCCCTCCATGATCTCCCCAGGTGTAGAAATGAGGACCAGCCAGAGCCTGAACAACACACATATCCATTACATGGATTCACAAAGGCTGCTTTGCCTTTTGTAGCATGCAGTAGTGTTGTATACCACTTTAATAACAAAGAGGAACAAATGGAATAAGCAACTAGTGTCCAATGTACAATAATTCATGACTAAAAAAGATGTTTATATAAGAGGGATGTCGACACTAAGCCAGATACATTTGAAAAAGCATCTTTTTTTTCTCTTTGTTTTGACCTCCCACCCACACAGAAGCAGCGCTTTTTGTCCTGCGCATACTGAGCTTTTTAAAGAAACTATTTCCCAACTGGATTAGTCTGAAACTGGACTGTGAAACTGAAAATCTTTGAAAATTATGATTCATGTTCACCTATGTTTCGTTTTAATGCAATTATTATTGAGTATTGTTAACGATAGTTACTTTGTACATTCTTCACACGCATTACACAGTGGCAAAGATAACATTTTAACTAGCAATTGCTGTATTTGTGGCAAAATGTGATGGCAAATATGAAATGGTGGCAAGGAATAGTATGGTAAAGTCTAGATCGGACACTTTGCTGGCTGGAAGTGCGATATGCGCATTAATATAGCAGCATTTTTTATGACACTGTATAACAATAATTCATATTTTACAGTACAGTGACGGTTGGGTTTAGAGTTGGGTTAGACTATGGAGTCAATCTAGGGCCATATATACTTGCAAAATTAAACAAAGTTTTGCAAACAAAAAATAAACTATTGAGCAAAAAAAAAAATTAAACAATGCAAATCACAAAATTAAATCACAAAGGGAAAATTGAGTTGAGAAATAAAAATTTTACAAACAAAACTAAAAAACGGCAAATAAAAATCAAGTAGTGCAAATAAAAAAAATATATGCAGTTTTTAAAAAAAGTATATGTATATTTCAAGTCAATCGCAAAGCTCATTTTGATTTGCTTTTTAGTCAACCATGAGTTTGCGATGCTGGTTTTTTGCACTTCATATTTGACAAAGGCAGAGTCACGAAAACTGGGGCGGGTAGGGCATGCCCGGACCTGCCTCCTATGAAGCGATATCATTATTTGGAGACATCGTGACACAAAGGAAATCAGCCATGAATCGCTGTAAAAAATCTAATTGAGATTAAGTAAAATACCAGAATCCTTTTTTTCTGGTTGTTTAAATTATCAAGTAGTAAAATAAGCAAATTAAACCTTTCATTAAAATGAGGATTGCAATTGACTTGAGATGTTTTGTAAAGGCAATACTGAAAAAAATTAAGCAAATATATATATATATATATATATATATATATATATATATATATATATATATATATATATATATATATATTGTAAAAATTGCAAATATTAAATTATTTTTTGCACTACTTTTTTTATTTGCAGTCCTTTATTTTTGTTTGCAAAATTACTATCTATTTTTCAAAACTCAATTTTCCCTCTGCGTTTTTTTGAGATTTGCATTATTTTTCACAATTTTTTGCTCAGTATTTAATTTTTTTTGCAAAATATTTTTTTATGTTGCACGTATACAGTATATTGCCCTCGATTGACTCCATAGTATATGTAAAAAAAAATACTATTTATTGGGAAATTTAATAGATGGCATAATAACATGATGGCTGGGTTTAGGGTTGGGGTAGGGGTAGACGTTAATAAAATACAGTAAATGGGAAATTTAATAAATAATATAAATAATTTTTGTTAACTTTCAACCGCAATCATATCTGATCTAGCAACAACCGAATAACTTGGACAAACAGTAAAAGCTGAAATATATTTATATTTTCCCTAGGAGTCAAGTCCAGAAAAATTTAAAAACATGCTAAAAAGTATTTGTAAACAAAAAAAAAAAAAAGAAAAAGAAAAAAACTAAATATTATTGTAAAAAAATTTCAAAAATTTAATATGAAAATGTTAAAAAAAAAAAAAACAATTTCTCACCTCTCTCCATCGGACCCCTGCACTACTGGACACATACACATTAGGTTTATTGGCCATATTCTTTCCCACAGATCCTGTGCAGAAGAAACAGAAAGAGAAAAAGATGATACAGTAATCAATATATACACTGCATCTGGTGTCACGTCTCATGAGCCTCAATTATGACTGATATCTGGCATTCAATTCAAAAGTAAATGGCGTATTTATGTTCAGTAATGTAGGGTCGTGTGTCAGTATATATGGAAGGTTTATCAATGTTTGTTATAATCAACTTCCCACAAGGTTTGTTCTGATGTCATCTATACTTCATGTGCACTTTTCTTATTCTTTGGGTGACTATTTATGCAGACATCACAGTTAGGAGAGCTTGTTTCACCAGGGACTCCTCTAATGAAAGAAACGAGATTCCAAAGTTTGCTGCTGACCTTCGCTGGTTGGATTTATATTTGTGGCAAAGTTGTTTTGTTTGCGGTCAGAGATGTTCACATCTGTTTTATTTGGAGAGACTATCTGATCTGTATGAACAAAGACTCGATTTAATAAGTCCTCTTTTTTATGTTTTATATATATGAAAAAGTTGTAGAATATACAATTTTACACGAGTTACAAAGTGCATCAGACAACACAATACTAGTAGTGCAAGTACAAAAGGATTATTTTTTTATTTTATTTTTTTCCTTAATTCCTTCAATAGCTCCTCACTCTCATGTCATTTTAATCCCTGGGACCTTTATTCATATTTAAAACATTAAATAGATAAATAAATTAATACATTTTGGAACATTGGAAATGAAGATACTTTAGCTGAAATCCGAGAGCTCTCTCATCCTCCAACTCAGTCAAAAAATTATATAAGATTCGGTACTCCACCAAAGGTTGCAGTCAAAATTTCATTTTATTTGGCAGCCAGTGTTGACGTATATAAAACAAATGGATCCAAATTTAATATTTTCAGTTTGACCATTGTTTATTTGTTTCTCACATTTTTTCCCCTCCCTTCATTTTATTTGACTACATTTTAATTTCTATCTAAATTATTTTATTTCTTTATTTTACATTTGCTAAGCTTATTGTGACTCTTGTGAATGTTGTGTGCGTATATATGTACAATAGATGAGTGAACATATAATGGAACTTTTATCTATTTGTATTGTATGTATGTATATATTATGACACAATGTAAAACAGATTAAAAATAGGCACAACATATTGTTTAGAAATGTTGCTGTGGGGTGGGGGGCTCTTTTGGAGCAAAGATAATTTGTCTCTGTTTTTCAAATACTTTTGAAATTGATGCTTTATTGCCCAAACTGTTAATCAAAAGATTTGAACAAAAAAAAATTATATGTGTGGTTCAACTGTTATTACTCGAAGCTCCGAAAACACTTTTGTGCACAAAAAAATAAAACTAAAGTAAATACAACCTTTTTTGCCTATATATTCTCTCCTCTGTCAGCTCGTCAGAATGCGCATTTACAACATGTGGTATACTGTCTTAAGAGTCTGCAGTGCAACACACAAACATTATATTTCCCATTGTAAACACACATTCTAATCTGATATGAGAGACATTTGCAAAACAAAGTTGGTTTTACACAAACATGTTCTTGGAGTTTCATAGGATTACAGTTGAACCATGTCACATGGACTGCTTTGAAAACGTTTTTGCTTTCTTTTCTGGATTTTGAACACCTCTGGACCATTGCGTTGGAGGATGAGGAAACTCTCGAATTTCATCTTAAACATCTTAATATTAGTGAATGAATAATTTCTGGAACGAAACCAGAAAATAAAAAAGAACATGATGTTACAAAGCGATTATAGCGATAAAAATATATATAAAATTTCTTAAGGGTATTTAATTATTTGTGCAATATAATGTTATGGGTCAACCATGGATAAAAAAAACAAACAAACATGCAGCTACGAACGAAAATAGTATGAAACATCACTATTTAGTTTACTAACACCACAGAAATTCAGTTCACTCTGTCCAGTTTTCATCTACATAATAATATCATTTATTTTTGTGCACTGCTTACATCAGAACTATTGTTGTCCTTTCCTCTCCCACATGTGTTTTTCTGCTGCGTCACTGCAGGTGGGTTAGTCATTAATTAATGCGAGCGGTAATGAACTTCGTTTACATTCATCTCCCTAAAAGAGATATGCAGCATTTAACACGTTTTATGCAATGAGAACAATGTTGAGGTGGCGTGACCGCTCTCGGCTGGCTAAGTCAATGAGTGCGAGGGTGTGTTTGTATGTGATAATTAGCCAGTGGGTGAAGTGCAAATAATTAGCACATCTGCGCTGGAGCGATAGCAGGCGAAGCGGCCAGACATTTTCACAAGACTCCTGCGCCTCTCGTCTTCATGCATGCACATTATCTGATAATCATTTAATTAAAGGTCTGGCTGCGGTTGGCAGAGGAAGAGAGAGCTGTACGAGAGGGAGCAAGTGCTTTCCTATGAGAGCAAAATCGATGTTTTCCAGCAGGCATGAACTCAAGAAGTCAGCCTCGTGCACTTGAGCTCCCACTGTTTACCATGTTCTCTGAAGGGACCCGGGTTAATAAGAGCGAAGCAGCACAAACAGGAAAGCGCAGAACTTGCAGCTAATTTGCTCGTATTTCCTCTCTCTCATGCATATAGTGTAGGTGAGAGAGGTGTTTAACCGCAGAGCAGAGAGGCGGTCTCGTGGCCCACCTGTCGCCATGATGAGACCAGGTGCAGACTCTTTGGACAGAATAGGGATCCTGCGCAGCTGAATATTCAACAGCTGACTCCATCGCTGAGCCAAGTGAAGGGAACAGCCACTGTTCAGCTGATAGACAGAGAGAAAGAGAGTATACATGAAGATAAGAAGAGCACAACAGGAAAAAAGACTTCTTACTATATTTGCAAACTTCACCAACTTCATCTCCGGCTTACATTTTACAAACAAAAAACCACAGCTTCATAACCACATGAAAAAATAGAGCACAGAGTGAACAGTCTACACACACAATAGAGACGAGCACACTAATTGTTTAGTGATTTTTTTTTATTCTTTAAAAATATTTAAAAATATTAATTAATTTACTATAGTGTTATATGAAAGTCACATCATATAAAAGTCATTAAACATTTTTTGAAAACGCTGTTTATCTGTTAAGTTAAATCTTTAGAAAATGTAAAAATATATGTACAGTTAAAAACAATGATTTGCCCTCTTGTCATATTTTATTCTTTTACAAAAGTTATCCATGGGATATTTAAAATAGAAAGGATTTTTTCACAGCAATTTCTATATTTTATTCTATTCAACTTTTACAATATTTTGGAGAAAGTCTTATTTCTTTTAGCTTCATTGGAATTAAATCAGTTAAATAAACTCAATGTCAATACTATTAGCTCCTTTAAATTGATAATTCACACAAAACTGAAAATTCTGTCATCATTTACTTTCCCCTCACCTGTTCCAAACATGTTTGACTTTCTTTCTTCTGTTAAACACAAAATAAAGATATTGTAAAGAAACCTAAAGCCTGTAACCATGGACTTCTATAGTATTTGTTTTTTCCTACTAAGGAAAAAGTTAACTACTTAAACTATCCCTTTAAGAAATACATAATTTTCTTTGGGCTACAGAACAAAGCACTCTATATATATATATATATATATATATATATATATATATATATTAAGGGTGGAGCCGAACCCGAATACGGTATTCGGAAAGGCACGAATAGCGTGTTTTTACGAATACTTGATTCGAACAAATACTTGAAAAATTATTTGTATTCGGGAGCAAGAAAAACACTATATCAAAAAGCAGCGTTTCCTCATAGCGTTTCCTCATGAGACCACCGTGCATGCCCGCGTGAGTGTGAGAGAGAGAGAGAGAGAGAGAGAGAGAGAGAGAGAGAGAGAGAGAGAGAGAGAGAGAGAGAGAGAGAGAGAGAGAGAGAGAGACACACACACACACACACACACACACACACACACACGCTCAGTGCAAAACGCACCAAAGCCCGAAACTGAAAGCGAGACGTGACTTTTAAGGGGTTGTTTCATATGGATTTATTAATCATTCTTGCTGTTCAGTGATCGCAAACTGCCGTCGTTTATTAAAGACGCAGACCCCTCACTGCACGTCAGCTGCGCGCCTTCAGCAGACCTCCTCATTCCTGCAGCACGAGAGCTTTATGATCGTTTATGCGCGCCAAAAGTGGCGGATCTGTCCGGTAAAATATCTGACTGCGTGTCACCGCATCCCTAAGGACTGTTTGGCGAAATATTTGACTGCATGTCACTGCATAACAAACGACTGAAAGGATATAACTAGAGAACTCTCCACTGTTCTACTGGGTGATAGCGTATGGCAAGCTGTTTTAGCATTTAAACCTTGTTCAGACTATCCATAAATATATTTAGAGATATCTCTAATTATATTTTGACTTGTCATAATTATAATTCGACTAGTCAGATTGGAAATATCTGCAAATATATTATGACTGACTAGTCATATTCCTCCATTGACTTCCATTGAAAAATATTTGCAGATATCTAAATAAACAAACAAACAAACTTTGTGTCTGTTTTGTGGCTGGCAGATGACAATAGCAGGGCTGTATCTTTTAGTATTATATAGAATACTTTTGTTCTGCCAGATCTCCCAGGCAGGGTTTTATTTAGATTTATTTAGTTAATATTAGTTTTTGGAATTATGTCTATTGGAAAGAAGTTCTTTCAGAAGAAGAACAGTTTTTTGAAGTATTATTTGTTTTTAATCTGTCTATTCAGTGTCCTTCAACAAGAACGGTGGTGGTGGGGTTCATAATATTCACAATGGTATTTTATTAGTTGTTGGTTTAACCATGGATGAGATAATGGCTTCTATGTTATTTTCTTTTCAATGACATTTCTTATCACATGTTCAAAAACAACAGCCAATATTGCATATCTATAATTTATATAATGGGTATAATTAAACAATACTTTCACTATAACGTAAATTAGAAGTGCAATAGAAAAAATATATATTTTTGCGCCATTTTGAATTTTACTCAAATACAAATACAAATACTTTTCCCCCCTCAACAAATACAAATACAAATACAAATACCGGCTGCTCCGCACATCCCTAATATATATATATATATATATATATATATATATATATATATATATATATATATATATATATATATATATATATATATATATATATATATATATATGATGTACTATTATCATGTCAAATACAAAAAAAATAGCAGCTTTTCAAACAATTGTGTTTTAAACGTGTTGAAAAAGAAGACATTAAACAGCACTTGAGAAAAAAAAATGTTTCAAATAATTTTACCAGAGGTGATTCATTAAATAAATTTTGACTTCAACTATATGTATGTACAGTGGGGGAAATAACTACTGAACACATCATGTTTTTCCTGGCAGTAATATTTCTAAAGTCTAAAGGCATTTTTGGTGATGGCAGCTTAAAGAATACTCCCAGTGTGTGTTTTTTCAAAGACTTCAACAGAGTGTAAAAATCTTGATGGTTCTGTGGGTCTCTTCTATCAAATCTGATCTTTATTTTGTATTTTCTATAGGATTCAAATCAGGTGATTGGCTGGGCCATTCTACAGCTTGATTTTCTTTCTCTGAAACAATTTGAAAGTTTACCTGGCTGTGTTTTGGATCATTGTCTTGCTGAAATGTCCACCCTGGTTTCATTCGATGTCTGGGCTTTCACTGCCTTTCTACAGCTCCCTTTCTTCATGTGTTCGATTTTTTTTTCTTTTGTCATTTCATTACGCACAACTGAAAGGTGCAGTAGGCGCACGCGATAAAAAACATGCTGAATCTAAACTTTTTAAAAACCTGAATCAATATTGGAGTTACCTTTGCATGCTGGAGAAAGGATTATACCATGTCTAAAGTATTTCTCTTAGACAGGTAATGTTCTGTTTTAAAACTGTTTTAGCCTCACACAAAGCTGATGTAACGTTAGATGTTGTTGTTACAAATGGGTTATATCTACTAAAATCTTTCAAAGAAAGACTGATAAGACTATTTTCAGTTTCATAAGGGACCTTTTACAGCATCGATAATGTAGATTTTAATTAGTTTAACAACAAAACACAAGTAAATAGCACTATTCCACCTAGTCTCTACCTATATTGTTATATTGTTGCATGCTGCCAGACAAGGACTAGTTGCTTTTAACACATGAGAGAGGGTTCTTTTGCGGTGCTCCTGTTTCAGGAGGCGTGGCTCTAGAAGGCAGGAGAGGGACTGTGAGTCAGAGATTTATGCTAAGTTGTTAGCATTGTGGAAGATCACCTACTGCACCTTTAATTTGTAAACTAATTAGATTTGTTTTCTTTACATATATGGATTTATTCAGTTATTATAAACATCTAGTGGAAATTTCAAGTCAACAGCACATTTAGAAATATGTTTTCTAAGAAAAACGATGACATGTTGAATTATTTCCCATAATGTAACTATGCATCAAGAAAATTTAAATTCAATTTGAAAAGGCAAATCTCTGCATACCTACTTATCAGAAGTGCTGTAATGATCACTCATGTACAGTGTAATCTGTTACAGTGGCATTTTGCTTACTACTGTAGCTTGTGATCCGAATGGCTAAAAGAGCACAGAGCATCTTACGCCTATAGTTGCAGTGCCAGAAATTTTAAACCCTTTAAAGTACAGACTCTCCATAAAGACTGCCTATGCACTACAACAGCTCAGTGGGACAAAAAAAAAAACTTTTATAAAACTATAATAAAATAAATAAAATTATAACAAAGCCCCCCAGATCAATTGGCTAATTTCTCCAATTCACACAAGGTGACCGATGATCCTAATATACCTGGCAGTCTATAGTTCCTCCGAGACTGTCAGCCGCTGGAGGTTGAAGAAGCTCCCAGGTTCCTCCTTTATCAAATGTGATGACGGACCTCATGTTGTCTTCACTGACGGATCCATTGATCAAAGTGGCCACAAACACACCTCTGAGCCCCTCGACCCGATGCAAGTCTGCGAATGGCTCATTGGCGAAGTACCTTTCAAACACAAAAGCACACAAAATCAGCTTTCACATGCCATTTACAATAGCCAAGAGAGGTGCTGTATGAAAATGCCAATGTTCGCGAGCCAAGCGCATCTCATCTGCATTGCGCACTGCAGTAATTGCGTCTGTGCTCTCAGGCGGCCGTGCTGAGCTCAGTGGTTTGGCTGTGGGTGAAATCCCGCTCTGCCGCAGAGTAAAACAATAGTATGTCCTTGGAAAAGCGTGGAGGAATGATGGATTGCTTTTGTACTGACAGTGTGAGCGGAGGGAGCGGTGGGCGAAGACATAGTTCCTGCATTATAGAGACGAGACCTCGCTAACCTGCTTAAGGGTTGAAGCTTGCAGAGCCAAATATGGATTTAAAGCACTGACGGGGGGCTGTCGCGAAACTGAGATGGGTTCAAGCAAAGGTGACGAGGCCAAACTCGGTGTAAGACGGAGGTGTAATGTGAATTATTGAAGTGAGACGCATTTCAGGCTCAAGTCTGGTTGTTGGTTGTTAATATTTATTTAAGATTTAAAAACCCTTTCCTCACTTAGATTAGGCTACGTTGTTTTTGTGGAGGAACATTATTGAATCCACTGGCTTTAGCGGATTCCTGCGCTCAGGATGATGCGTCCAGCAGTACCGAAGACCCTTTCACTGACTGCTGCGGCTACAGGCCGAGATGCAGAGTTCTGATCTGGCTAATTTTTCAAGTTTTGGGATTGTTTGTTCATCTTCTACCAGCCAAGAACATCCATTTAATTTTCCATGACAGCAGTTTCAATGCAGTGAGTGACCTCATCTTTTTACCTGTCAGATTGCTGTTTAGTGCTCTATCGTAATGTACAGTGTATGAGCGACCACCGAAGTACCTTGGCGGCTAGAATGACCGTTCCTTCTAACCTGGTGACTGGCTTGACCGCAGTCAAAATTAGTTCTTTTTGATTACTCCGTCATCATTTGTTTCACCTTTGCAGGGATGGATTTTAATGTTGTAACAAACAGTTTGATTACTTTCTCGCACTAATCGAAATGCATCACATGACTGTTCATTTACCTAATGCGCAAGCCAAGCCCGGCCAGACCCGACCCTGTCTAAAATTATAGGAATTAAACCCGAACCCACCCGAACCCGTCAGGTCCAGCCGGGTCCCAACCGAAATCGAAACCAGCTAGACTAGGACCCTGAGAATGACACAGCATGCTGCAAACACAAACACCAGGACGAGAGTGCACATCACAAGGATGCTTGGACCCCGCGCGCCCGTGTCAAGTGGGAGTGTGCTTGGCCCGAGTGCGGCCGAGACAGCGCTCGTACAAAGACGAACACAATGACAAAAAAATGAGTGCTCAACCCGAGAATACTCGAACCAAGCACAACATACTAGACAAGACAGAACTAGTGTCTGGACTCTGCCACCCAAACAAGAACTAACAAGACCGAAGTGACAGATTCCTGACATTGATTCACATACCCAGTAAAAGGGTATGACAGACAAAGGAGAGTCCCTCCAGGGGCATGGTTGAGAACCATAAACTAGTGTATAATTAACATGTAATGTATTTTTACATATTTAATAACTTTGGATAACGTTACCCTTTGTGTATTACTCCGCCCAAATACAGCCAGCAACAAGCAGACACTACAGTTTGACAAATAATACTTAATAATTAATAATAATAAAATATACTTTTGAGGCTTTTTTAGTTGAGAATGTAGTTGTTTAGATTGCAACTATGCAGTTTATTTGCAAGAATAGTGCCTATTTAAAATATTCACAGTTTCTGAGAGACAGCTCGTCGACGACAGTTGATGTTTTCTATCCACAAGATGGTGACAGAACAGTATAACAAGCCCTTATGCTTAGAAGATATAACAGATTTCTAACTACAGCAGATCAAATCAATATTAAACTGGTAAGCACACCTGCCAACATTTCCGTTTTTCATGGGAGTATCCTGTTTTTCAGACCAGTCTCCCACAAACATCCTGTCTTTATTTCCTTCTAAAAAAAACTCCCGTAATTTCACCCACCCCCGACTTTGGTACATTCTGTAAACACCCCTGGGTTGCCAACTTTGGTACAATACCCGATCGAAGCGGCCGCCCAAAACCCTCTGCATCCTGTTCTCAACCTCACCCCTGAACACCCCCTCCCCCCAGTCTCCCGGGTTTTCAGAGACATGTTGAGAGGTTAGATGATCTCTCTTTGTGTATGTTGTAGGGCTGCATTTATACCTATTTGCTCGCATATCAGAATTGTGTGTTGTGTTGGCAGATTGAAATAAGCACAGTCTGCACTTGTTTAGCGTTTTTCCTCATCACAAACCCAACAGCAGTCTGGTAACGTTAGTGGATTCGTTGTTATTTTTGCGGTTAATTATTGTGAAATCCCGACTGCAACAGAGAAATACTGTAGACTGTAACACCGTAAGAAGATATCTCTGTAGATGGATGGCATTTCATGCCACATTCAGCCTTATAATCTTAAAGTGTAAGCAAAATCAGCAGTTTTGTCATCACTTTGGACAGAGTCATTCAAACATTAGCTCTAAAGGGATGTTGGGGAATTAGTAATGGCTTCTGCTGTTTTGAAGTCAGCTGCAGATTTGAATGAATGTGGGAAGAAAGTAGTTCCTAATAAAAAGGGGATTTTTAGACTCTTTGTGTTTGATTTTCTTATTTATACAGAGGATTGTGATGTTGAACTGTTGTATTGCTCATATATATATATATATATATATATATATATATTTATACAACAGTTCTGTCTGGTTCTCAAGTCTGATTGGCTGATAGCCGTGCGATATTCTGCAATATCAGAACTCCTACAGCCTCTTTACCCTTTGTGTATCCGCTTGTTAAGTGTGACGTCACGCGAAGCCGCTTCCGGGTCCAAACGCTCTATTCAACTGAATGGGGAGACTTATGAAATGGTAATAATAAACGTTTACAAAGCGATTTAAGGCTTTCGAAAATCACAATCGCAGTATATATGTCCATGCCTAATATCCAATGGCCAGAAAGTGATTATTTTTTTATAAATTGTTAAATTTTTGGTATTTGTTATGCAGCAAGCCCAGAGATTGTTGTGTACACTATGATTCTATATAAAATTAACTTTAATGTTTGATAGGAATAAAACGTGATCATAAACAAATGAATTCTCCACTCAAATGAGTGGCGGCTTAGACCCGGAAACAGTATTACATACGTCACAAACACGTCACCACTTAACAAGCGGATTAGTCTGCCCACAAACAGCCATCAAAAAGCAGACACTACAGATCTAAAGTTAAAAAGATGCACGTTCAACTGTTTAACTGTCAGCTTATGATTTGAATCTGGAATAAAGTAGTTCCTCATACAAAAGGGTTTTTGAGACTCTCCATGTTTGATTTTGTTTTTATATACACAATTATGCCGTCAAACTGTTGTATAAATGCAATATCACACTCGTAGCAGTGCAATATGGCTGTATATCGGCACTGGTGGGGGCACAACCAAGCGGCAACCTCCCACTCTCCCTCATGAAGCCAATACGGAAGTAACTAAAACTGCAATTCATCCGAAATTCCGCTAGTCCTGGCCGCTCCTGGCTCCAAAACAGAGCAAATTTCAATTGAGCCCACTGTTAGAATGGCCAACTTTACAGCAGTGAAAAAGGTGTTTACAGCCTTGTACAAAAAAAGATTTTGGTTAATACAGCTAATATTACCCTTCATGACAACTGTGAGGGGGGTGAATTTTTTTAGAACTCATCCGTTTCCTTTATATTAGGTTATATTAAGTTTGCGTAATTAAGGGCGTGGCCACTTGAGTGACAGCTAGGTCTCGTTGGTCGCCGTCACGTCACCTCAGCTGAATCCTGCAGATTAGCCACTGAACTCGGCATGTTTATTATATTTCTGTGATGTTTCATGTGGCTTTACACAGTCAACTGCCTTTCGACTTGTTTCCTACAATTATTAGATGGCATGGCATGCTGAGAGCATTTAATTGAGCTCACAAACCATTCACGTGGCCTCCGTTTCCCATGTGAGTAAAGTTATATACTTATATACCATCTCTATACATGTATTTGCTTTATTTAAGGTCATTTATCGTTTAAATTTATATTTAGAGCTGTAATGCACTCCAGAATCTGTCAAATTGATTAGCTGTAGGCTCTAGAACAGTCATCTGAAGCGTTGTCATACAGTGTTATGCTGGATTTCATCAATAGTCTTACATTAACTAACACAGACTATATCTGAAGTGTTTGGAAGTAATTCGCGTTTTCCTCCTGATGAAAAACGTCATAAGAACAATGTTTAGTGGCTCAAAACACTTTATTGATATAGTATACAACCAAGCACAAGTGGTCAGAATACAAACGAGTCACAGGTGATAAAGTATTAAGCGTTCTCCCAAAGCAAAGTGTGTCTGAACCAGGTCCAAGCAAAATGCCTGCAGGTGTCTGTAGCTCCGCTCACTCTCCGCCTCTTTGCCCTTGTTTGGTATCCCGCCGTGGGTGTGATGACGCGCAAACAAAATGGCGACGGTTGGCCGCGCCTACTTGTGGCTTCTTTTGTGCTCTTTAGAAACCTATGGGTGACGTCACGGATACTACGTCAATATATTTTACAGTCTCTGGGCACAACGCACGCCTCCCACCAGTGTCGATATACAGCCATATCGCACTGCTACTCGTGTGATATTGCTCATATATATATATGTGTGTGTGTGTATATATATATATATATATATATATATATATATATATATATATATATATATATATATATATATACTGAAATTAACCCTGCCAAAGACTCTAATAAATACTACAAAAATATTACTAGTCCATATGAACTAATAAACAAATGTTATTAAAATCAAGTAATGAAGCTGACAATTAGAAACGCAGGGATAAAATATTAAATTTATTATACAGCTCTCTGAAATGCTTGATTCTGGTTGGTCAGTCATGCCATTCAGAGATATATAAGATTAGAACCAGCTAAAATAATAACACAAGTTAATTTGGGTATTGTGAATAATCTTGCAACGAATCTTGCAATAATCTTTCTGCGAGTTTTACATATAATAAAAAGGATGGTAAAATATTAAAGCTCATTTCAAGGTTTTTTTTGTCTAACTGTTTAGCTTTGAGGCAAGTTGCCATGTAATAAGCAGTGTTATAATAAAATAGGGCCCTTCAGTTTTATACAACAGTGCTACACTTTGCTTCGGCCTGCTGGTAAGCCTGTCTGGCTTTATTTTGTGCTAACAACCAGCTAAATAGACATATACACCCACACACACATATATAAACACACGTGTGTGTGTGTGTGTGTGTGTGTGTGTGTGTGTGTGTGTGTGTGCGTGTGCGTGTGCGTGTGTGTGGGTTTATATGCAGAAGATACTCCGAAAACATTTTGTTGAAAAATTAGATCAAAGCAATTGACCCTAAAGGCAAAAGCATTTTAAAAATGAGGTCAAAACCACTGAACTTAAAAGCCAAACATATTTTTTGAATGAGGTCAAAACTATTGAAGACAATAACAAAAAAAAAATTTAGGAATAGGGTTAGTGATATGATGGCTTAACACAAATGTTGCTCCCAAACCAACATATGGCTGTCCTGTTTGGGTAAATACACTTCGCTGTGCTAGTGTCTATGGACCTGCAAAACAAACACACCAGTGTTAAAACGTACCTGATAAGAGTGTTGCTTCCTGATCCATCAGGGCTGAAGTACAGCACATTCTCCAGGGACAGGGAAAAGGACAGGCCCTGTGTGTCTGAGATATACAGGTGTGTGACATTATTATTGTGGTTCACACACACAAAGACCTGGTCTTCTGAAGCGTCTGCTATGTAGTACTCCTGCAGACAGAGAAAAGCAGAGAATAACATAAATATAGGCAAACAAAATGAAGCTTTTAAAAAGAATAAATCCATGGGAAAGTAAAGGAAGCTGATGGAGCTTACTGTGATTGGGTGACGGGTGTTAAACTGAGCTGCTCTCATTGGCTGTCGGTTGTAAGAAACCCAGAGCTGGACAGACTGAGACTCGTGGCTCCCCAATAATGCCTGTGGAAACACGTTTACATCGAGTTATCAATCATAAATAAAACAAACTTGATACCATATAATATTAGAATTTGTCATGTTTTTAGATAAAATAACAATACAACTATTTTTAAAATATTTATATTTGTTCTAATTTATTTATTTATTTTTATATTGGTGTTAAACAAGATCATACATAGTAGTATAAAATACAACATAGGACAAATTATTGACTGTCTTAGTTTTATTATTTTCAAACTTTCCCCTAAAAATAAAATACACAGAATTTATGAATTAAAAACAAACATATCCTCAGAGTAAAAACAAATAAATAAACACGTAAAAGTAAAAATCTTTTTAATGAACATGAAATAATAATAATAATAATAATAATAATTGAGCAATTTTTCAATAAAAAAAGTGATTAAACTTATTTTTAATTGTTTTATTTCAGCATTGATATAATAAGAACAATATGATGAATGGACTATGAAAAATAAATGCATTTTTCATGACATGATTTTATGACCATTGTGCATATTATTGTTATTAATTAAAATATATATTTTTAGTAATTACAAAGTATAAAATATTTGTTTTAATAATCATATATATATGATATAATTTATTTTATAATTAATGTTTTCAAAATAAATAATAACATCTTAATTATTGTATTACTCAATTGTTGATTTTTTATTATAAACATAGTGTTATCTACCAGTCAGAAATTAGCTTGTTTGTTAACTGGTGTGATAAAAAAAATAAGCTAAAAATAAATACTGAGAAAACAGAAGAGATGGTATTTGACCCACAGTATATAGGTGACCATCGTCAGGTGGTTGTACATGACCATCCTACTCAGTCAGAGACCTATAAGCACATGGGCATTTACAGTTGAAGTCAAAATAATAAGCCCCATTTTATAGTATTTTAATTTTTTTTCTGTTTCTTTTTTAAATATTTCCCAAATGATGTTTAACAGAACAAAAACATTTTCACAGTATGTCTGACAATATGTTTTCTTCTGGAGAAAGTCTTATTTGTTTTATTATGGCTAGAATAAAAAGCATTAATAAAAAGTTTTTATTTTTTTAAACCATTTTAAAGTCAAAATTATTAGCCCCTTTAAGCTATATTTTTTCCGGTAGTCTACAGAACAAACCATTGTTATACAATAACTTACCTAATTACTCTAACCTGCCTAGTTAACCTAATTAACCTAGATAAGCCTTTAAATCTCACTTCAGGCTGTATAGAAGTATCTTGAAAACTAACTATTTACTCTCATGATGGCAAAGATAAAATAAATCAGTTATTAAAGATGAGTTATTAAAACTATCAGTCTTAGGGTGCTTTCACACCTGTGAATCGATTCAGTTGTTCCAAAACAGAGATTACAATTGTTACATTGTTGCTCTTTGCTCTTGGTGCGATTCGCTTTCACATTGCAAAGTTTCTAATCGGGCCAAAAGAGCTACAACAAGTCACGTGCGAGTAAACTCTCCTCACATTGGTCAGAGTGTCAGGGTTTATTTTGCAGTCCCGCTCAGCTGTCAGGAGAGGTGGTGGTTTGGTGGTGATTGACAGGGTGCGCGACGATGCCTATTTGAGGACCGAGAGGGAGACGCGAGATTACCGCGAGATCATCACTCGTTTGCGGGCATACGGAGACTCGCGAAACTTCCCAGCCCACTCATAATTCTCTCTTCATATAGCCGTAAGCCTATTACATATCCATAAAACACTGTGATATAACCGCGCTCGGATCGGATCGCTTTTCACTGCAATCGAACCGCTCCAGGGTTCGTTTCAATTGAGCCGAGACCATCTCATTCAAGCGATCTCGGAGCGATTACTTTAGTGCGGAACAGAGCGCGATTGCCCTGTTCACATATGCCAAACGAACCTAACTGGGCATACGAGATACGTTCCGAAACAAAAGTGTAGGTGTGAAAGCACCCTATCTTCCCTCCGTTAAACAGAAATTGGGGGGGAAAAATAAAGGGGGGGGGGGTCTAATAATTCTGACTTCAACTACATTAACAGTTCTTTTACATAGAAAACACTCATAGAATGGGGTTGTTCTCATTTACACCAGAGAGTTAACAAGTAGTATATAAAGTTGTTTTATAAAGCATTTCTTGAAAGCATTGTCAGGTATGGTATCACAGTGTGGTTTGGTATCTGTATAGTGTAAATCTAACTATAAGACTATTTAACTTAAAGACAGGATGAAAATTGTTGGGTACAATGAATATTTTATTCCTCAAGTTTTAGATGAGAATTGTGTCCTTTATTAGATAGAAATGATTCTGAATGATCCAAATATATTTTTTTTTGTTTTCACATAATGAACTGCCTCCCTCTGGTAGGAGATATAGAGTCCCTAAGTGTAGGTTGAACCGTTATAAGAAATTTGTTGTAGTTTCAGTGGGTTTATTTAACAAGAGTTTCTCTTAATTAGCATTATAATTGTTGTAACTACTGTATTTTGTATTGTTTTTATTGTTTGTTTTTCTGAAATGTCTGTAGCAATATGATGATGACCATAATAAATGTCCTGTCAAGAACAATAAAGTTTACTAATACTCTTCTACTACTTTTATTATATTATAATATTATAATTATATTATAATAATAGCATAATATATTAATTATAAATATAGTATAATATAATATATAACAATATAATATAATATAATATAATATAATATAATATAATAAAACAAAATAAAATAAAATATAATTTAATATATTTATTTTCTGTATATTAATAAATAGTCATTAATAATAAAATATTGCATTTAATGTTAATTCTGTAATTATTGGTCTCTGAATAGTAGTATTATTAACCTGTTATAAAAGAAATAATTTTAAAGTATAAATAAATATTTAAAAATGGGTATGGAAGGACGGACAGACTTTCACTGCTACTGAAAACTGGCATGTAGTGCAGTGAAATAATGAAAATTAAGTCATAAAAGATTTTTACACAGTAATCTGACTCCTTCAGCTGCCATAAACCGTGTCATGTTATCACTATAAACGAGCTCTAAATGGCCGACACAGAGATTTGCTCCGCCAGCACTGTTTTCACTGGGCTCCTGTATCCGATACCACTTAATAAGGACAACTGGGGATTCGAAAGAGGAAAAAAAAAACAGCCAGTCTCATTTGTACTTCTAAAACATGCTGATTTTTCAAAGATAAGAGAGAGACGGGATTCTGCTTCTAGCAATACTAGTCTAGTCAGATTCCCGGGAACCTACATGTGTCTCTGTCTAAAATGAGCAATGCATCATGAGGGATGAATACTTTCACTCATTCCCCCATCTTCAAGTCTCTCTGACACTTTCTTCCTTAAAGCTTCAATCAATGGTGAAGTTCAAGAGGCTCAATCAGTCTTTCTTCTGTCCGACAAGCTGTCAGTGTAATCAAGCTGTGTGTGAGTAGGAGTTACTTACATCAGGTTCAAAAAGTCACACCTCAATAGTGCAAGAGCATACAGGCTTCATGTCTGCTTCGGAACACTAAATAGCTATCTTTGTGGGCGAATACATCACCATTGAATTGCGGTGACTTGGAATTCAAGGGAAATCAGATACATAAGTTTAGAAAAAGGTCAGATGTTCAGATATCTGATGTGCATCTCATTTAAAACCACATTTGGATGTTTATCAGAGAGATTTGGAAAATATATGTCAGCAATACACAGGGTTTCTACAGGTTTCATCAAGTCAAATATTTAACTTTTTAGGATTATTATGAATGACATTTCAGACGTACAAGGCTAAACGCTAAGGATTTTTTCTAAAGGCCCAATTAAAACATAAAAAAACACTTTAAAAAATTGTCATTGTAAGGAATATAATTAAACGGTATGTTTATAAATATAAATAGAGATGGTAAATA
This sequence comes from Danio rerio, assembly GCF_052040795.2. Taxonomy (NCBI): domain Eukaryota; kingdom Metazoa; phylum Chordata; class Actinopteri; order Cypriniformes; family Danionidae; genus Danio; species Danio rerio. The sequence goes on from NC_141035.1 coordinate 24,287,898, forward strand.
GAGTTAATAAATAAGAGTTAATAAATAAACCTTTGTTAAAACTTTCATTAAGATGGAATGATAGTGATTTGGATGGGTGTTGGCCAGATTGGGTAGCTTTATATACACATAGGAAAATTAAGGCCTGTTTAAAATAATTTAAGACCAACAACAGAAAATTTCAGTGAATAATAACACTTTTTAAGATTCCCCCCGATACCCTAAATGAATACATTGGGTTCTATTTTGACGGTCCATGCGCAAGGACGCAAACGCATTAAGGGCGTGTCAGAATGCACTTTTGCTACTTTAAGGACGTAAAAATCCACTTTGTGCCGTGGTGCATGGTCTTACTGGGTTGAACTTTTTCTCTTAATGAGTTATAGGTGTGTTTTGAGAATAAACCAATCAGAGAATCAGTGTCATCTCCCATTCCCTTTAAGAGCGAGTTGCACCACGCCAAAGCACATTTGCTATTAACAAGGCGGATTTTGTAAGTTGAAAAACTGAACACTTCACTAAAGAGAAAACAGCTAAACAGAGCATCCACGTGCGAGAATGAGAGATGAGCCTCCTCATTGTTTACTTTCACTTTCACTCTAGTGGATAGGGAAACGTGTTGTATGCACAGACATCCATGAGCCTATACATAATAATTTTGTTTGTTAAGCGCAAAGATTTGTTTCAAAAATCAAAACTATTTCTAAATTCAGTTCTAATTTCCAGCAAACTAATAAATGAACAATCATAACGAAGTGTGGTCAAAAACCTGAGTTATATCCTAATACACATGGTATGCCCCATATGGTCAAAAACCTGACAGGTGGACAAATCAGAGCTTATTTTTTAAAAACAAAGATAAATATGCATATAATAAATAATACTACTATATTATATATAATAAGACCAAATATACTTTATATTTTTTATGTATTTACTTTATTTTTAATTGTTGTGTACTCTCTCTCAGCCAACAGTCTTTTAATGCAGTAGTATTTATTTATATTGGTATTGCGATATAGGCTTTATGTATCGTGTCAAAGTCACCACTACATTTTACACACAAACTAAGATCTAAGATGAAACTTTTCCCAAAGCCTTTATAAAACTGTAATGGATATTATTGTGACACTAGCTATGTTTACATTCAAAGATGCAAATTTAACTCATGCGCAAAACTGGAATATCACATAAAAGACGCGTTAATAAAGCAGTTTCCATCCATTGAGTCAAAGAGAACAAAATCGTCACTTCCTGATTAACTAACACCAGATATCAAAAGTAAAAACAGAATTTACTGTTAGGAGAAGCTGCGTCAATCTTTTCGTCATTTAATAAATAACTTGCACCTCAGAAGACATACAATGAATGTGTAGTTTGAAGGCACAAGGCACGGAGCACAGATGATGCTCTTGACTATTCTGGAGGTAAATAAGAATACAATAACACTAATACTGAAATGGTGAAGGTGTTTTAGAATTAAGACTTTTTTAATGTGCATAGTGGAATTTGTTAAAAAGTGTTTCCATCGTAATTTATGCATATAGGTTTTTTATTAATGTGCATCTTGGCGTTTCCATCAACCATTTTGTATGTGCATATCCAAAATGCCCATAAGAATAGGTGGATGTAAATATAGCTATTGCATGCATTTGATCACTTATTTCTCAACATCATGGCCTGTTTTTGTTAGTATGCATGTCTTTTGTGTTGTGTGTTGCATTCACATTTCAGTCAAATTGTACAAGTTTTTGTTTGCCAATGGACCGTAACTCGGCTTTTCAGCAGTCTTGGTCCACCTGTATGGTGTTAACATTTTGTGAGACGAACCACACAAACAGAATAATCATACCAGAGTTCATTTTAATCCAACCAAACCTGCCAGTCTGAACACGTAATGTTTTTTATTATCCATCTTTATTTAGCTAGCATGTGAAAACCTGACAATCCAAAAAAGCAAACTAACAGATTCCCTACAATAATCAGGATTATTTCAATTTCCTAGATCAAACTGCGGGGCCGAAACGGATTGCAAGATGGAAGCGATAACAGCTAACAATATTAATAAACACAGGCAGCAAAACAGGGATTTACTGGGTCGATGTGAGAACAACAGGAAGACAGCCTGTCAGATAAAAGCGTATTTATAAGCACCATCATCCTGAATAACAAGTTTAACCACTTCCTTGTTTAAAGACACAAAAGGCTCAGTGTTTTCTTTCTCAGCCATTCCGCACTGCCTCGATTTTAGTCACACCATTCATGCTATTGATTTATCTCTCCGTTAACGGCTGTCTCCAGGAACAGACTGCAGTGTTGTGGAAGCAGCCAAAACACAATCTGGCTTTAGAGAGCAAAGACGAGGCAGATCTCTGGAAACACACGCTGTTGCCGGGAGAGCTTAAGAGAGCAAAGTGTGTGATAACAACTATCAAATCACAAAGCTGCAACAACCAGATGCAGATGTCAGTCCTTGGAAATGGTACCTTAACAGCTTAATGATGCCATAGACCAATACAACCAATACATTTTTATGACAAACACAAGCACCAGATCACATTTTTAAAATGGATTTAACATCTTTTAAAGAAAAGTATTAAATATAATATAATAGTTCGCACAAGCTCATTACTTCCAATGAAGGTGCTCGGTTTGCGCGCACTCGCTCCATTCAGACGTGCCTAGTTGAATAGCCCGCAAGTGCACCGCAAGTCACATGACAAGAAATGACAGATCAGCTGAAGCTTGTATTTGTGTATCAGAGTGACAGCAAAGTTTTGTCAGCTTGTCATCCCCCAATCACCAGCCCCACCCTCATCCTGGTCTGTGATAAAATTGTCAATCGTTGACCGGTCTGTAGAGACAAAATGGTTGAGGACCACTGTTTTAAACTCCCGTGTTTGATTTTCTTTTTTATATACACGATTGTGCCGTCGAACTGTTGTATAAACACAATATCACACTTGTAGCAGTGTGATGTGGCTGCAAATCATCACTGGTGGGACACTAAGGCACTCTGAATATTCATTCATTTTCTTGTCGGCTTAGTCCCTTTATTAATCTGGGGTTGCCACAGCGGAATGAACCGTCAACGTATCCAGCAAGTTTTTACGCAGCTGATGCCCTTCCAGCCGCAACCCATCTCTGGGAAACATACACACATACACACACACACTCATACACTATGGAAAATTTAGCCTACCCAATTCACCTGTACCGCATGTCTTTGGACTGTGGGGGAAACCGAAGTACCCGGAGGAAACCCACGCGAATGCAGGGAGAACATGCGCACTCTGAATATTTTACACTCTAAATTATCTAATTGGTTATGAAATGGAAAATAAGAAAATTAAATAAATATCATAAATATATACTATAATATAATTGGTAGTAGATTTTTTTATTTTAATAAATGTAATATTTTAATAATAATAAAATATAATAAAATATAATATAATATAATATAATATAATATAATATAATATTTAAATCTGCCACAACAATATAATTCAATACAACAGAACATATGTAGTCAAAAAAACTAACTTATTAAACATAAAAAAGTATATTAAAATACTGTACCTTTTTAAAGCTCCACATGCTAGAGTCAAATTTTAAAACCATGCTCTCTTTTGAATATGCAAATAACTGTATTTAGTTCTCAAAGCCTAAAAGGTACTACTCTACTGTACATCAATACTATCATCATACCTGCAACCTTCCAGAAAGAGAAAGATCTGCTCTACAGGACGACTGACAGTGTTATTTTGTTTGATTGAGCCATTAATGATTCCTGTCAGGCGGTCAGAGGTCGGAAATTTTCTCCCAAGGTTCCATTTGCACCCGACACATAGATGCAACCCTCCAATTGTAGCACTCACAGTATCATTAAGCATTTATGGGCAGTTAGCCACAAAACAGCCCCTCTGAGCAAACTGTCATCTCTCATTCAGCTGCCATAACATCCAACATTCCCTGACTACAAACTCCACAGTCAAATTCGCCTGTAAGAAGCCGTCTATTCTTACATGCCACATGAATGGAATCGTTTCTGGCACAGCCGGCCTAATGAATATTTGGCTTTGGAGTCACTTTGCCGTCTTTGTGGAGGAGGCATTTATCTCTGGAACAACAGCCGTACTGTGCTGGCAGTCTCTCCCCATTGGAAAAGAGATCCGGGTTTTGAGCATAAGTGAGAATGTGTAGATGTTGAAGGAACACAGTGTGAGAAGTCCTGCAATGCTGTATAAAGTTAATGATGTTTCATTCAAGCTATATATTGCAATCTGAAACATAGAGAGAACCTGAATGATGAAACTTATTACATTGTCTTCTCTAGTTGCTTGCAAATTTTAGACAAAGAGTGTAATGGTTTTTGTTTAATTCAGGAATAAATGAGTGTTCTATATTAAAGGATGAGTTTTTGGTCGGTTAACACAGCTCAGTTCAAATCAGCATGAAATTGAAGAGGTGATAGATTTTTCTTTCCAATTGTGAGTGAAATGGCTTCTTGGGGGGGAAAGAAAGTAGGACAAGACTTGATTTTGTCCTTTGGGAATTGAATGGATCATTGTTGTTTGCTGTCGATCGATGAAAAGTCAAATGAAATTGAGTTTCTTTTACAATGAATGTCCTTTTACAGGGAACTTAGACATGTCCCATTTTTTATTATAGTGATAACAATACATTTAGCATAATTACCATAATTACATGCAACCCACCCTAAATCTAACCCCCATCCTAACCCTTAACCAGTGTTGGGTTTGATTAGTTACAAAGTAACTAGTTACTCTAATTAAACTACTGCTAAGGTCAATAAAGGTCAATTATTTCTTTTTGTTATTTTTTTACGTAACTTACAGTACAGTAACTGCAGTTCCTAAAAACATACTGCAGAAATTCAAAAGTCCTGTATAAATAAGCTCAGAATAGCACTTGTACTTAAGCACAGAATAACTTCATTTTTCAACTAAAAAAGGTTCGATTTGTCTGATAAACATACATGTATACAGTAAGTCAATGATATAAGAAGGAAAATAATTTCAATATATAGTATGTATCTAAGGACACACCAAGGACACCAAGCCAATGCCAAAGAACTAGCCTCAACAAAACCCAACTGCGTGTTGTTGACTAACATTGGATCTGTGCAAGGCATGTCAATCTTAGTAGTATGTTTTCTCAATACGCAAAGTTAAACTGAACTTCCGATGCCACAAACAAAGCAGCAGTTAACACAAATATTACAGTAATTTTATATTCACCACAGAGCGATTCACTTATGCAAATATATCTGATAATCTAATAATCCATATTGTTTGCAAATATCATTCTTTGATTCGTTGCTGAATAACCAGTCAGAGTGTCTCTTCAGCTATTGGTCTGACATTGATTCTAAAAGCTGAATTGGGGCAATGAGCTTCGAAATTAACTCAACGAAAGCCGATGAGTGGAACCCACCAAACCGATTCAACTAGCATGGCCAACAAAGTCCAACAGCCGACCATCGTCTTGGTGTGTTCTGGCCCTAAAACATTTAGTATTTTGATACAAGTGTTTGACATGTTAATTAAGTCTGAAAGGCCATAAAATAAAAAATAAATCAATAAAAAAAACATTTTTATTTGTATTGTGTATATTTATTGAGTCAAGTAATTCAATAAGCTTCTTTTCAAACAAAGTAATTTGTTTAAAACAACTTTAATGATGTATAAAAGTAATTAAACAATTTTTGGAAGTAATGCTTTCAAAACACTGCCCCTAACATTAATAAATATATGTGATTAATGACTAGTACTCAGTGCTTTAATGTATAACAAGGACACCATAAAATAATGTGCAACCATAGTTTGATTAAAAACCACTATAGGGCGAATTCTAATAGTTTATAATAAACGCTTCAATCTAATAAAATAAGCAATTGTCAGCTTTCTAGGGCCCTTTAAATTAGTTTGTTTTATTTAATTTAATTATTAATCCCTACTAAATTCTAAAAGGAACAATGAAATATTTAGCACTAAACTTTTAAACCCTCTGGGCGTACTTAACATTTCCAAAAATTTTTCATTTCAAGGTGACTTTAACCCCTTTAAATTTAACCTTAGTTGAAGCAGTCTAAGAAATCACTCACTGAACCCATCAGAGCGGTTTTTAAATGCTCATCTGATTCACTAGATTTACAAGAGCATTTCACTAAAAGGCATTCATTCCAGACCACTTTAATGCTCACTGATATGCAAAAAAGGTATTTTAAACCTCTTGCCTTCTTTCTCCTACAACGTATCCTCCTTTATCAAAGTTCAGATTACACCCTGAAACCAAGATATCAATAAAGTGGCTTGCAGGGCCACAGCGAGGTGAGGATACGAGCAGAGAAAAGGCTTAATTATTACTAAGGATCTCTATGACATTATGGATAAATCCCTCAGATGAGAGGACCTTGGTTTCCACAGCTTTAATTAGTCTTAGAAGCTTCTCACTGCCAAAGGCTCTTGTGATATTCATTATGGTAATCCTATTAGTCGGGCTGCAGATAGAGGGACTCGACACAATGAGAGCAAAAGAGTGAGTCAGAGAGAGACACACTGACTGAAAGAGAAGAAGGTGACAGACTGAAAAAAAGAGGAGAAAGAGACTGACATCAAATGCCGTTCGACTAGCAAGAGACTTTAGCTTTGGTCCAAAACCTAGTGAATGGTCTCGCTGCCAACTACCTATACAGGAAGCATCCTAACTTACATGGATCCTCATAAATAGCTAAGATGGAACATATGACATGCCAGAAGTACAAGTAAACATTCCATTATCTTTACTAGTAAGGACATCCCATCTGCAAGACACTTTCACACTCATCATGCAGCAATGATGTGAGGTGAATCCCGGATGAACTGTTTTTACACTGAACAAATGGTAACATATGGCAAATTAATGCCTCTATGCACAGTGCCTCAGACAACAATGCAGTTTTTTTGGCAGTCTGCCCAATTTGACATTCTGATCTCCTTTTTCATTTTTGCGTATGCATCTTGTCATTTTTCGTCCACTGCACAATATACAGTAGTAAATTAAGCTCAGGTTTTGGGTAACACTTTATTTTGATGGTCCATTTGAGTATTAGTACACTGTCTGCTTAATATCTGTTGATATTAAGTCAATGTCAAATTACACTTAACCTAACCCCAACCTAACGGTCTACTCATAATCTAATGAGAACTAGCTGGCATGTAGATGCAACGTAACTTAAATTGAACAAACGGACGATCAAAATGTAGTGTGAGCAAATTTTGTACTAAAAAAGAAACTATCTGCCATGCTTACAAATGGAATAAGTTATTAAACTTACCATCAAATCTAATTTTAGCCACATTATTATTTTTTGTTTATGTTTTTATAATCACTGCAACATCAGAATATTCAGTTGTTACTGTTGTTTTTGACATTCACTCTTTTTATGAACATTTTTATTTGGTTTTTCAAAAAAGCTTTTCATGCAGGGTTCCCACACTTTCATAAACAGCAGACTCAAGGACTTTTTAAAGCACCATTAATTTTTAAATCAAGACATTTGCAATTCATACAGCAGCATATGTAGCGCCATAAAAGTCCTTACAGTACTTAACATTTAACTTAAAAGTTGAATTAACGTAGTTAAAATTCTTTTTTTATATTTATTTACAATAAGTTTGAATATTTTCAAAATAACTTTAATAAAAACCTGTCGAACTCACTACTGGTGATATTCAAATGTGGATTCTGAAACATTGAAAAATAATTGCATTATTTGTCAATGTTATTGTACATGATTTAAATGTAATTTCTAAATTATTTGCTTTGTTTCTGACTATTGAGTACAATAGTTGAAATAAATCCATAAACAAATTTGATTTCAATAGTAATTTAAGCACTTTCAATGTTTGTTTTTTAGTATTTTCCAGGCCTTGAATTCACATGTCTGAAATTCAAGTACTTTAAAGTAGCGTGGGAACCCTGTTTATGCTTAAGCATCACCAGTCTCATTCTTTTGTGGAACTGCAGTTCAGAAAATTGTAATCTAAAGTTTAAATCGGATTGCACAGCCCATTTAATCACAAACGGGAAAATAATTAGGAAAGTTTTAAGCAAAAATGATATTTCTGCCATCATTTACTCATCCTTCACTTGTTCCAAACTTGTTAAATTTTCTTTCTTCTTTTGAACACAAGAAGAGGTAAATTGAAGGATCTGATAGTAATAATGATATGGGCCTTAAGCTCCAGGCCTAAGTTGAAACATAAAATACCACATAAGAAATGGCTGTTTTTTTTCCCCAACAATCTTCAGAATATCTTCTTTTGTGCTCAACAGTAAAAAGAAATCCAGGAAGGTTTAATGAGGAAATGTTCAGTTTAAATGAACTATCCTTTAACACAGGGCAACGCAGTGGCGCAGTAGGTAGTGCTGTCGCCTCACAGCAGGAAGGGTCACTGGTTCGAATCTTGGCTTGGCTCAGTTGGCGTTTTTGTGTGGAGTTTGCATGTTCTCCCTGCATTCGCGGGTTTCCTCCGGGTGCTCTGGTTTCCCCCACAGTCCAAAAGACATGCGGTACAGGTGAATTGGGTAGGCTAAATTATCCGTAGTGTATGAATGTGTGTATGAATGAATGCGTGGATGTTTTCCAGAGATGGGTTGCGGCTGGAAGGAATCCGCTGCGTATAAACAAGCTGGATAAGTTGGCGGTTCATTCCGCTGTGGTGACCCCGGATTAATAAAGGGACTAAACCAACAAGAAAATTAAAAGAAATGATCCTTTAACACACACAAAAAAGTAAATATATAAATAAAAACAAATAAATATATACAGTTGAAGTCAGAATTATTAGCCCCCCTGTTTATGTTTTCCCCAACTTCTGTTTAACGGAGAATTTTTTTTTTACACATTTCTAAACATAATAGTTTTAATAACTCATTTCTGATAAATGATTTATTTTTTCTTTGTATTTATTTTTATCTATTGTATAACAATGGTTTGTTCTGTAGACTATTGGAAAAAACTAGGGACTAATAATTTTGATCTTAAAATGGGTTTTAAAAGATTAAAAACTGCTTTTATTCTAGCCGGAAAAAAACTAATAAGACTTTCTCAAGAAGATAAAATATTATCAGACATACTGTGAAAATTTCCTTGTTCTGTAAAACATCATTTGGGAGATAGTTAAAAACGAAAGAAAAAAAAATTCAAAGGGGGCTAATAATTCTGACTTCAACTGTATATATCCTTGCCGCATTCAATTTATTACAGTCCTTATTCAAGGTGAATGCTAAAAGTGAACAAATCCACTAGTACAGCGCTTGTGCTGAACTCATCCATCAGCAATTATTCACAGATGATTATTTTAAAGCTGTGCAGATACAGCTGTGAGACATAAAGCAGAAAATAAAGCATAACTGGACTTTTAACCAGAAAGGATAAACAAAACAGTTTATGATCCAATATACTTTAAGCGGAACTGAAGAACAACTTGGTGTGACATCACTAAGCAGAAAATAAGGAGATAAACATTTTTTAAGAATTGGGTATCAGCTTGCTTCAACACAAATAACATTAAAAAATCCATATAATTATTATCAAATACTTCGTTAAAGTAGTTCATCTAAAAATGAATGTGTCATTAATTACTCACTCTCATGTCATTTATTACTGAGACATTCATTCGTCTTCAGAACAAATATTAAGGTCTGAGAGCTCCCTCATCCTCCATAAACAGCAATAGTTCCCGACTCGTTCAAAATCCAGAAAAAAACACACACACCAAAAAAGTAGCTAAATTTAAACTATACTTTTGTGCGCACATTAAACAACAATGACTTTTAGTCAACAGTTTCTTCTCCTCAGTGTCAGTCAGAATCAGAATCTTGCAGTCTATAGAGTATAATAAAGCTTTAGAGTTCCATCTAAAATATCTTAATTTGTATTGTGAAGATTAAATAAGGTCTCAGTTCTTTGACAGCATGAGGGTGAGTAATCAATAATAGAGCTTCCATTTTTGGGAGAACTAACCCTTAAACAACTGTTTTCACACCACTGTAATTTTAGATTAGGTGTTAGTTAAACACATATTTATCAGTGTCAGAACGGAAGCTAACTGCACATTGCTTATTGGGTATTTCTTAAACTTTTTTAAGTGCCTAAACAAAAAGGAATGTTAGCTAATTTACATTTTTGCAAGCAGTGGCAGATGATGATAGCTCAAAATGCTCCATCTGTAGACAGCTCACTTTGTTTTAGAATTGCTCAGCGAGTGAGAGACAGAGAGAGAGCTTTATTTTTGGGGGGCTTCGTCTGTCCAGCAGGGTGAGGGCCAGGCCACACACAGCCATAAACAAGCCAAGTGCTCAACAAGCCTGTCACTTCCTCTCCCCTCAACAGCGCAGATATTTACAACCAGCCCAGCCAGACAAATCCCACAGAGATGTTTGCTCTGGCCTGTTTACCGTTCGCCTGTCTTGTCATAGACCTCCTTAGGATAATTTTGTTTTATGTGTTATGTAGACAACCAACAAGAATCGCAAAGAGCTGAATGGTCTGACCATAATAACCACTGCTTATCCTGTTGTAAATCCATCCACTAAAAAACCCAAGTGCATTAAAAAATGCACTGGAACCGTGTGTTAACAGAACATAGGGAACAAATTTCCCATAGCCGATCGTGGAAAATGCAGAAAAATCATTTAGAAATTGAGTGTGTATTACATATTTCATTCTGTTTCTCGCTTCAACGCCAACGTGATGCTGTATGAAATGAGATTCATATGGCCTTTAGGATCCCAAAAGATAAAGTTCAGCCAAAAACCACAATCCCCTCATCATTTACTCACCACCATGGCACTCTCAACAGTGCTTTAGTATCATTTAAATGCTATTACATTTGCTTTATGAATATTTAAAATCAGATCTTAGTTTGCATAACTTTTAACTTAAAATAAACATTTGTGATGTTCCACACAGTGTTTTCTTTCTTCAGGGAACACAACAGATAGTTGGACAAAGATGAAATGTTCTCCAAAACATTCATTTTTGTGTTGAATTGATTAAATTGATTGAATTGATTAAAGAATGTAAGTCAAAAAGGTTTGGTCCCGTGTTTTGCTATATTCATTAAGTAGCAGTCGTTGTTTTTATTTTAATTACTTAAAGGTGCAGTATGTAAGTTTGACAACCAGGGGTTGAACTAGGTATTGCACACGTGCTTTAAAACACACGCAAGCGCAGGTTGCCAGATTGAGGAAACCAACAGGAGCGAGCCTGTCTACAAGCCTAAATGCTGATTTAAGGCTAATTTAAGTCGTGTTCTAAATAAAAGCAATGACACATGATAGAAGAAATATTTCCATATTAAAAGGAGTTTTTGTCCTAACCAAGACCTGAAATTTATATTTTAAAAACTACTTCTATTTCTTGTATGTGAACAGAAAACTTGATGACATGATCACCTCAGGTACACCTCATGTATTATATTCAGTCATAAATGCTAATAATGTGAGTTTGGATGCCATTTTACAAGACATTTATTGCCATACTACTGAAAGCAGCAGCAGATAGTTCACCTCGGATTTTGGAAATAAAATAAACTGCTTGAAATTGAACTTTAGAACTGTGACTCAGTACAAGCCAACACATATCAGTGATTCAGCATGTACTTTCAATAATGTAAAGAGGTATTTATTAATATGTATTAATTAGATTTTGTCGGGAGTATATTAAGAGCACTATTCTGTGTTTTATCTGATGCAAACAGTCAAATTGCTTATCACTGCAAATCTTGTCACGTAGCATGTTGTTAGGACATGGGGTTACAATCTAACTTGCTGACCTAATGTTTTCATTCATAATATTTATATTATTTACTAACTAATAACCTCATGTTGAACTATAAACATATAATATTTTTATGCTGTAGAAGAGTTAAAAAAACTTACACACAGCACTTTTAAAGTTTTAGCAATTTGTATCTTTTTCACCTTGAAAAATCTGTATCATTTGAATAGTTTTTATTTCAGTTAAGTAACTTTATTGTCCATTTGCTATAGTTTATAACTAAAACTAGTGTTTTAACTGGTTTTGGCAAATTAAAAAAAGATATATATTTTTCATGACAAGTAACTGAATATTTTTGTATTTTTATTTATTTATTAAGTAAGTAAGTAAATAAGTGGGTAAGTAAATATGTGGGTAAGTAGAGTAAGTAATTAAGTGGGTACAAAAATAAATATGTGTGTAAATAAGTGGGTAAGTAAATAAGTGGGTATGTAAGTAAATATGAGGGTGAGTAAATAAGTGGGTAAGTAAAGTAAGTAATTAAGTAAGTTGATAAGAAAGTAAGAAAGTTGGTAAGAAAGTAAATAAGTGGATAAGTACGTAAGTGAGTAAGTAATTCAGTGGGTAAGTAAATATGTGGGTAATTAAGTGGGTAAGTAAATATGTGGGTAATTAAGAGAGTAAGTAAATATGTGGGTAAATAAGTAAGTGGGTAAGTAAATAATTGGTTATGTAAAATAAGTTATTAAGTGGGTAAGTAAATATGCAAGTAATTAAGCAGATAAGTAAAGTAAGTAATAAAATGGATAAGTAAGTAAATATGTGGGTAAATAAGTAAGTGGGTAAGTAAGTAAATGAGTGGTTACGTAAAGTAAGTCATTAAGTGGATAAGTAATTAAGTGGGTAAGTAATTAAATATGTGGGTAGGCAGAGTAAGTAATTAAGTGGTTACACAAGTAAATATGTAGGTAAGTAAGTGGTTCAGTAAATAAGTGGGTATGTAAGTAAATATGCAGGTAAGTAAATAAGTGGGTAAGTAAATAAGTTGGTAAGTAAAGTAAGTAATTAAGTTGGTAAGAAAGTAAGGAAGTTGGTAAGGAAGTAAATACGCAATTTGGTAAGTAGGTAAATAAGCGGATAAGTAAAGTAAGTAAATAAGTGGATAAGTAAAGTACGTAATTAAGTAAGTAATTAAGTGGGTAAGTAAATATGTGGGCAATTAAGTAATTAAGTGGGTAAGTGAGAAAATATGTGGGTAAATAAGAAAGTGGGTAAGTAAATAATTGGTTATGTAAAGTAAGCCATTAAGTGGGTAAGTAAGTAAATATGTGGGTAAGTAGAGTAAGTGAATATGTGGGTAAATAAATAAAGTAATTAAGTGGGTAAGTAAGCTGGTAAAGAAACAAGGAAGCAATCTAGTTAGTTAGTTGGTTAGTTGGTTAGTTGGTTAGTTGGTTAGTTGGTTAGTTAGTTAGTTAGTTAGTTAGTTAGTTAGTTAGTTAGTTAGTTAGTTAGTTCAAGTAAATAAGTAGTCAACTATAATTAATAACCCTGGTCTGGAACAACATTACGTTGAGTAAATGATAGATTTTTTTATGCATGCATTAGCGATCCCCTAAGCATAACGTCCTCAACAAACAAGAACAACGGGAGCAATTATAAAACTGTTTTCCTGTATTACATCCGCTCTCAGTGGCGTTAGTACAGCGCAGTGTTGAAGACAGGACCATATGGCGGCACTGGGCAGCAGAACGCATATAAGTGGTGCATGAGTGGTTAGAAGCACCCCAGGGAAACCAAGCCACAACTTCATTAACGCAACATAGATCAGAGCTGTCAAGCGGGCAGCTCCACCGGCACACTGTCCAGCGTCGTCCGCACAGCTCCGCTCATAAACAGCCCTCAAAAACTCCCACAGAGTCTTTGGCTTTCTGAAGCCGCAGATAAATTACACATTTCTTCCCACTTTAATGGGTGACTTGGGTCGGCTTCTGCATTACGCAACCTGGCAGTGCCATGTGTGACCTGACGGATCTGCCTCATCCAGTTCTGGGCAGGCAGGCAGGCATTCGCTGCGGGATGAGGGTTTGTGAGAAGCCAACCGATGTGGGGTGGAAATGATTAACCACTGAATACACTCCGGGGTGAGCAACACGCTGAAATACAACACCAGCTGCGGTCACCATAGACATGCAGTCTAGACGATCATTGTTTCTGCAAACAAGAACTTTATAGAACTATATCAAGGCATATCAGGTCTAAATCCAAATATTTCATGCTGGATTAAAGTCATAAATTGGATAAGATGCTAGCAAGACCCATTGACAGACTTGTTTTGCTATAACATTTATAGTAACAAATAGTGTTTCTTTGATGATGCTGACTGGTAGTTGATGCAAACTACTTTACATTGCAAAAGAACACATTAGAATCACAAAAAATAAACCCCATTCAGTTCACTCCGAACTGAATTTATATTTTAAGGTTACCTTTCCTGCATTCCTTATTAAACAATACATTCTACCATCATCACAATATGGAAAAAGGAACTGGCCTCTTACCAACTGAATTGGGACTGGATATGGGAAAGTATCCAGGTGATGTCTAAGAATCCTGCCCATTATCTTATACACTATAAACTGATCCACAAGGCTTATGCAACTCCATATGTGCTACATCGCATTAAGCGGTTACCTACCCCTTTTTGTACATTGTGCAATTCAAAGTCTGTGGGGACATATATGCGTATGTTTTTTTGAATGTCCACTTATCAGTACATTTTGGTATTTCAATCTCAATATTGTGTGAGGTGTTTATTCCTAAATATCCCAGTATTTGTTTATTAAATGATGATTATGGTCTAAACTTAAACACTTTCCAACGCAGGATATTTCATACTGCACTAACTGCAGTCAAAAAGATTATTTTTAAAATATGGCATGAACCCGCATTACCAGCGGACAAATCGTGGTTAATTGAACTAAAAAATATTGCGCTGTTAGAACGTTCAACAGCAAGAATTAACAGAGCTAAACCCCAAACAATCAAAGCATGGTCTAATTTTATTGAGATAATTTCTCATATAACAACTAGATAAACTAAAGCATACTGAAAGATAAATAACATTAGACTACAAGTGTATAAAGGTCACATCTCACCCAAGAGTTTTTCTTTTTCTGTGTATTGTTATTTATTTGTTATTTTATTTATTTATTTGTGTATTTTTTAATGTATTTTTATTCAATGCAAACCCTGGCTTGTATATAGTTGTCGCTAGCCATGTATGCTGGCTTTGTTCTACTATAAAAAAATATTATTCACAAAAAAACAATATGTTCTGAAAAAATACCGGTTTATAACAATATTTTTTTTACATGGCACAGAAATATTACATTGATTGATTGATGATTGATTTATAGATTGATTGATTGGTTGTGTAAGAAGAAATTCTGACAAAAAGGATTTTCTTTATGACGACCCATCTAAAAACAATCGACAATCAATAATTAATTTTTGTAATTTTAACTACAAGGTTTACTTCCAATAACATAAACCTAAACATACCTTTGTACATAGAATAGCCAGGTGCATGGTAATCTTTAAGACAAGCTTGTCGCATCAGAAACAGCTCTCTTATGACGTCTGCTTGCGGGCATTTCATGTTCGATGTCTTTTTTGTACAAATAATTTAAACTCGTGCTTTTTTGTCACCCAAACTTCTATAATAAAGAGAACGATGAAATAACCTTCAAATGATTGTTTCTGTTCAGATGGTTAAAACTGATTGTTTTCGTTTTTGTTCCTGTTAAATGCCATTTGTTTCTGTTAAGGACGCTCTGATAATCACATTTAACCGGTACTTGATGATCTGGCAGATCTCATGACCAATTGCAAGTGTTTGCTCACGAGTTCACAAGCAAAAGACGCATGTGCGTATCTGGGTTATACATACAGCAGCTACAACACATGAGGTAAATGATGAGTGGGGGTGTGAGCGATCACTGCGCTCGCTTTACAGCAGAAAAAATATATACAGATCTGCATGACCTCTTTTTATACAGTTTATTGACGTGACCCGTGTGAGTAATGACTCTTTGTTGCAACAATTGTATATCTAGTGTTTTGAGCTGCTGTGACATGAGCAGACTGATCGCCTATATGTCTCATCCAACCTTATGACCTCTCTCAGAAGCTCCACAAGTATCCTGCATATTCCCACTGGCTCCGTGATGGCCGCAGATTAGTTAAAATATTGGAAATCATGGTCATGAGAGCAAATGAGCAAGACAACAGATCGCAAGAGGGACGGCGATGTTCTAAGCATTACATTTGTTAGGTTAAATTAATAGAGCAGTAAAGATATCTAGTGTAAATCTCCCTCTCATAGAGCTGCTGTGAAACTCTCCTGATCTGCTGCCAAAATTTGGAGATGAGCAAAATATTTGAATGGTCTTGCAACTATTTAGGCCTTTTAATATATAAGAACTGAAAGTTCTGTGTTTTTAACAATATTTCAAGTTCACTAAAACCTGGCTGGAAATATTAGATGAAAAAAAACTCAAAAGTTTTATTTTTCAACATGAATATTTGATAATATAACCTGTTGTAATAAACAGTAGTTTATAGGCCTATTTCCTTTTAGTAAGAAGTAATGAATTTATAGGTTTACATTTTACTTCTTATACTTCAAATATTCACTCCAAACTTTTTCTTGACTGAGACATGCTGAATTCTTCATTTATCATTTGCAATGAATTTCAAGTTGCATTGTTGGTAATTTTTCTTATAATTTTTTCTTTATCAGTTTAATCTATTATGTTCTGCAAAGCTGCTTCTTCACACCTAAATGGTTATAAGAAACGTGTATAAGGGATTTTATGCAGTATCCTTAATTTATTCTCTTAGGTAAGGAGAGATCTCCACAAAAGTATCATACTTAGAGGGAAAATGTGCTGAATGCAATATAAAGCTTGAAGCATCAGAATCGGTACTCGGTATCGGTCGATCACCATGACAAGGAATTAGTACTTACTATCGGCTGCATAAATCCTGATCAAAGCATCCCTAGTTTCTGTTTTTCGTTTTCGTTGCTTGAACCAGTTCAGATCTCTAGTTAGAGTACATCAGTATTGCATTAAATAAAAAAATGTATATTATTAAATAAAACAGCTAAATTATATTAAATGATAAGTTTCTATATTCTATCTCCCCTGAGTAACTTATTTTAATGCAAAGCATACAGCTCTGGAACTTTCTGGAATCACAAAATGTACTATGATGAATTCATTTAGCATGCAGTTGTGGTTTCTAATCCTGGGCACACTCGATTTTTAATGTAGTTTGTCAGACTATACAAACATGATCCCTATGTCACACTGTAAGATCTCAGCTGTCATAACATCAAACTGTTAAGATCTGAGAGTCAAGAAGGGTCAGAAACAACTGCTGAAGACTTGTCAGAAAATCAAAGTCAATAAAAGTCACAAAAAATATACCAGAATTTTAAACTAAACTCAACTAAAACACCTTCTGGAACAGATTTTATGTCAAAAGACGTATATAGAGCCTTCCAGGAAGATTGTTAGTTTTTGAACAGAGCAACAGTGTTTAGCTTTAAACATGTCTTGTGTATATTGACAATTTGATGCTGCTGTTCTCTTCAGAGCTTGATACTTGACACTTATTTTATTATTTTTTTCTTACAGTACAATTCAATTATTCTGCCTCCTGAAGCAATTCTTATGCTGATCCTGCAGTATTTAAACCTTTAACGATTTAGTTACCCGAACTGAAATTTTTAGGCCCTGTTTAGACATGGTAACAAGTGTCTATCCAATGACAAGTGAACAAAACTTTTAAAGTCCAAAACAGATTTGATCAGATGCCTTAGTGTGGTCAAAATGCATTCAAACAGCCATAAAATACCATCTACTCTCCGTCAGCTAATTCTTAAATATTACAAGATTAGCATGCAAGTCAGATTAATGAGTATGTTTGCTTTGATGATGAAAAAATTTAAAAAGCAAAATGGTAAAACCCCTTATATAAACGAGTATTTAGTGACCTGAAATACCCCCTCTGCCACAAAGGGCAGAAGTTCAACACTAAATAAACCCACCAGGGACCGTCCTCACCCAAACCCAAAGCTTTAAATAAGCTTGTTATCACTGCCTGCTGATCTTGAGCAGGATGATTCCTTCAGCTCTTCAGAGGAGTGTTTACTCATGCTCACAGGAGAGGCATTCAGCTAGAGCTGGCACAGATCTGCCTCTCAGCACCCTCCACATTTTTTTTTTAGCTAGGAGTTTTTTTATTCTTCCCTTCTTTTGCTATATAAAAGTCTTAATCTTCAAATGATCTTTCAAAGGTTTGTGCCCCTGGTCTGGTCGGAGTGCAGCCTTACCCTGGTGGTGGTGGCAAACATGTATTTGTCACGTAGCTGGAAACTGTCCACTTTCTCCAGGATAATGCGTCGGTTTTGCTCGCTCTGGAAGAAGTCTGTGCTGGTGAGGATGCTGGAGTCTCCCTGGGGCTCGTGGCGCTGGACAAACACTGTGGTGGGGTTGTCGTACGGCTCTACACCCCTAGGGGGACAGAAAGACACATTTGTGAGAAGTAATAAATAATGTTGATAATTTTAAATATTTAGGTGTGTAACTATTGACTCTAATTTAAATACAAAACCCATTAAGAATGTTTCCAAAGGTGCTAAAGCAAGCCAGAGGATTTATAGAAGCATCAGGCATCAGTTACGGCTGCTGCTAAACTTTTTATGAACACAATGATGTTCCCTCATTTATCTTGTTGCGCTACAAGCTGGTCCAACACAAACATCACAACATTAAAACCAATGTATATCATCTATAAATAAGCTGTAAAAACTTTAGCTAAAAAGCCAAGGAGTTATCACTACTGTAACTATATTGAACAACTCAACTTACTAACATTCAACAGTTTTTTTATTTTAAGCTGATGTGTGTTTAATGTACAAAATATTTAATGATCTTGCACCACTACCTCTTAAACAATGTGTGATTGTCTGCAAGGACAATATAAGACAGACTAGGCCATCGGTTAAAGGTGATTGTTCAGTTAAATCCAAGAGTACTGTTTTTGGACAATCATTTTCAGTCAGAGCAGCAGTAAGATGGAATAAAATACCAGTCCATATTGGAAAGAGTGCCACTTTTAACAATTTAAAAACTGTCCTCAAAGTTTGGCATAAAAAAAATCAAATTAGCAGCCACTGATTTGATTTCATTTGATTGACTATGATTTATTGTATGTATTATACTGTGCGTGTATAATGTACTATTGTTTTTTTTTTAAATTATTAAACTTGTTACAACTTCCTGCCCAGGGACTACAGATGTAAATTAGCTTTATAGGTAACTCTGCACAACATTTCATGTTGTATATTCTCTCTGTATAAAAAAATTTAATAAATAAATAAAATGAAATATAAGTTTTTGAGTGTGGTTTTCAGAAAACAACCACTGCCATCTTTATGTGTTACTAATAAACACTCCACCTCTGTTCTAAATGCTTGTGGTGAATAATTGCTATTTGGAGGTAAATGATTACACTATTTTCCATAATCTACACACAACATGACATTGTGACACATGGTAAGAATAGGAAATGTTTCTATTTCTGCGACTTTGTGGTTGAACAACAGCATAAACATCTATGACAATAAACACCACAGGTTAGAGATGCGTTATTAATCGAAATCCAATCGTGATTTGAAACGTTGCGATTAGCTAATCGCAAGAGACTGCAATATATATTTATATATATATATATATATATATATATATATATATATATATATATATATATATATATATATATATATATATATATATATATATATATATATATATATCGAAGTGTGTGTGTGTGTGTGTGTGTGTGTGTGTGTGTGTGTGTGTATTATATAATTTCCCCCCAACCAGAGCAAATGGGTGACTGCAGTCTGTGTGTGTGAGTCTTACTAGCCAACTGAGCGAGCTCACTTTTGTTCTGCCCAATAATAAAAACAAAAAAACAAACAAACAAACAAATAAAACAGACAGGAAAGCGCAGACAAAAAAAAGTGCCTAAAAGTCAACTGAAAGCATTGCCAGTGACAATCAATCTAGTAGCAAACAATGGCAAAGTACAATTCAGAGTTGTTTGCAGCTGTTACGCCATATGAAAAAAACATCATGAAGGCATCAGGAGATAACTAACGCCATAACTCACCACCGTTTGTTCTAGATAAAAAGTAGTGGTTAATTTCTAAATGTTTAAAAACAAATTTGATATAATGTTGGAGTAAGTTAATATAGTTTTGGTTCCTTTTTTTACTATTCAGAATATTGAAATGAAGCTTGACTACAAAATAAAATTGCAAATCACATAAAAATCTGTTTCCATTTAAAAAATACCCTAAAATAAATTAATTAAATAAAATAAACAAATAAATAAATAAACAAACAAAATCGCAATTACATATTTTTCCTAAATTGCACAGCCCTACCTCAGGTGCTTATTATGTGTTTTATTTATTGTTAAATGCTACCAATGTGCGTTTGAATTACATTTTGCGTCACATTTATAGCCATACTAAAAAGCTTCAACAGATTGTTTGACTATAAATGAACAGTTTAAACACAAATGTTATAATTGTGACTAACAAACATAAACCAACATCAGTCACTCAGCTTGTACCTTTAATAATTTTAATGAGCTTTAACATTAATGAATAATATTATAAACCTGTCCATTTCCTTGGGAGCACAGAAGAACATTCTGCACTTCTGAATGTCTGTATTTAAATGTCGAATCTGGTGCAGACGACCAGATTGTAAAGCAAAACTTGCACAAAGCATGCACACATTTGCCAAACATTAAAGGAAACACTGGGTTTTGACACATTTTATTCAAAATGCCCTTATAGAATTGCTTTCTCTGATTTAATATATAGTACATGTACTATATTTGGGACATTTTTTAAAAGTAGAAATTGTTATAAATGCTGAAAAAGTGGGATAGTTTTCCTACACATATATTTCATACACTGGCTTGTTTGGAGCGGGACTTGTGGAGCTGCTCTTAAGGGTTTGAACTGTCAGCAGTGAAATTTAAACCACCCTGATCTGAACTTCAACTTTGAAATCTGGACTTTACTAGAACTATGTTAAGCTGCTGAAAAATCTGCATTGTAAAAGGAGATATATAAATAAACATGAATTGAATTGAATATAAGCAGCACAACACTTTTAGACATTAATAACAATTAAAAAATGACATATTATGATTATTTCCGAATAATAGTGTGACTGAAGTAATGTTACTGAAAAATTGACCCAACCAAACAGAAATAAGCAGTTTTAAAATGTATTCAAACAGATTTAAATCTAGTAATTACCGTTTTACCATACTTTTGATCAAATAAATGCAGTTTATGTGAGAATAACACTTCTATAAATATCTGCAATCCCATTGGTTGATCCCAAATGCAGTCAAACAATAGCTTAATGAAGTTGAGACATTTTTAAAGCTCGGTTGGTAAAAAAAATAACTGCAGCAATAAACTTTTTTGGATTGCATTTCCTAATGACACGCAATGTGCAACACTGCAAAAACGGCACACTGCCTCTACAGCATGATCAATAGTTACTTTCGCTTCCCGAGTCAATCCAGGCAACTTTACACATCACACTTACACTGAAGCAAAGAGGCAAACAAATTTCCTCCCGCATGATGTTACTGGTAAATTATTCAGGGTGCGTGTGGGAGATCAAGACTACAGACAGGCAGTAAAAGACAGCAATTTCTCTCTCTCTCCAAACTGGACCATCGGATTGACTCACATCCTCAGTAAACACACAGTGCTGCTGCTTGTTGAGACTGGCTCTTAAATGGGCAAGCTGGAGGATAAAGGGATTATTTTGCAGGGGAACAAACACACAAACCTCACCGTTTGCTTTCTATTTCACAATTGGGAGTTTAACATGTCCAGCGGCGGGTGAGAGATGGATGAAAGAAGGCTTACAGCTCTTTTAAGCAGCCCTGCCGCTAAGCCTTTGGGTTTGTCTAGATTAAAACCGAAAACCAATTGACGGTTTGGAGAACACAGTCAGAAAACTACACAACTCACACCCAAAAAACACACAAACATACATACTAAAGGTCTGTTTGTTGATCCTTGAAACAGCAGTCAAGCTGCTTGAACAGACGTCCTAATTACTTCTGAGTGACACATTAAAAATTTAAATATTGTGTTAATACTTACACAAATACACATCCCCAACGTGTTTTATTAGTGACATAATACTATTAGAAGTATGGCTATTAAATCACACAATTTATTTAAGTGATGTTCAAATTATACAATGTTTTTTTTTAATAGGAATTCTTTATAAATTTGCACAAAACAGAAAAACAAACAGTCTACAACAACAAATCAAATACAAACAAACAAAAAAAAATAACCCTAACACTTATTTCCCCTTTGTGGCTTTAACAGAAAAGAAATATAGCTATCAGCCTGCAAACATCAAGGTGTCTTACAAACGCACAGCAAGTGTATGCATAAGGCTGGTTTAAACATCTGCGTCAAGTGATCATTTTTTCTAAACGCTACCTTAATGAACAAGTAGCCAAAACTCACTCATTCAGTGGTAGGAACTGCCGGACATGCAATATCAATCATAAGGTAAACACAAAAACAAGTTTCCATTTAGAGCTACTAAAGAAACTATGAGTTTGCGCGGCTCTCTGTCCCACCTGCACTGGTCACAGCAACCAAACTGGCCAATTACAGAGCTTGCACTACACATCGTTAAGATGTGTAGTAAAAGTTTTTGAGAGGTGCGCATCAGCATCAGCCACAGCGAGGGCTATGCGACCACGCGAAGGCTTCACGGAAGCATATGTGTGCACTTGATGCAGAAGTATAAATCAGCCTATAGGGAGCATACACAATACCATTACAGAAGTAAAAAAAAAAAATTTAAGAAAACAAAAAAAAAATGTATAAAGAAAAATACAAAAAGCTATATGATATACATAAAAAGCGAACCATTCAATGTATAATGGCAGGAATGTTCTGTATTTCTTTCTTACAAGCATGCCAATTGTGGTTAAAGACTGGTTTTTGCTTCTGTAACGAGCGATCGCTGTGACCCGCGGCACCTGCCTTGCACGTAGACATGCGTTTATACTTATGAGTGCTGTTTGTGTTGCTCTGCAATAACACTTCTGAAACACTAGTTGTCAGTAGGTTATGTTTTTCAGTGTTGCGTTTCTTCGCTGGTGTTTTGTTTTTTCTAAACGCTACTTTAATGTACAAGTAGCTAAAACTCGCTCATTCTGAGGCCGGAAACGGCGGACATGCAACAACTTTAATCACAAAGTGAACACAAAACATCTGGAGCTCCTTTATGGGACTCAACACTTGTAAACGCGCTCCATCAGGCTCACGGCTCTCAACACAGCAACCAACCCGACCAATCACAGAGCTTGTGCTACACGTTGTTGCGATGTGTAGTTACAATTTTTGAGAAGTGCACCTCAGAGTCAGCCACAGCGAGTGCTATGCGACGTTTGTGATTGATGCAGAAGTATAAATCAGCATAATGTGAAGGTATTAAGGTATTACATAAATTAAAGAAAAAGTTAAACATTAATTTTAATTAACATTAATATTTAAACATTTGATGTTTTAATATATATAAAGTTTATCAAGAAAACGTTTATTTGATAATGGATATTAAAAAAAAGATATATTCCTGTGATTCTGAATTTGAATATCCTTTCCACAGTTTTCATGATCTTTCAAAAATATGTAGGTGCATTTTAAAGAATCATTTTATAGTGTTGCATTTATTCTTGATTAAAAAAGATTTCATTTTGAAAATAATTGATTTGAAACAGACATTTATTGTATATTAAATGTCCTTATGGTCACTTCTTATCTATTTAATGAACAAAAAAAAAACGCTAACATATATAAAAACGCATTTGATACTGTGGTACATCAATTTTAGGGCTGTAATGATACATGATATGAAACCAAAATCGATACGATTTCTACGATCTACGATCCGGTGTCGCTATGTGATACGGGAGAATCGCGACACACCCCGTGACTACCTTTCCAATAACGTTACGCGTGCCTGCAAAAGTTGAGTTAGTTGACGAAGAATGTGAGGAAACACTTTTTTTTTCGTTCAACATTACGAGCACTGCTCCGTTTAAGCCCCCGCAATATGCGTTCACGGAGCTCTTAGTAAAGGACCATCTGAATGTGTCTGTTGTTATCGCTTGACAACAGACAACGGCAGAAGCATGGCCAATGCTGTCAAAGCGGACGGATTTTCACCACATATACGATGCTTTGCTCACACCGGATGGGCGTTCAACAGATGCCCCGACTCCTCTGCAGAATAAGAAAAGTTGTCAAGTTTTTTCACTGCAATGTTGACATGATGGTGTTTCTGAAGAATTTTCAACTCCGTTAAATCAAACGAGTTTGGTTTTCTTGAGAGAAATAAGTTGTTTATTTGTTAAATGTTTACTTGATTTGTGGTTTGCAGCACAGGCATTAAGCCTCAGTTACCTCAGTGTGAAACAGTAGCCAAGGTAAGTGAATTATAACAGCACAAACTTTTCTGTAACCGTGCTGTGCGCTTTCTGTTTAACCCCTTGGGAGTTACGTGCTGACTGACAGGTGCGCGATGCGTGAGGCCACGATACACGACCAAGCTTTTAGTTAAGATGAACACAGCTTCTATAGTTATACTTTATTTAGAGATAAAGGTATATGGCTCTGTATATAATCACTCTATCTTGCCGGAGTTTATAGCCGTTTCGCTTTACTTCAGGATGCATTAATGCCGCTCTGAAGGTCTAATCGCTGTTTTAAGTTATTCAGAGCTGTATGAATGTACAAATCTTGAATATCACAATAGTATTAGATATTAAAATTGTAACAACACAGACAGCAACACTTTTGCACAATCGATACCCAGCTGATTCAGTCCTTTCATAAGAGGACCGCGCTTCTTCTCTTCTCCTTGTCAACATAAAGTCAGTGAGGTGCGCCTTGTTTTCGGCCCCTTGTTCAACTGCAAGACATACTTAACTTTCGGGACGATAACGTATAACCCGTGCCTACAGACACATTTGCCAAAGAAGCAAATGGAAGAAGAATTTTTCTGTTTGATACAGATGTGTTGATGCTAAACCAGCGCTTATGTTGACCTGGATCTGTGTAATAAACGCAACAAATTGGCTTTACTTTTTATTTTACAGCTTATAAAGCATGTATGCACATTAATGCAATATCATATTTAAACAACAAAACTGTTTACAAAAAGTCAACATATGCGCGTGTTGTGTCTTTTCATCACGCAGCGCGCACTTGAACCGCGAGGGAGAGAGAGGAAACCATATACCAGGACATAATCTTTAAAATAATGATTTCTTTAAAAAAATGTAAAAAGGTTTTGTGATTATAATAATAACAGAAGGGCATTAAATAAAGACATATTTTCTATGGAGCAAGCAATTTAAGGAACTCAGCTATTTTTATTTGACGGAAGAAAAAAACATATGATTGGAAAAACAGCCTATGCCGGTTATTAAAAAGAATCAGTCAGTATTTTCGTTTTGTAATATAAATTAATTATTTAAGTGAAAATAATTTATGTCAGTCCTACTTATTTTATTCATTTTATTCATGTCGTATTGTTCTATTATTTATATGCTAGCATTTAAAAATAAATCAGTATTTTAAAATGCAATATTTATTGTGTCAGACACAAAAAAGGCACGTCAATTTGTTTAATATAAAATTAATAGTAATCTGACCAGTTAACCGTTAATAACCGATTAATGAGCGGCAGTTGTCGGTTAGCAAAATTAACAGAAATGAGCATCCCTAGTAGCTATTTAATTTACTTTTTCTATGTAAGTGAACTTGATTGAAAAAGAATTTTCAACATGCTTGAACCACAATGGAGTTTAGTTCTGTTTGGCTTTTCAACAGTATTTTGTTACAAAGAAAACAGAAGTGATATAGCTTTGGCTATTTATTTATTTTATATATGGTTATTTATATTGTTAATAATTTGCATAGTTAATATTGTTCTTTGATGTTCAGTTTATAAAGATTTTTCAAATGTTATTTAATAAAAAATAGTTTTAAAAATCTTTTTTTCTCACCCCCCAAGAAAAAAAAAATCGTGATACGAACCGAATCGTGGGACAAAAATCGTGATACGAACTGAATCGTGGGTTTGGTGTATCGTTACAGCCCTAATCAATTTGCAATGCATTTACATATATTGTAATAATTATATTGTTCTAGATTATAATTGGTATATTACTACAATAATGATGGCATAAAGGGTGGTAAACTGGTAATGTGGTGAGTTTTAATAAATTATTACTTTATTTAAAACTAAAAACAGATGAAATTAACACAAAATCTAATAATCAGTCAACAACTAGTGTGATATGGATATATTATGAATCCCATAAAATAAATGGAACCTGATGATATTTTAATGTCTCCTCAGTCCTCACAAAAACAAAAAGCACAAAATCTAAGCAGCTGTGTGAAACGGGCATGTTCTTCAGATAAATATACGCTCTGAGGGCACAGAATGGAAGGGTTATCAGCGCATGCAGTGATGGTGTGGACGTGGAATCATTTGTGTTGGCCATTGCAGTGGGCAGCTAATGTTATCTCCACAGCCACTGACTGCCACTCCAGCAGATGAAATGGGCCACGGCTGGCAGACAAAATCAATTATTAATACGGCAGCAGTCTGAGTCTCATCAGAGAAACATCCACAACCCACTGTTTCACAATCAAGTAGCCCGTCTGGACTCCAGAGGACACCCTGCCTTTACCATACCTATACAGCGCAATCTACTGACACCTAAAAATAAAACAAGAAAAGGCAGCAGTGAAAAATATGTTTAATGTTTAACCTTTTGATCTATTGCTCAAAATATGAAAGAAAAACCTCATTGAGAACAAACGATTTTAAACACAACGGTTATATGAAAAAAAACTGTTAGTTTGCTTCTCCAAGAGAAATCTTCTTTTACTTTCCAAAAACAAAAACTTTAATGAAAGTGTTGAAAGTTATTTATAAAAATTATTTTTGTAGGTGTTTCCCTATACCTATTTTTGAATGTCTCTGCTTCCAGGATCATACAATCAGCTTCAATTGTCATGAAATGTCACATTTGCATCCTTTTTTGTGTTTACTATGGTGAAATAAACATACAGAAATTTTCCTCTCTAACCTATATATTCATGACACTGACTTTGTAAAAAGGAAGACTATCATCTTTTTTTATTATTATATATGTTTATGCTACATGTGTCATGCATATACATATGTATGTATATTTGGTAACTGAGATGATCCCCCCGTTTTTTTTTTTTTTTTTTTGGGGGGGGGGGGGGGGGGTATTTTTTTCTTCTTTTTATTGGTATTGTACTGTTTTTGTAAAAATATCTTCTAAAATTTTAATTAAAACAAAATACTACAAACAAAACTTTGCACAAAATATTCCAGATGGTAGATTCATTTTTTTTTCATTATTTGTCAACTTTGTTTTCATTCATTCATTCATTTTCTTGTCGGCTTAGTCCCTTTATTAATCCGGGGTCGCCACAGCGGAATGAACCGCCAACTTTTCCTGCAAGTTTTTACGCAGCGGATGCCCTTCCAGCCGCAACCCATCTCTGGGAAACATCTACACACACATTCAGACACACACTCATACACTATGGACAATTTAGCCTACCCAATTCATCTGTACCGCATGTCTTTGGACTGTGGGGGAAACCGGAGCACCTGGAGGAAACCCACGCGAAGGCAGGGAGAACATGCAAACTCCACACAGAAACGCCAACTGAGCAGAGGTTCAAACCAGCGACCCAGCGACCTTCTTGCTGTGAGGCGACAGCACTACCTACTGCGCGACTGACCCTCCTCAACTTTGTTTTGGTATATAAAATGGTGGAAAATATCAACTCTGTTATTGTTAAATATATATAAAAACTATAATTTAAACAACAATTAGTGAGAAAATTCATGTTCCCTACCATATGAACCATTTTGCATTTTTAAATTAATAATGGATTTGTTTAACTGTAATTTATACAATTGCATGCCATTCCAGTTTAAGAAAAATCTATGTAAAATACTTGAAACATACAGGCAATACTAGAACAAGTCATGTATGCAAGTGGTTTCCAATTATAGTCCTCGAGGGCCCCCACTATTCACATTTTGTATGACTACCATACTTAACGCAGTTGATTCATAGATATCCATGAACTTATCCTTGTGTGTGAAATAAGAGAGACATACAAAATATGTTGTATTCATAAGGACCAGAATTGGGAACCACTTACGTATGTTACAGTTAATGGATAAATATTTTAAAAGTGTATTTACATTGATTTTAAACCCTTTTAGCACACCTAAGTGGATGATTACACTTTTCAGCAATGATCTTCTGTTTCACAGGGGTATAAATATGAGGAAACACACAGGCCAAACCTACTCAGTCATTCAACAAAATGGGTGAAGACCAAAGAGTAGAGCTGTGTTTTGTGACAAAAGGTTAAAAAATAAATCAGAAATGCCCATTTCCAGCATCAGGGCAATAATTATAAAAATGTCAGCAAACTGGAAATGTTGTGAATCAGCCTGGAAGAGAATGTGTGTCTGTCTCCAAATGTACAGGTTATAAGAAAGGTCTGTCATTGGGTCAGAAAGTCTTTAAAACTACATTCTGACATCACCTA
This sequence comes from Danio rerio, assembly GCF_052040795.2. Taxonomy (NCBI): domain Eukaryota; kingdom Metazoa; phylum Chordata; class Actinopteri; order Cypriniformes; family Danionidae; genus Danio; species Danio rerio. Next base: position 24,316,499 of record NC_141035.1, read on the forward strand.
CAACACCACAGATTGCTTTTAAAGGGTTTCAAGAAAAAGCCACTGCTCTTATCTCATCACAAAACAAGTTCAAACATGCTGAGTTAAAAATGACCAATTATGCCCCTTTCTACAAGATGTAACATAAGTCTCTGATGTCCCTGGAGTGAGTGTGAAGCTCAAAATACCCCACAAAAAAATTATTTATTAACTCCTTGAAATTTCCCCTTTTAGGCTTTGATCCAAATTAATGTCATTTTGGCGACTGTCGCTTTAAATTCAAATAAAATCCTGCTCTTTTTAAAAGAAAGCTGTGCTATAAAAGTGGGTTAGAATAGCGGCAGATTCAAAACAGGATTAAAGTTATCACTTTGAAAAACTGAAAATGTCAAAAGAAGTGCCTCAGAAGAAGGCAGTCCATGGAGACTACAGTGTACATTTGTGAATCTTAAAACTCCCTGTGTATAATCCTCTTATCTTCAGCAGGTCAAAACTCTTATGGTGGACAGCTGCTTCTCACTCAGGGCAGTTTATCCAAATGAGCGAGAAGATATCATTGTTAATGGGCGTGGCTGTCCCTCTCTGATGACAAGTACAAAGGGAGAATGCCAATCTGAGTGTTTTTACAAGTCATAAATACATGTTCTGTTAATTCAAAACATCAACTAATACAGTAAAAAGTAGTATATCGGCTTCATTATTCTAGGGTTAAGCTTCTACCCCTCAATCTCCTTTAAATGTAACAAATGTGAATCTGTAGAAGGCTCCTTGGAACATCTTTTTTGGTCATGTCCAAAACTTTTTGAGTTTGAGTGAAATTTTCAGCTTCTACTCTATAAGGCTTATTCTTGTCAGCTCGCCCATGATCCAGCAATCGCTGTTTTTGGTTGATCTGACACACTTCATGGATTCAGTCATTTTTTGCAATATCACCATATTGCCCATGCCCTCTGGCCTAGAAATATATGTATACCATTGTTAACCTTTGTATAAAACTGGAGGAACTGATTTAACAATGTTTAAAAACATTTTTATTTTTATTTTTTCCTTTTCTTTTCTGTCTTTATATTTGTTGTTACTTTTTGTATTGCTCTGTGTTGCTTTAAGGTAAAAAAAAAAAAACTATAATATTAAAAAAGTGTTTCTACAATGAGTATAAAGTGATTTTTGCCAATAGATAATGTTAAAACAGCATCTAGTGATGCTAAAATTCACCTTATACAGTTTAAAATTATACACTGTTTTACTGGACTCCTTTCAGACTGTTTAAGCTTGGGTTAAAATATACACCTTATTGTGGGAGATCGAGAATGGTGATTCAGTTCATGCTCTATGATCTTGCACAAAAATTCAGGATTTCTGGAAAGAGTTCATGAACACATGTGCTTGGTTTTAGATTTTCATAATTCATTATGCCTGGACTGTTTATAGGTGGTTGGACAAACAACGAAATAACAGATAAAAAAATAAAATCCAAAAAAAAAGTTCCAACTATTTTACTCATAATTCTTAGGAACTCGAAATCAGAAGATGCCCTTTCCCTTCAAGAATGGGCAGTAAAACTTGCTAGAGTGGCTGCATTTAAAATAATTGTCTTATAAGGAAATGGACAAGCTAAACCTCTTCTATAAAAAATGGTCCAAGCAGCATGTTTGGAAATGGAACAGTAATCAATGTGTGAGAAATATACTGATTTTGACAGGGTAAATGTGATATGCTATTGACTGAACTTACACATTAATTTAACTTATTGGATTTTATTTTAATTTCCTCTTCATTATATAGAGATGGAGGCTTTAACTGTATTTAATGGTAGCCAAGCCGGGATCTTAAAGTCGTAGTCAGGGATTAGTTTGGTTTGGGTTGGGTTTGTTAATAGGGTAAAATGTTGATACTATACAGAGTTTTATTCTGTATTTCATTCTGAAATTTGCCTGAGAATTAATAAAACTGTTAATCACTGAATTTTGATCAATAGAGGCTGACTATATTCACGCAACTGTTTAAACACCTTATAATATATTTTACATAATAGGTCCTCTTTAATATATTTTGTGCAATATTTTCTTTGTCACCAAAGATTGCAATATTAGTGAAGGGCACTGTAGATATCAGACTACTCTGTTAAAACAATATGCAAAACAAATTTGCTCTGGCATCAAGACTTTAAAGTCATTTGAGCTAAAGTAAAAAAAAAACAACATAATCATGTCTGTGATGAATTTCACTCATAATATTGTAATTAGCTCCAGTCTTTCAGTCGGATCATATCCTGTGGCATAATGTTTACGGAATAGGAGACCAACAGAGGCGCTCTGTTATTTGCTAGTCGATGCCAGAGCCTGATTGTGCAAACACCAACTTCTGGCTGCGACCCAGAGCAAGAGTTTCACATTCCTACATAAACTCCTGAACCGAGTGAGCGCTCGAGCTTCTTCAGATTACAAATGCTGATGCAAAAATCCTATACGGAGGAGCGTGGAGAGCAGGCAGTAGATTGGCATGGTGATCTTCTTGAGCTCTGTTTATGCCGTGTGTTTAGGGTAACAACAAGCTGCTAACTCACATCCTGCTCTTTTAGATAGCAATCGAAACCACAGTAATGAGCTATGTATGAAGTATCTTTGCAACGATGGGCTCAAATAACAACAAGAAAAGTGGGAATCAGAGCAGACTGCACACGGTCTGTTAGAAATCAGACGAATATGCTGATTTGCTGCTCCAGATAAAAGTCTTACTGTGCTTTCACATCAAAAGTGGCGAGAGCATCAAAGTAGCCAGAATTGATTCATTTTCAATGGGAGCCAGCAGCAAAAAGCATCATGGTCTGTCTTTGCCGGTGTGGGCATCGAGGGGAGTTGAAATCAAGTCAACATTATGGTAATGGGCTATGATGCAGTTCGGTGGAAAGCAATCAGACATCGTCGTTTCCAGGACGGCCAGAGCGAACTTAACCGCACTTGCCGCCTTCGGTGAGAACTAACAGTTAACGTTATATTTATGTTAAAAAAAACCTGTGCTAATTGTTATATTTATTTATTGTGTAACATTATAAAAGTATTTATTGCAATAATTAGATTTCTTTACAAAATTGTTAGAGCACAGCGCAAGTAGAAAATATGCTTATTACATCTACATATATATACATTAGGGATGCTCATTTCGGTTAATTTTGCTAACCGACAACCGCCGCTCATTAATCGGTTATTAACGGTTAACTGGTCAGATTACTATTAATTTTATATTAAACAAATTGACGTGCCTATTTTGTGTCTGACACATTAAATATTGCATTTTAAAATACTGATTTATTTTTATATGCTAGCATATTAATAATAGAACAATACAACAGAGCATTTTCACGAACCTGCAGTGTTTAGCACAGAAGAGCAGAATAATCTAAATAAAATGAATAAAATAAATAGGACTGCTCGAAATTATTTTCACTTAAATAATTAATTTATATTTCTAAACGAAAATACTGACTGATTCTTTTTAATAACCGGCATAGGCTGTTTTTTTTCCAATCATATGTTTTTTTCTTCCGTCAAATAAAAATAGCTGACTTCCTCGAATTGCTTGCTCCATAGAAAATATGTCTTTATTTAATGCCCCGCTGTTATTATTATAAATCACAAAACCTTTTTACATTTTTAATAGAAATCATTATTTTAAAGAATATGTCCTGATATATGGTTTCCTCTCTCCCTCGCAGTTCAAGTGTGTGCGCTGCGTGATGAAAAGACAACAACAACGCGCGCATATGTTGACTTTTTGTAAATAGTTTTATTGTTTAAATATGATATTGCATTAATGTGCATACATGCTTTATAAGCTGTAAAATAAAAGGTAATGTCTATTTGTTGCGTTTATAACGCAGATCCAGGCCAACATAAGCGCTGGTTGGGCATCAACACGTCTGTATCAAACAGAAATATTCTTCTTCCATTCTGCTTCTTTGGCAAATGTGTCTGTAGGCACGGGTTATACGTTATCGTCCCGAAAGTTAAGTATGTCTTGCAGTTGAACAAGGGGCCGAAAACAAGGCGCATCTCACTGCCTTTATGTTGACAAGGAAAAAAGAAGAGAAGAAGCGCGGTCCTCTTATGAAACGACTGAATCAGCTGGGTATCGATTGTGCATAAGTGTTGCTGTCTATGTTGTTACAATTGTAATATTTAATAATATTGTGATATTCAAAATTTTTACATTCATACAGCTCTGGATAACTTAAAACAGCTATCAGTGAAGTATTCCTGCATAGCAGCCTTTAACAAAATATGTTATTTTATTTTACCATTTTGTAAAATTATCATTCATTCATCCATTTTCCGTCGCTTAGTCCCTTTACTCATCAGGGGTCTCCAAAGTGGAATTAAATATAATTCATATATCCACAGAACAATTCACATTTACAAAGTCTAATTTGTAAATTCAGTTTACAATTTATTAATACAGCACACAATTTGTGTATTCACAACAAAAAAATCCTATTTTTTTTTTTGCCAAATGAATTGGATTTGTTTAATTATAAATGGTGCTTTGAACTTACGAATTAGATTTGTGTATTTATAAATCATGTTTTAAATTTACAAATTGGATCTTGTGCATTTTTTAATCATGTTTTGAATTTACGAATTAAATTTGTGTATTTATAAATCGTGTTTTATTTTTGTGCATTTATGAGTCGTGTGTAAAATTTACGAAATGGATTTGTATATTTACAAATTGTGTTTTAAACTTACAAATTGGATTTTATAAATGTGAATTGTGTTGTGGATGTTTCAATTATATTTTGTAAATGTATTATTTTTGAGACTAATCTGGCTCCATAACCACCAACTTATCCAGCATGTTTTACACAGCGGATGCCCTTCCAGCTGCAACCCAGAACTGGGAAACATCCATAAACTCACATTTACACACATACACTAATAGCACGTCTTTGGACTGCAGGGGGAGAACATGCAAACTCGACACAGAAATCCCAACTGACCCAGCCTCTTGCAGTGAGGCGACAGTGCTAACCACTGAGCCATCAGGTCACATACAATTATCATACAAGGCATTATTTTTAATCTTTAAATGTACATTATAAATAAATAAGTAAAATTCCTTATGCTTCACAGAATAAATATTATTATTAAATAAGTGTAGAGCTGCATTAAAAACATGTTCCAAAAATAGCATCTTGTTTCCGCTACTTGCTGGAAAACTTGCTGGTCTTAAAAAGCAACATAACCGTATTTGTCCATTGATTTAAACATAAAACCTCATACCAACACACACAAGTACAAACGTTTAACATAGACTGTGTGATAGACATTTTGAGAGAGTAATTAGCATCAACACTGTCAACCCGGCTGATCTTACCAGAAGTAGAACTTGACATGTTCCTGAATCAACACCCACGTCTCACCAAAGTCATCTGACTTCCACAGCTGCCAAAGAGACATTACAGACAGAAACAGAATACAGGATATAAGTCCTCAAGAGTCAGCAGTTTCAGGTACAATACTAAATATGTGTCATCATTTGTCATGAACCTGCTTCTAATAAAAAATTAAAGCTGATCACCTAAAATCAAAACAGGCTGCTTATAGTTCAAAAGGACAATGTCAACAAACAGCTGACAGCGCCGTGCATCTTACTGAAACTGGACACAGGATAGGCAAAAGCTGAGGCTGAAGGAAGGCATCAGTGAACATACCTGTTTGTTAGGATGAGAGCTGTCGTAACCGAGGACCAGGTTCGGCCTTTTACTGTGCAGCAGCAGGTCTGTGGGCTTGAACGGGATGGAGAAACCCTGGACGGTTTTGCAAAAGTCAAAGGTGTTCCACAGATAACTGTTTGTGGTGTCGGTAAACAGGTACTACAATGAAAAAATAGGAAATATAAGGATGCATGAATATAATTATTAAGTATATTTGAGTATAATTGGCATGCAAATGCTTTAAACAATCATATAAATCTATTTAAAACATCAATAAATTTAAATTGTATTGGTAATTAATAATAGCAAATAAAATAAAAAAATAATAATAGACTATAACGATTTTTGCTGTTCCCCACTAATACAGATGCTGCTCAGTTAAGGTTTTTGCACAAATTTCTGTATCTTTTTTGTACTCATATCCAAACAATCCATTGCAGAAAAAAACCCAAAACAATTCAGAGTCCATTCAAGCAGTGCTTTGTTCTCCTCTCTCTTCATCAAAATAGAAAAAGAAATGTTGTGTTCATCCAATACCCTGCACAGAGAGGAAGGAGAGTTCGCCTTCTTATTAAACAGCTGCGCAGAATTATCCCAAATTGCAAAGTTTATTTCAGGAAATCTACAGAATTTTGATCATTTGCTTGTGATACTTTACAAACTTCCATCCATAAACAAATCCTGAATAGAAATTGGCAGCATGTCAAAGAAATGGACACGCACACACAGACAGCAGGAGGGGAGATGTGCGCCAGCCACTAAATCCAGCATACAGCAGTCTACGGCAATGGTTCTCAACTGTCCGCCACATTCTGTCTTCATATTACAGAGTATAGACTGTCTGTCATAAAGTGCTCTGTGCTCAACACTCAAGTGATGGCATAGTTTTTCTAATTCAATTCATGTTTATTTATGTAGCGCTTTTAAAATGTAGATTGTGTCAAAGCCGCTTAACAAAGAAAATCTAGTAAAGTCCAGATTTCAGAATTGAAGTTTAGTTTAGTTTAGTTCAGCGTGGTTTAAAGAGCCCATATTATGGGTTTTTGAAAATTCCCCTCCATGTAGTGTGTAACACAGCTCTAAGTGAAGTGAAGTATCCAGCTAAGGCTTAAATCTGTTAGTGAACAGTGTTTAAAACTGTTGATTCATCTATAAAAGAGTCGACTCATAGTGCTTCAAACGAGTCGCCTTGATACCGATTCATTAGGTGTTTCGCCATGACGTACGAATGAAACCAAGTTATTCACGTGCACGCGCAAACCCGGGAGATTTCAAACCTGAGGCCCCGCCCTCTGACGCAGAAACCCAGACACACACACAAACACATACACACACACACACACACCCCCACAAACACACACACACACACACACACACACACACAAACACAAACATGCCGGTCGATTGAAGTCACACTGCAGATGGATATATTGAGTCTCTACCCAAACATGAAACCTCAGCATTATAGCCAAGCAGTTGGAAACTACTGGAAACTTCTGGAAGCTACATGCTACAAAGAATACTTCATCAGCGTTTGTTAAAGGAAGGATCAGTAAAGAGTAACTTACTGATGGACGTCAGGATGGGTTTCTTCCATTTCTCAAGTGTAAGTACGTGCGATTAAAGTTGCCTCGTTGACTCTAGCTTGCAAATGTATTTAGTTGTGATTTGTTACTTGTAACCGCGTGTACTGTATCAGGTTAACTGGCTATATTCTCTTATCGCGTGCAAAGTCACGTTAAAAACGCGACGCGTGCTGCTTTGTTAACGGAGCTCCGTGGACGAGGAGTAACGTTAGTGTGTGTGTCTGTGTGTGCGTGTGCGCGCGCTGTCGTCCGGAGGTGAGTGTGTTTGTGTGTGTGTGTGTGTGTGTGTGTGTGTGTGTGTGTGTGTGTGTGTGTGTGTGTGTGTGTGTGTGTGTGCGTTGTCGTCCGGAGCAGGGTTAAGTGCGTGTGTGTGTGTGCAATATGTGTGTGTGTGTGTCTGTGAAAAGAGCAGAGTGAGAAGCTAGGAGATCTCCTCAACTGTTTTTGGAGTTTTTGCTCAATAAAATAGTTAGTCGTCTGTATTTTCAAGTCCATAGTCTGTATTTACATTGACCCACTGGCAGCTAAAATCCACGCCTACACTATCGAGCGTGTATGAACTGTGATTACTTTTATATTGCTGATTAGCTGTTTGGCATTTCACTCTCTGACTGAAGGCAGTCGACCAATCGCGACAGACTGTCATTGGTCCAATCAGCGCAGATTAGCTTCGCGCTAAGGAGGGGTTTGGGAACAAATGAATCACTGGACGATTCATACAGGAGTCGGTGGGATAATTAGGTAAAAATAAATGCAGATTATAAGACCATGAAAGTGTTTTTTGACCTTGCATGCATATTAAACTGTTGTTGGAGACCTTTACAACCAAGATATGACCCTATTTCATGTATAATATGGGCTCTTTAAATTTTACTGAGGAAAGTTCAAACACTGAAGAGCTGTTTGGTTTTGCCTTTTGCTTGTATAGGGGCTCTGAACTGTGTCTGAAACAGTTCATCATCTTTAATTCTATAGCAATTTTACAATGTAGATTGTCAAAGCAGCTGAACACAGAAGTTCTAGTAAATTGAAACTGCTTCAGTCCAGTTGAAGTGCAGTTTAGTTTAGTTCAGTGTGGTTTATTTTTCCACTGAAAGCCCAAACAAGCAAATCCAACAATGCGCAGCTCCACAAGCCCCAAACCAAGCAAGCCAGGAGAAAAACAGCTCTCGAAACGATTTTTCAATGGAAAAAAATAAATAAATAAATAAACATAAATTAATAAACATAATAAAATAAAAAATAGAACCTGATCCGATTGTTTTATGAATGCAATTGATACCTAAGGATGAGTGTGCAAAAATTTCGGACACATTTTTTTGTGAGCTTTAACCTTTACACTGAACTATATATTCAGTATTGATTTATATTTCTTCAAATCAAATTTAATTTGAATCTATTTTAAAAAATGCATTTAGAGTTAAAAGCTAAATAAAAGTTAAAAATAAGAATTTGAAGAGATTGTTCACCCAAAAAAGAACATTTACTTACTGTCAAGCAGTGATGGAAAGAGTACTGAAGAATCATACTCAAGTTAAAGTACTATTACTTGCCTAAAAATGTAGTGCAAGCAGAGTAAAAGTATTATTTTCATGTGTAGTAACGATGTCAACGGCATTGATATTTTGTTGATTTTAGGTTGTGTTGGAAAGTGACCAAAATCCAATCATCTTAAACCAACGTCATATTGACGTCAAATACTGACATTTATTTGTCAGGTATGGCAACCAAAATCCAACATCTGATAGACATCTTAGTGGTAACATCCACACAACATTAAGCTGTATTATCATTAGGAGTTTATATTTGGTTGTTTTAGGTTGGACGTTTCTGACGTCAACCTGATTTTCATTTTTAAATGAAATCCAATGTCCCCACAGCGTTGGGGTACAACCTCAATCTGACATCATGTTGACGTCTTGTGCCTGCTAGGTGTTTAAGGCCATTTTATTTTTTTTAAGGTCATCTTACAGTAAACATTTGTCATCTTCTCTTCAGTGACATCCATATAAACAGTCTCTGGATCAATGCGTGTAAAGATTTCGTGGAACACAAAATACAATATTTTGAAAAAAATGTTAGAATCCTGTAACACAGGGGTCTCCAAAAGGGGGGTCTCAGTCCTCAGTAAGCTCTGTAGGGGATCACGTCTCTTTTTTTCTCGCAGTGGACGATTAGAACAATCATGTTGCCTTAGTTCATTTCATCCCCTGGGTGACCAAAAAAAAAAAAAAAAGGACAAATTTGTAATTCATCCTTCACAAAAAGAGTCTCGCTAATTTGCCTTCAGCAGCTAATAGTATAGACCCAAGCATAGTGGACCCAGGTAAGGAAGCTTCAAACATTTCGGGTCACAGAGCTAGCAATACTGAAAACACAAAATGCAGGAAATATCAATATACAGTAGTTACCAAAACTATATATTTTTTTCCACTTTCTCAAAGCAAAATGTCCCTGACCCAACCACAGTGCATTATCTGCACCAGAGTTCTTGCTAACGAATGCAGACCATCCAAGACATTTGCAGAGAACTCATCCGCAATACAGTGACAGGCCCAGAGCAGTTTTGGACTGCAAGGAGCAAAGGCTTACGTTTTTTTTTTTGTTACAAATGGCCTGCTGATGTTTTGCTTTTATATTTTACATTAGGCTATTATTTATGCATAAACATATCTAGATATTTAGTAATAACATACCCTTTGTTTGAAAACAAATTTTTTGGTCATCATTACTGCAAGCTTATATTAGCAATATTATCATTAAATGTGGAGGGGGACCTTATAATAGTTTCCAGGGGAAAAGGGGGTCTCAGGCAAAAAAAAAAAAAAAAAAGGTTGGTAACCACTGCTGTAACAAATTAAGTGCCATAACTGGATAAATAAATACTATGAAAGTCAATGGTTACAGGTTTTCAACAATTTTCAAAATAACTTTTTTATATAAATAAATAAATAAATAAATAAATAAATACACACACACACACACACACACACACACACACACACACACACACACACACACACACACACACACACACACACACACACACACACACACACACACACACACACACACACACACACACACACACACACACACACACACACACACACACACACACACACACACACGTGAAGGTTGAGTAAATGAGCACAGAATTTTCCATTTTGGTTGAACTATCCCTTTTAACATACAGAAATCTGAATTTGAGAGCAAACACTTTAATGCTTGTTTGTTTGTTTGTTTGTTAAAAAAGACACAAGTTTGTTAAAAAAAAGACACAAGGCAGTACTAAAGTATCTACTTTCTGTATAAAAAATTTGACAGATGTTAATAATGCCAAACTCAAATAAAAACATAAAAAGCAGTCCAAATGACTCATGCAAGATTTACAGGTTGTTTGTCTTAAAGACTCAGAGTGCACTTGTCATATGGTCTGCTTTTAGTCTCTTCAGAACTACTTTATAAATCTCCATCCACTTTCATTGTGTCCCTTTATTCTCCGTAGCGTCTGACGTCACAACAGAAGCTTTCAAATGTGCTGTATTTCAGATATTTCAGGAAGCTGGATTCATAAGAACATCAAAGCATTTAAGTATGGTAAAGAAGGCATTATTAGCATTATTAATTATTCAGATTATGCCTTTCTGCCTTTGTAATTTTTTCCTCCATTCGTTTGATCTTTCGTTTGAGAGCTTTAGCTATAAACTTTGTCCTCTCCATGGCCTGGTTATGGAAGCAGGGCACATCCCTCTCCAGACTCTGAGGCAATGAGGACTGGGACTGAAACAGAAACGCTCGGAAAAAAAAACCTAATGATGCAAAGAAAAAGAGGAAGAAAAAGTGGATCATTTACATCTCCCGCATAAAACATGATTATCATCAGACTTTAGAATTAATGCAAGCAGAAATACAGGGTGCTTCAAACCATTGCCAGAGTGTTGCTAAGCTCTTCTGGATGGTTTGATAATATAATATAATATAATATAATATAATATAATATAATATAATATAATATAATATAATATAATATAATATAATATAATATAATATAATATAATATAATAAAAATAATATAATATAATATAATTAAAAATAATATAATATAATATAATTTAAAATAATATAATTTAAAATAATTTAATATAATATAATATAGTATAATATAATATAATATAATGCAATGCAATGCAATACAACACAATGTAATGTAATGTAATGTAATAAGAAAACCTTTTTGAAATCATTATTAATCATAAAGTAATTAAAACATTAAATAAATACAGGCCCGTAGCCAGGGGAGGTTCGGGTGGTTCGGAAGACCCACCCCTCACTGACAAAGGACTAGAACAGGGGTCTCAAACTGCCGGCCTACAGGCCGTTTAACACCCACCTTTCTCCTACCTCTAGCCCGCAGCTGACGTCAAAAATAGATTCAGGCCGCCAAAACATATATTTTTGAATAATTATCATTGTTATGCTGTAGCATTTAGCCATTTGTGGTTTTGACCCCCACCTAGTTGACATTTCAAGCACAGCATTCAGATTAGTTTTACTTTCATTTTCTCTCAGTGTGTGGTCGAAAGTAACACACATGCATTTTAATTCTGTGGCTGATTTAAACGTTATAATATATGTCTGCAAGTGCTCAATTTTAATAAAGTTCTATTTTTGTAAATATTCAAAGGTTGTTTGATTATTATAATTTTTATACGACATGTATTTTGTTGTGCCAACACTTCTTCACTGCTTACACGTTTATGGTGGTGTAACGAATATGATCATTTTGCTAATATTTGATTTAAATGGTCTCATTTAATAGATTTTCCTCATATGCTTATTGAGATTTGCATAAAAATTATGTACAGTTGCAATTAGATTTATTAAACCCCCTGAATCATTAGCCCCCCTGCTTATTTTTGTCTTCAATTTCTGTGTAACGAAGAGAAGATTTTTTTCAACACATTTCTCATCAAAATAGTTTTAATAATTAATTTCTATTCACTGAGTTCTTTTATCGTTGCCATGATGACAGTAAATAATATTTGACTAGATATTTTTCAAGACACTTCTAGCTTAAAGTGACATTTAAAGGCTTAACTGGTTATTTAGGTTAACTTGGCAGGTAAGAGGAATTAGGCAAGTTATTGTATAACGATGGTTTGTTCTGTAGACTATTATAGCTTAAAGGGGCTTATCATTTTGACCTTAAAATGTTTTATTTTTTATTATTATTAAAAACTGCTTTTAGTCTAGCATAAATAAAACAAACAAGACTTTCTTCAGAAGAAAAATATTATCAGACATACTGTAAAAATGTCCTTGCTCTGTTAAACATCAGTTGGGAAATATTTAAAAAAGAAAAAAAATCAAAGGGGGTTTAATCATTTTGATTGCAACTGTATATTAGTAAAATTGCACTGCTGGTTGGGGTGAACATGTTAAAGTAAATGTGAATATGTACATACATACTTTTCTCCCTCTTTGTAGTTTTGCAAAAGAAAAGAAAGATATTGAAAAGAACAACTGCCAGTAAAGTCACTTACTGTAAATTACCCATACTGCTTTGTGCTGTCATTAGGATTTTAGGACAATACAATTGGTTGGAAAAGAATAATAATTATTATGCCTTTTATTTGTAGCATTTTCATAGCTATTTAAACTACCCTTTCAATACATGCAACAAGAAACAAAAAGCTACAAAAAGCTAGAGTTTTTACTGCATATACACTGGAAGAATGACTGTGTGCATCTAATGCTCGGCCACACACACAACGTCCACAGATATATTTCAGCAGCTGATGTGTGACATGATAAACATGCTGATTTGCATTACCACTGGTGACAGGTAATGCTTGAAATATAAACGTCAAGTCTGTTGTCCTATGCATCAATAACTCAAGGTTTCCATTTTTTTATTGCGCTTGAATGTTAAAACAGCCCTCCTATAAATTGTCAGTCACTGAAACGACCCCTGGTCTAGAACTTGTCCCATACATGAACCCATTTGTGCTATTTTGACTGCTATGCCATCAAAAATACTGAAAATAACCCATCAAAGAAGTCTATAAGACCAAGTGGAATTTTCTGTTAACTGTCGATTCGGTGTGACTTCAGCTAATCAGTTTTGACCAATGCTAACAAATATATTTCATAATATTTTTCAGTTCAACTTCCAGCTGTGCAAGAAAATCTGACGTAAGTGAAGTCATCTTTCACTATTGACCTACAGTATTGTTTTTAAATAAAGAAAACATTTTACAAGTAATTTTTTCCTAAGTCTTGGACCTTATTTCCGAAACAAAAGTGACCAATAAAAAGGTGTGAAGCATCAAAAGCGGCCCAGAGAGAGGCTAGAAAAATAATGAAGCTCTACATTATTCATTTTTTAAAAACATTTCTAATTCAAATGGCAAAATTCTGAAAATGTAATGTGCTGTGCCAGTTTGTTATTTGCCTAATAAATGACAATAGGCTACAGTTTTTAATTTTAAGAGATTATCATAAGAGTTTTCTAATGATGTAATATGTATTTTAAAAATAAGTATTTATTCATATTTCTTTGTTCCAAATATTTAGCAAATGTTTTGGTACATCAAAAGGTATAGTTATAATGACCATCCAACAAGCTTTTCCAGCTAAAAATAGTGATTAAAATGTCACTAAAATGCAACTCATATTTATCATCTCATAATTAAATAGAAAATTAGGTGAATAACTGCAAAAAGGCCCACATTTTGAGAAAAAAAGAACCACCCTTTTCACCAGGCCTGATATAATACTATAAATGTAAAAAAAAAAACTGTTTAATTACTGTCCCAAGTTTGAGTCCCGACTCGCAGAACTTTCAAGATCGAATTCCCCGCCTCCTACTCCCTCTAAATTCACGTCTTGATTAATATACTGTCCTATCCTAATAAATCTAAATAATATAAATCTTTTTAAAAAAGCATAATAATAGTCAGCAAATCATTAGAAAACCAATTCACACTTCCAAGTCAAAGCCACCATCAATCAAACAAACAGGCCCAGTGTGTCTTCAAGGACTCAGAATCAATCATAAGTGTCTGCTCATTCTTCGCAGTTATTCATAAGAGATTTAACGTCACGATTATTACTTCATCATAAATCCATTAAACACTCCACAACAAAGCGCACAAGCACCCTGCCAACATCCCATCTGTACCACCGAGTTTCTTCTCCACAATCAGATCAACAATGCGAATGACTCCGATCACTAAAATGTAATTAAACATCCCTGTGCTCCTACCAAGAGGCTGTACGCTGTGCAGATTACACTGGTAATGCTTTAGCGCCAATACTCCAGCAGCTCCAGAGCCAGCCACATCATTGACTCCAGATGAATGGTCACCTTCTGCTGCCGTCAGCCCTGCAAAGACGCAATGCAGAGTCCCACAGCGCTACTGCCCCATCTGCAGCTCCCATGAGCCTCTGCAACCCGCAGAGTCCAACCAAAGTAACCCGTGGCTCGTGATGCACTGTTCTTGAATTCTCACAGCCGATTCCGAATTCTGATTTTTTTACAAGTATCCTGCCCAATTCCAATGTACATCAAAAATAGTTTGCTTTAATTATGTGCAATCATTTCAAAGTATAGACCATTCTGAGGGATGTAAACAATAACAATGGTCCCAACAATGGTATTTCCTGTTTTACATTTAAAATTTCTATAGTTTCTGATTATCTAAAAAGAGCCACATACTGAAAAAATATTGTTATGATAGCTGGTTTACGTAACATTATGATTGAATTGCTTCTTGTTACAGTTCTGAAATAGTTTGGCATCAAGCAGGAAATGTTCATAGGCCAATGACATCACCACATTGAAATGGTCTATAAATGAAAACATAATGATTGACTTTAGTTTGTAAAATTAGGTTACACAAAGCAAAAAAACAGCATACAGGCTGAATAAAAATGCTAATTTAGTCTCGTCCACTAGGTGGCACTTATCCCATAGCAATATTTAAGCAGTTTCATTGTTAGTGCTTATCAAGAAGAAGCTTCACTTGTTGTTAATATGCATTATACAGAGATAGTCTAAATAGAAAATACTTCTACAAAAAAATCTGACATTGGTTTTCCTTTTATGGCACTTTTCCACTGTTAGCTACAGCATGATTTGGTACAACTCACTTTTGGGGCGATTTTCAAGTGAACTGTAGTGTTACGAAAACGTCACATTTAAACACTGCTGATATTGATTGGCTGGAGAGAATGTTCACTACCCGTGTGATGGGATTTGCTACAAGAGACACCTAGTCAGCTACAGCCACTGTACGATTATTTTAATGGATAGCAGCACTCAACATGGATGCATCGTGATCAGTAGACAAGGTGGATATGTTTGTGAAACATCTGTCTGAGTATTTATAACATGCTCGTGTGAGAAGCAAGGAGAAAAGACAGACACTTGTTAACAGTGTCATATATCTTTAAAGTTGGTGTGTATGAACTCAAAACACACAACAGGTGATTCAAAAACAGGTGGTTGAGGGTGATTCAGAATGTCATGACATGGCAGTAGAGACCAGCTCAACTATGACATTATCAGATGTGCTTTCACATCTGTGGTTCGGTTCATTTAGTCCAGACCAAGGGCAACAACACCACACTGATTGCTTTGGTCCGAACCAGTTGAAAAGAACTAAAATGCAGTCATGTGACAAAATCCACATCACTCATTAGCCAGATGTTATTGAACACATTTCTTTAACTGCTCAATTGGTCAGAATTAATGTGTGGGAAAATGCCAGCAAGTAAACAAAACAGCAGACACAAAATGTTGATTTTTAGATGACTGCGCTGGCTGACTGTATCCCTGGTCATAGTATACTATATCGTTTGTATACATCACTTTAGACAAACTATACATTGAGAATAATTGCAAATGGTGAAGGCACATCGCAGGTCAAGCTGTATCAATGCATATTTCCCACCAGTCCTGTGTAAACTACGGCAGGCAGTGTTTATTTGTATATATATTTATTTATATCGTGAGATGGCAGAGTGCCAGAACAGCTTGAAGTAGCATATACACAGGTGCGCAGCACCAGATGATACTATGATGTATGTCTGCATTTTATGTAATTATTTTTGTATTTATTTATTTATTGTTAATAATTGATTGTTATTGCCTGTACTGTAAGTAGGTCTATACATTGTTCATACTGCATTTTTGTTTTTAATAATATAAATAATAATAATAATAATAAACTTGAAAGAAATGCTTAATATTAACCTGACGTTTCTGTTATTCTATTAAAATTAAAATAAAGTAGTCAGATATTTTGTTGTTTAAAGTGATAAGATGAATACTGGTATTCCACACTAACTGGACATATACCATTACATTTGAGCAATATGAATCACAATAACTTTGGGTTTTTTATACTGACATTGAAAGATGTAATCTCCTCAGAATTGAGAAGCTTTTGTTGTCTTCAAGTAAAAAAAAAAAATATATAATATGTTCACAACCCAAATTAAAAAATCTTATTAATCAAAATTTTTAAATATGAACTTATATGGTTCTTCGTCTCAAGGCCTTGATTATCCAGCTTAATTCAGACTCTTGAAACACATAAAACTACAAGCGATGAGCCATAATAAAAACTGCCCAAACACAAAAGTCTTATCGGTAAAGTGTTGCAAAATATGTAAAGTTATCTCTAGTTATCTGTAAAGTACATTTGCAGTCCAGAACAGAGACTAGACAAATTAAAAAAAAGTCCAAATCCGATTTGTTGTCAGTCCATCTGTGTGTACATCTATCGGGGGAGCCATGGTACAGGCTGTAAATTGTATTTTTGCCCAGTTGCTCTCTTGGATAACACCATCTGTGGGTGTATTGGAGTGGTGGAAGGTCACAGCTGCAGATGGCCTGTGTCACAGCAGTCTTGTATGACCTCAGCTTAAGCTCACAAAGACAAGACAACTCAAGGATGCCATGCTGATAGGCCAGCTAATGTCTCTCGGTCTCTTACCCGTTTGTTGTCGGCAGGACTGTGGTAAAACTGCGAGATGACCTGTTTCTTGTCCTCCTGCTCCCTGGGCAGCTGAAATTTCTCTGATACCGGGGTGAAGTTGGCACCATAGTCATAAGACACATAAACCTGTCAATTAAAAAGCATGATGTCACATTTCAAGTTGATACACTTCTGAAACTGTAGCTATGCTCAAAACTCATTATAAGCTTCATCTTTTGAAATTAGTCTCTGTGTGAGCTGTACTTCATACGCTAATGCAGTACTGACAATGATAAATGAACCTATATTGCCCATGAAATTTCACTAATGTGACCGCAAGTAAAGTCAACATCCTATTCAGAAAGACACCTTTTAGTATTAGATACATTTGGTTCTTTCTAAATAAGGAGAAATTTAATCAAATCAAACTTCACAACATCAGTGAGCTCATAAATGACTCTGCTTACATTTGGTTTGGGTTTGATGTTAACCTGTTGCTTAGTTAAAAGTTTCATAATCAGATTGGATACTCAGATGTCTCAAACATAATGCTACTTACGTCAAACACACTAAAAATCCTTTTTACACGCAATTCTAAAAATGTTCAATATTTGCATGTTGCTTAGCTAAAAGCATTATAATCAGATAAGAAACTACCTATGTCTCAAAATGAAAGCCACTGACGTCACACATACAGAAACTTTCAGCTTACAATTTATTCTAAGCGTTTGAGGGTAGCATGTTGCTAAGCTAACTGCATCCTAACAGAATGATAAACTCCTAAAGTATTATGTAAAACATGTTAGCATATTGCTAAACTAAGAGAAGAATAACCCTCATAAATGCTCCTTATGAAAAGCACACATGATAACTGATTCCAGAGATTGATATTAGCATCTTGCTAAGCTAAGGTGCTTAACCTGCAAATATATTTTCAGATGTTTATTAATATTTTGTTTTTGCTTTGGCTTTCATATTTTTAGCCTTTCATTTGTTTTATTTTTTACAACCCCAAATCAGAAAAGGTTGGGGGAGTATGGAAAACACAAATACAAAAGAAAGAAGTGATTTCTAAATTTACTTTGACTTGTATTTCATTACAGACAATAAATCAAACAATTAATGTCTTACGATTTTTATTTTATTGATTTATTTATTATTTTTCAAAATAAACACGTATTTCAAGCTTGGTTCTTGCAACACATTTGAAAAAGTCAGAACAGTAAAGCATTTAACACTTTGTAATGTTTCCATTCCTTTTCACAACACTTAAAAAATGTTTAGGGGCTGAAGACACAAAGTGATGAAGTGTTTCATGAGTAATTTTGTCCCATTCCTGCAAACAAGTCTTAAGGTGAGCAGAAGTATGGGGACTTTGTCACATTTTGTGCTTCAAAATGAGCCACACATTCTATATTGGAGACAGGCCGGGACTGCAGACAGGCCAGTCAAGTACCTGTATCCACTTCCTCTAATTACTAGCCCTAAATTGCTCCATTCCCAACTTTTTTTGGAATGCGTTGCAGGTCTGAATGACAGGAAAGGATGCATAAATTATAAATGAAATTAGGTTGACCAGACAAACAATGAAATAGTTTGTGTTCATATTGTCTACAATGAAAGTCAAAATACAAAAACAAAATTTGGAAATCACTACTTTCATTTTATACTTCCATTTTCATACTGGTCAACCCTCCTGTTTTTCCAGGGATTTTCCCGTATTTTACAGTTCTATCCCGCCTTCATCCTGAAAAGGTATTTTCCTGTATTTCTCCCATATTATCAATCGTTCTATAAAGGGTGGCAATAAACATTAAAAAGCCAATCCTTCATATACACAACCCATACTGGCGAACCACCAGGGGATGCCCCTCGCTCTTAAATGTGAATCTATTCTGTGCTTTTGCCTTATTTAGGTATGAAAACATTTTAAAATTAAAATAAAAACAAAGGAATTCCCTTCTTTTCCATTAAAAGACTGTTGTCACTCCTACGCAATCCTCAAAACAGTCAAATAGCAGTGTGTAACTGTTAGCTGATGTGCTCCATAGTGATAAATAGATGTAGTTTCCCAAACTTATTCTGTGCATGCGATTTGAAGCGGAGCAAAAGTCTGGGTTTTGGGTGCATGTTTGAACAGACATATACACTTAATTAATAATAATATTATCTAAAGATGTCGATCTGGGTAGGGTTTTTTTCCAAACACAATTAATTTTGTCCTAAATGAGCATAAAAAGTTAGGAAAGCGAAAAATATATTCATTATAACTTTTATTATAACTAGTGGCAGGCTGTTATTAGCGTTAACATGCTGCGAGACTCTTATCGCACAACAAAAAAAAATATCGCCGTTGATCTATTCTCAAAGTTGGGTTGGGAGCTGGGTCTCTAGTGAGCTGTCTGAAAAGAAATTGCCCTTCTGAATCAAATCAGCAGGATGCCCTTCTGAATCTTTCACTTACTTCGAGGACACTACTGACTAAGTTTACATGGACATCTGTAATCTAGTTATTTGCCTTAATAGACAATAATATAATTAAGTTGTTTACATGAAGTGCTTTCATGTAAAAGTATTCCTGTAATTTTGACTGCAGTTCGGCACTTTTACATTCACTCATGAACATTTCATTCATCCCCCCGTGACAAACTGGGGTATTATACGCAAATAAGGAGTAAGGACTGGTGAGAGTGTTATGGAATTTAATAAAACATACAAAATGGAAAGAAAAAAACTTCTGCATTTCGCGATGTGTGTGTATGTGTGCGTGCGCGCGTGCTTGCTAGGCTTGGGCGGTATTACAGTATTATGGTATACCACGGGATCTAAAAATAGCAACAGTGTCAGTTTCAATACCGTTATATCATCATAAAATATAAAAAATCCTTTATCTAATGCCTACAAAAACGTATATCATCATGGGACAGTGTGGAGGAGAGAGAGAGAGGGAGGGAGAGGGAGGGAGAGGGAGTGGTGAGGTGAGGTGACGAGTAGCGCTCCAAAGTGACCTGCAGTTTGGCAGTATTTCTCGTTTCGACTGAACGAGAAGGGAGATGTGGTAAATATGAACTAGAGGTCTGCATTAGAGATGAAGATCTTTGCCCGAACCCGACGGGACCCAAAAAATCCAACGGCCGTTCTAGCCAAGTATTTTGGCGGTTGCTCATACACTGCGTATTACGGTAGAGCGCTTAACCGCAAGCTGACAGGTAAAAAGACGAGGTGACTCGCTACATTGATACTGCTGTCATGGAAAATTAAATGAATGCTCCTGGCTCGTAGAAGATGAACAAACAATCTTACCCAAAACTTGCAAAATCAGCCAGATCAGAACTCTGCATCTGGGCCTGTAGCAGCACCAGTGAAAGGGTGTTCAGTGCTGCTGGACGCCCTGAGCACAGGACTGCGCTAAAGCCAGTGGATTCAATAATGTTCCTCCACAAAAACACGTAGCCTAATCTTGGTGAGTAAAGGGGTTTTAAATTATAAATGAATATTAATTAAACCATAAAATCATAATGTAGACAGAGTATACAGGCTAATGTTGGTAATATTCTTTTAATATTCAGCTTCATCGTCGCCTTATGGCCAGATTGTGAAGAGATCTTGCAGAGCTTTTATCTTAATTTCGTTATTGCCAAAATACCCATCATCATTTATAATTTATTTTGATTTAATTTGTAAAGCAAGACTTCTTTTCATTGGTGTGGTGGCCAATTTAAAGGCTAAGTGGATGTACCTAGTAAGGGTGTCATGACCCTCCAAATCCTTGATTCGATTACATTTTCGATTCTAAAGGCACGATTCGATTTTCGATTATGAATAATTAATTAATGACCAATTAATTATTTGTAGCCTACCGTTTAAACTACCTGACCTGCATGGTCTTTGTTTTACCCATAAACAAATCATACAGTAAATGAATAAAGGCAAGATACACACATAATTACCACCTGTCAATCACTTTTTCTGCGGGACTCGTGAATAGGCATTGATCTGTGTCGTTATAATGGCGTCTGTAAAAAAGACGCACAACCAACAGGAACCAGCCAACAGTATCTGAGGTGATCACTAAAATGACTAAGTACAAGTGAGTGAAAGACTGAAGCAGTCCTCTGACTGCCTGGACCTGCCGTCTCGAGCGCATGGCTGTGAGTGCGTCTGTGTCTGTGTGGTCACGTGATGTGCATTTTCAGTGGTAGTGAGGAAGGAGGGCTGCTCAGAAATGCTACACGCCACTGTGGATGTCAAATCGTTGTCGTTCTAAAATGCCATTTAAAAACAAAGACAGTGTAAACAGGGCCTGAGTGAGTACTTTTCGCGAGCGGATTTGCAACGGGGGCAGGCGGAGGATCGCGATGCCGGTGTTGTCTATCTGACGAACCGTACGTAATACGTACATAGCAGGGCTTGCAAAACTGTGTTTTTTTTTCGTCGACAACACGAACGTTGTCAACATAACTCACTGGAAATCCAAAATGCTTATTACACACCGGCGACTTCATTGAAAGAGCAGAGGGTTTAAGTTTTGTCGACGGGTCTCCTGCTTCTGCAGTTTAACAAGCACTTAAACAAGCCTGTTTTTTCCCGCTTGGCAAGCCAAGCTGACGTGACATGGGGGCATGGCAGCATCGACGATTCTATTTTTTGATTCGATAATCGAAATTGAGCATAAATTTCGATCGATTTCGATTAAAAATTGAAATCGTGACACCCCTAGTACCTAGACCTATTTAGTGTACTGAGATGTTACGGTGTTACAGAGGACTTATTTTATTTCTTTGTTCCAACTTCCAAGTGGCCTATAGTCTACGTTTGTTACGAATAAATTATGTTAAAACATAAATGACTCGTTCTTGAAAAAAGGCAATAGAGCGGTGTGTATGAGCACATTTGTATAATGTCGGGCTGTAAACGGGTTTGGGCTTTTAAAAAGCTGTCAATCAAAATGTACCTGTCGGGCTCAGGCCCCATCGGGTATAATGTTTATGGTCTGATTACAGCTCTCTGCATTCCCGCTGCTGTACCACGGGAGCCGACCAGATTTCTTGCGGTGCGGGAGTAAATTTCCGAATAAATCGCGGGATCGGTCGGTAACTTTGGTGTTTGGTGAAAGCGAGCACGCGAGCAATGCTCTCTCTCTATGCGTGTGTGTGTGTGTGTGTGTGTGTGTGTGTGTGTGTGTGTGTGTGTGTGTGAGAGAGAGAGAGAATAAGAGAGAGAGCTTGGTGTGTGTGTGTGTGTGTGTGTGTGTGTGCGTGTGTGTGTGTGTGTGTGTGTGTGTCTGTGTGCGAATGAGAGGAGTGTCCTGCGCAGACGAATACAAGTAAGATAAACAGGTGACCGCGAACCTAAGGTTGCATGTAAGGTATTCAGTTACTGAATGGTTTAGGTCAAAGCCAACAGTTTATTGACGCTGTCTGAGCCTTACGTCATTTTTTTTTTATTATGCACAGTAATACCGGATACTGGGATAAAATATGGAGGAGGTTTGACAGTATCAAATTTGGATCCCACCCAAGCCTAGTGCTAGTGGTCCTTTACTGACAGCTGTGTGTGTGGATCATGTCGGAAAATATGGCGAAAAGTCCTACATGACGGTAATAGTTTGATTGAGTTGTTTACTTCAATAATCCAACTAATATATGCATATTCCACGTCTTAATTCCATTTTTGTTTAGTTCAGTTATGACTTTAGTGGGATTAAGGTATATAATAAAAAAAAATTCACAATTTCGAGCTTATATAAGCCTACCGTTCAAAGTTCAGGTTTAACTGAATAAACAGTTAGTAAACACAAGTACATCTTACTGAACATCATTTATTTTCATCACCGATTATCATAGTAGAACAGTTTCTCAAGCAGCTTGTAATGCATTTTGGAAACAGGAGATGAGCCCCTGGTCTAATGTGCTACCTGGCTTGAGAAACCTGTTCTCAAAGACTTACTTTTAGTAATTATTCCTGGTAGCACACAGATTCTGAATGCCTTCAGAAGAATTCAAATGAGCCATTTTAATCTAGATTAGTTCCAAGATTACAGTCATATTAATCTAGATTTTAAAAATTTATCTATGCCCACCTATAATTATAAGTTTGGATCTGTGCATTTTTAAAGTGACAGCTGTTAATGTAATAAAATGAAAAATCTAAATGACAGATTCATTCATTGCTCAATAATCAGAATGTTTAAGTTATACAGTGAAGAAATGGGCATACCCCTTATTTTCACATCCCAATGTTGACAGGTATGCCTTTTCCATAATGTACGAACCTTTTCTGATTTGGGTTTGTACACATGTATTGATATATTGCATTATGAGAATGTTGGCATAATAGTATATTCCCTTTTTGAAAAGGGATGCATCTTTAATGCAATATAAGTTTTATTTCTCTTATTTATTGCCCATTTTGGATGGTAAATCTACATAAATGGATGCTGTCTTCTCCAAAGTGGATAAATTTGTTAGAATTTGGCTTAAGAAATGTAAGTGCTTGTAATGAAGCAGTTAATCTCTTGCGAGGTGTTGTTTTTGGAACCGAGGGTGTGTGTAATGCACTCTTCTGTAATCACTTGCAATTTCAACAAAGGAAAGAAAATAAAGTGCCATCTCAGTGCTTACAAGTAAATGGTTTGCATTTGGAGCTCTTTTTGCTATCATTTGCTTTGTCTTGCTAGTCACAAAGAACACCTGTACTTCACAGGTGAGCAGATAATAGCTGCAGTGCCCTATAAAGTAAGTCCGCACCACTTTCCTCGCATTTGCATTAGATAATCTTTAACGTAAAAGCTTTGCAATTATTTAAAACTCTGCAATTATTGCCATGTAGATGGGGAAAAAATAGCATTGCAGGACACAAGACATTTTTTTCCAGGCAGTGCAGAGAGTTTAAAGTAATATAATGAAAGTGCAGGGCACTGAAAAACAGAGGGAGGCCTTTCATCTGTATGACTCAGAGAGCTGTAGAAAGCAAAGCTAGCCCGTCAAGATATTCTTGGTATCTTAAATATATATGATGGCTGGTTAGCACTGTCGCCTCACAGCAAAAAGGTTGCTGGGTCGATTCCCGACTAGACCAGATGGGGTTTGCATGTTCTTTGTGAAGTTTGCATACATGCTCTCCCCCATGCGTGGGTTTTCCACTAAGTATAGGTGAATTCCAGTTTTATTATTTTAAGAAAATCTTGATGGTTTTGGTACTTAAACTGTAATTTCTGTGTTTACCTTCAGCACAAATACCTTTTTTGATTCTCCTATCATTCAGTTAATAATTTTTTTTCCTATCAACAGAGAGTGCAAACAGAGAGTCAGGTCAGTTCCTGGAACAACAGAAAGATTTCAGCTTCCGCGTTCTATGAAGATTTTCTCAATTCATTGTCAAAAATTTAAGAACAGTTTTAAAGATCAACATGCGTCAAGGTAACCCGCACATTTTAAGGCAATTTTTTGGCTGATACATGACAAAATATTTAGGTTATTTGATATTTCACTGATGCTATGGGTGCTACATTCTCCATCAGACAGCTCAGCAGGAATTCCCCCTAATTATGAAATATAACTGCCTATAATGGGCTATTTATTGGAAAATGATGAGCAAGACTTAAATTTGAACAAAGCTGGGGAGGAATTTAAAGAAAAAATTTACCTTTTTATTTAGCCAATTATGTAGTTAAAGTAATAGTCTATGTATACACAGTCACAGCACCCATGCTTTGGGTGTTGGCAGCAAAAATGAGCAAAAATGCAGTTATAGCTTTGCTATAAATAACTTTCCTAAACTTAGTTCTGAGATCAGTTTTAATCAAACGTTTATGTAACTCATGAAACATGCTTAAAAATGGTTGTTTTAATTCATTACTATAGATAAAACTAGGATAAGAAAAGAGACCTTGAAATGTACGATACATAATAGAATTACATGATTCTATCAGACCTTTGAGTTTAAGTTAAATAAAAATACAAATGTATTTAAGCTTTTATTTGATAAAATCAACTTGGACCAACTTGATTGCATTTAAATGTGTACAGTTTTTTTGTTGGTGCTAAACAAATTTATTGGATGTTAAATTCTGTCCTCAATTAAATTAAGTTCATCCAATGAGTTATTTTTTGAGTGCAGTTCCAATAATAAAAGAAGAAGCTGTGTATTATAAGCCACAACCTGTAAGTATTTTTACTTGTTAAATGTATAGCTTACATGCACAGTTTCTGGCTTCAACTGTATGTTGTACCGAGGATGAAAACAAGGATGTAAACAACGGGAAATGCTGTTTGGCACTGCTAACCATTTAGCTACACACATAAATTCCTATTTTTCTGTCAAACCCTTGTAAACACCCACAATCTTGCCTAGTGCACACAATGTCTCTCTATGTGGCCACGTTCTGTGCTTTCTACATTTGAAATAATGAACTCAATTTCACAACAGTTATGTGAATGTTTCATATTACTTATAACCCAAATACATATATAAAGGCGGCCCATCAGAAGAACCAGAAAATATGATGGTCGTTTTCATGTTAGCTGAGTAGCACAATTAAGGTATATTTGATATGTGAAATAAGCATGAGCAATTGTTTGCATCCCATAAACACAATCAAACCTCAAACACTCTGCAACACCCCTTTAAAGATATCAAGGTGAATTTCTTTTTATAGAAAATTCTTTAAATGTATAAATAAAACATTAAAAAAAACAAAAAATTCTTTACATTGTGTTCAGTGTTGTGTGTGTCATATTGCTAAGGTAACAGTTCACAATTTAATAGTCATTTAAATTATAATTATTATAAACAAAAGTCATTTAAAGCATATATATTTTCAGCTAGCTGGTCAAAAACTACAAAACTTTCTTGGAATATAATTTAGGAAAAAAAGTGTAATACTCACAGAGCTGGTTTTGGGGTCTGTGGCACCAACGCTGTCTCTCGCTAACGCTACTATGACGTCACTCTTCTCCCCGGCCCAGTGGACGACCATCTGATTGTGAGAGTCATTCAGGTTGGCCTGTGAATACAAAATATGATGAATAACCAATCTAAATGTTGCTGACTAGCCTCAAGTGATATTTATTTTGCTGTGGTCAGAGAAGCGTCCAGGTTTCCAGGCTGTCATTTCTAAAACTTGATTTTCAAAGACATCTCTTAGTTTCTGCTTCTCTCACCGGGTCATTTTCCAACATTGTAACATTGCATTTGTAATATTAGCTTAAAGGTATGTGTATTTGACAGCCTTAAGTTTGTTGATAGACTCTTGTAAAACACAGCAGGTGTGTCTCCTGCACTTAAGGCGAATAGCCTTTGTGAAAACAAATAAAACCACAAATACACACAAACAGGGAAACAGCGAGCTGAGCTAAACCATAGCGGCAGGAAAACTGAAACTATGGGCTGCGGTGTCCCAATCTGATCTGTTAAACAAAGAAATGTGTGCCATCTTTTCTTGTCCTTCCCCCTCTGCTCTTTTCACCAAGAACAGCCTGTCTCATCTTTAATTCAGGCTTCTGCATGACTACTATGGGATCCTCCACTGGGTTCTCCTTTGATATCTCTTGTCAGGCATTAAAGAGAACGTGCAAAAGGTTGTTTATGTTATGGAGCACAAAAAAAATCTCAAACAGCAGTACCTGTCTGAGGAACACGCTGTGGTTTAACATAAGTCATTGTTTGACAGATCACAACATAGTCTTTCAATAAAAAAAGCAACCGTTCAACAAAATACCTTTCACATGGTGCACCATTTTACACAATACAAGCCTCAGGCCAAAAGAACAAGTCATACTGATGGTCATTTGAGAATGTTTGTTATTTATAAAGTACAAACAGTGACTCTTTGCCTCAAACTACCTGACCTTGAATGTGCAGTCATATATTTATTCACTATGACATGGCAGTAAATCCTTCGGTCTTTTTGGCCTGTTTGGCAAGCATCATGTTAATACAACACAGAGATTTTATGAAAAACTGCAGCGGTGGCTTTTCATATGGCCTCTAAGGCTCTATTCATGAAACATGACTGCTGTATAATCCATACTCTTCCAAAGAGTATTCAATTGCATGTATTAACAACTCGCTTATTAATGTTAGATGTAAAATTATATGCATAACAACAATGTAACAACATACTTCAATGAAGTTTCCTTGCGGTCCAATTTGTTTGTTTTAAACAGTTTAAAGTGGGGCTGCACAATATATCGTTTTAGCATCGATATTGCAATGTGATTATTCACAATAGTCAGATCCTGAGTGTACGCAATGTTGAGTCTGGATTATAATTGATCATTTTGCAAGTGTTGAGGCCTGTGACTGTGTGAGGGTTTTAAAAGCATTCAAGCATAAGAAATTGTACCATTTGTAACTTTGCCAAATTAATAATGATTATTTTTATTGAACTTTTTATAACATAAAGACTTGCAGTAGGGCTGCACAATAAATAGTTTCAGCATCCATGTTGCAATGTGCGCATTTGCAATAGTCACATGGCAGCATCTGTGTATTAGCAATGTGTAGTTGGGATTATGGCTGTACAATTAATCGAAAGTTTCGATTTCAATTTTGGCTTCTAACAATTATGCAAAAACCTTAATCAAGAAAACAAATATTAAATTTTATACCGCCCTCTTTCCAGTTGTACACATTTGTTGCTCTGCAAAGCTCAGTTTCACGTGAAAATTACTAAAATCATGTACTGCAATGTATATTTGCAGCATGGGATAAACATTCATTGATGTACATTTGAATCATTCATGTTTTTAAAAGCTCGAAAGATCGCATGTTAGTTAAGAATCAAAATACACGTGAAAGGTGAAACCATAAATCAGAACCGGACTGCTCTTAAAGCATTAATGGTCGAAAAGCAATATTCCTGCTACCAACTGTTTTAATCATTAATCAAACAACAAAAGGACAAAATCCCTTCCTGCTCTTGACTGAAGGACTTTTGTAGCTATAATTAAAGTTATTTTTCTTACAGGGAAGATGCTTAAAGCACAGGTTGTTTCATATTTTTATTCTATTGTATTTATTTCCCTTTCCTTATTTACAGGGAGGAAAATAACAGCATATATATATATATATATATACATATATACATATATATATATATATATATATATATATATATATATATATATATATATATATATATATATATATATATACATATATATATATATATATATATATATATATATATATATACATATATACATATATATATATATATATACATATATATATATATATATATATATATATATATATATATATATATATATGTATATATATATATATGTATATATATGTATATATATATATATGTATATATATGTATATATATATATGTATATATATATATATATATATATATATATGTATATATATATATATATGTATGTATATATATATATATGTATATATATATATATATATATATATATATATATATATATATATATATATATATATATATATATATATATATATATATATATATATATATATATATAGTTGAAGTCAGAATTATTAGCCCTCCTGAATTATTAACGGCTCTTTTTCCCCAATTTCTGTTTAACGGAAAGAAGATTTCTTTCAACTCATTTCTAAACATAATAGATTTAATAACTCATTTCTAATAACTGATTTCTTTTATCTTTGCTGTGATGACTGTACATAATATTTAACTAGATATTTTTCAAGATACAAGGATTTATCTTAAAGTGCAATTTAAAGGCTTAATTAGGATAATTAGGCAAGTCATTGTATAACAGTAGTTTATTCTGCAAACAATCAAAAAACATATTGCTTAAGAAGGCTAATAATATTGATCTTAAAATAGCTTTAAAAATATTTAAACCTGCTTTTATTCCAGCCAAAATAAAACCAGACTTTCTTCAGAAAAAAACAAATTTTAGGAAATACTGTATAAAATTCCTTGCTCTGTTAAACATAATTTGGGAAATTCACAGGAGGGAGAATAATTTTGACTTTAACTGTATATCATTTTGATTAATCGTGATTACTATTATGACCGAAATAATCGTGATTATGATTTTTCCCATAATTGAGCAGCCCTAGTCGGGACTATTATTGATGATCAGCAATGAAGAATGTACAGTGTTTACATTTTACATTACATTTGACAATTCCACAGGGGCAGGACAAAATAGTGTGAGGTGGCGCTTCTTGTAATGGCACATCAAACATATATCAATGTTGCAGTTCTAAGAAATATTTGTACTTTTAATAAAGAAAATACATCTTATAACTTTTTGACGCATTTTTCCCTCTTGATTTACAAATATCATGATATGCTGTGGGTGGTTTTCGTGATATCATAATATTGCTGATATCGTATCATTATCATGATAATATCGTATCATATTACTGTAACTGAATATCTCACTACTTATTTCATTTTTATCTTATTTATTTAATCTTACAACTTCTCTGATTCACTCCCCATACAAAGTTATTTCAATCACAGTTATTGTTTTCTTTTAAAATAGAGCTATTCAAGTCATCTGCCGAAATATTCATATCGCAATATAAATCACAGCAAAAACAAAATATCGCAATGTCATATTTTTTGAATATTCTGCAGCCCTAAAATGCAGTATTATTTTACATTTGATTATTCAATTACTGTATACCTGGATGCATGTAGACTCGTCGGAAAACAATGAAATGCTGTTTATTTAATTTGCATATTTTTCCAAATTTGATTTATCTATGCTCGTAGATTGTGTATTATATTATACAAACTGCCCTACAGAATCATCCAATTAATCTTAAATTATAAAGTCTTTTCAAAAAGGTAATCAAATCATCTAGTGGAACTGTATTCATATCGCAATATATAGTCACAGAATTAAAAATATTGCAATGTTAGATTTTTCCAACATCGTGCAGCCCTAGTTTAAAGTAAAACTACATTTTAGTACACGTGAAGGACATTTGCATTTGACCACTACTTCCTGAATCCTGACCTCTACTTCTTTCTACTTCAACCACTTGGTTCTGCCCCAAACTCATACCACTGCGACAAAACAGTTCACTATTTTGCATATTAGCTGTTCACTTACACAACTATGCTTGAGGGCCTGAAAATGCAAACATCTGACAGGATTCAACATGAAGGTTTCTGAAAATCATACCATTTACAGGTAAACTCCAAAATGGTGATGTCATAAAAATTGTGGCGTTACGCAAACGGCATGTTCAGTATGTAAAACTACAGGAATGTATGCAAACCTACATTTCTTCACAAAATTACAGATCTAAGCTGTATTTTTTGATAAATAAAAAAAACATTATTGTATTTATTCTTTTTAAATGCACTCTTTAAAGTTAATATTTTAAATTATTAGGTTTTTCTTTTTTATTTGTCATTTGCAATATATTTTCTATTCATTAATTTGTCAATCGAGTAAGAAAATTCTTTTGTTTAGTTCAGTGAACACAAGCGAAAACAAACAAATGACCATCACAAAGATAGTTTTAAATTGCACTTGCATGGTTTATGGTTGTTATTGTTATTTTTGAACAGCTGATAAATCTCTGAAAACAGTTCACCTCCGTGTCACTAGGACATGTAGAACTGCTTTTCCCACCACCTTGCCAGCAAACACTGCGAACAAGCAAATGGCTGCAACCTGATCCATCTGAGCCTTGTGAACTCTTGGGTCTGCTTTTTCCAAGAGTGTTTAAAGGCTTGTGTGCAAATGGACTTTCTGTTCATCTAACTGGGCCTTCATTTATACTGACACCGTAATATCCTGAAAGCCTTAACAGTCAGACAAGTGCAAATAACTTCACGTCTCTTTCATGCTTGTCTTGCTGAAAAAGGAATCAGAGAGAAAAATACAATTAACCCTTTTTTTGGTTCCTTATGTATAATTCAGCAGGGAAACAGGGGAGAGTGGCAGAACGAGAGAATGCGAACACTACAGCACCTTCACCCATCGCTACAAGCAACACACAACTTGAAAGCATGACATCATCTCTGCAGCATGAACATTTGGGCCAATGGTTCAGCTATTTGCCTACCAGTTCCCTTCTGGAAACCATCCATACGGATTTCACTGAGGAAAAAAATATGGGTGAACCACACATTTAATATCACTGTGGCCGTAACCAAAAAGAAACCGAAGAGTCATTATCCTGTTAAAGGCTTAAAGCAGAGTTAAAAGCCTGTTTCATTATTGCAGTATGGATAAGTACTATATGGGATCATTACAGTGATGTGTTATGCTCCTGTGTAATGGACACACTTAAAATATCCATTTGCACATATTAAAGCAACTTTTCATTCCCGTCTTTCTTTCGCTTAAACCATTCATAGTTTATCTTTGAACAAATAATCGCTGAAAGGATTAACATTGGGTTCATCTATAATTATCTTTCTGATGCTTATGTTGGGAATTTTGTCTTCAGAGAACTATAAAGATTATATGACTCATCTGTTTTGATTTGGTTTCACCTTGAGCTTAATGCGAAAACACAAGTTCAAGTTCAAGAAAGCGAAACCTACTAACTGGCAAGCTGTTCAGACAAGTTCCAGAAATACTCCATGGAATAATAACAAATATCCACAATGCCCTCTACCTTAATTCCCCAAGGTTTTAAATGCTCTTAGGACATAAAACGAAACTAAAATACTGTACATGTTTAAACCAGCCTGATCTCACAAAGAAATGAGACTATTTTACATTTGGTCAGTTTAGTGGCTTTAGTTTAAGTTCAATCGTAGAACAACAAACAAATTGTACAAAATTGAACGAATAAGATTGTATGTATTCATATTACCCACTAAATCAAAAAGTAAAAAAGTGCTGTGAGATCATGTTGGTTTAAACTCATGTGTTACACATTTCATCCACGAGTCATTTTTCTACATTTTTCTATGAATGAAATTCGGATTTACTACATCCGCCATTTTGTCATGTTCACGTGACCTACATGCGTCCATTTATAAATTCTCTCAGCATGTGTGCCTGTTTTATCTATTCGGATCCTCTGCTCTTCCTCGCCACTGTACTTGATCTGCAATATTGAGATCACAACTTGAATGCAGAAATAAAGCAGCACGCCCGCAAAATGATCCAGACCGCGTTGATTGTAGAGAGACTAAAGCCTGGTTTATACTTCTGCGTTAAGTGATTGGCATGACCCACAGCGCAAGCTTTGCGTGTTGCCATGCATTTACACTTCTGCTCGCTGTTTGTATTCCTCTGTAATAGCACTTCCCATTCGCTAGCTGGCAGTAAGGTGTTTATGTTCTTTTGTGTCGAGTTTTTTCTCTGGTGTTTTGTTTTTTCTCAACGCTTCCTTAATGTACAAGTGGCTCAAACTCGCTAATTTCAAGGCAGGAACCAGCGGAGGTGCAGCAACTTTAACCAAAAGGTAAACACAAAATAACTTTTCATCTGAAGCTCCTTCACAGGAATCACCATTTGTAAACACTCGCTCTAATGAACACGCAACACTCTCGGTCCCGCCCACACTTGTAAGCGCTACCAAGCTGACCAATCACAGAGCTTGTTACATTTTTTGAGAGGTGCGCATCAGTGATACCAACAGCCACAGAGAGGGCTTTGAGTCCACGCGTAGGCTGCTCCGTAGCATTACAATACGCTTGATGCAGAGGTATAAATCAGCTTTAAATCAAACTAATGTGCAACTTAAGCAAAACTGATACTAAAATTGTTTTAAATTTGGTTTTGTAGTTCAGGGTCAAAAAAATGTGTAGCAATTCTTTTAATCGTTTAACTTCATTTGATTTACTATGTAAAAATTAGTGGATATTACTGAATTTACTGAATTTATTGATGAATTTATTGGGAAATGTAATAAATTAATTTACTCTTTCAAATTTTTATATTAATTTTTGCAATTGCAATGCCTCGATTTTAGTATGGTTAGTACTGTAGTGCAAAGTAAGGCTCAAGAGCAAGTCCATCATCCTACTTGACCAAAGATCAGATTTGGCTGCAAAGTGCTGAACATTGTTTTGTTTAGTAGCTACATTTTTACAACATGCCTTGTATGCGGGGTCACGTGATTCCACAAGTAGTAAGGAAAGTAAATGAAAAAAATTAATTGATCTGGAAAAATTAGATTGATTATTAGTTCTGAATGTCGATTTCGATTACTTTTCTATTAATCGCCCAGCCCTAGTTAGTACACAGTCAAGTACACAGTCATAGCCATAAATGCAATGGTACTAATAATTGGCATAATTTATTTCAGTTTTCAGCCTTGCCAAAAATTTTCATTTCGGTGCATGTCTAGTTTTCACACTAGGACTAAAATAACAATATCTTTCACCAAAACACATGTTTGAGCTAATGTTGTGATGTTTAAACTCATGTCACATTAATCAAAATTGTCTCCAGTTGGCTATACTAATGCAATAATGCTAACTGTTCGGCATTTGTTCCTCATTCATGTGGTTGTAAAATTCAACACATTTAGGGTATAAATAAGCTATGAAAATGCTTTTTGATGAATACAACTTGTTTTTAAAATTAAAACAACCGAATACAAGAAACAAAAAAACATTATATCCAAAAAAACAAACTGACAATAAAACTGCATTTGGGGAAAAAAAGGACCTTAAAAGTAATAACTAAATAAGATTACTGACTTCACATGACTTAGACTCGTGGAGTTAGTCCAGGCTTCTCCTGTGAGAAGTGAGGGATTGTCACAGCTCATTTAGTTTCTAGGAATTACTTTATGGTAATGATTCTACATTACATTCTTTACATAGTAGAGCAAAACCACATTTGTTTGCCAGCAGTCTACTTAACATGGCTTAATAAACAAGGGAACAGAAGGGATCAAAAACCAAGGTCCATAAATTTAATTACATTTCCTGGAAATCTTGTTTTGAATGTATAGCATTCTTCTAAAAATTAATAATTGCTCTATTGCCGCTGCTGGGTCAAATTATGAAATATTTCCCACTAAATTGTGAAAGAAGGAAGAGCCTTCAACAGTACAAAAGGTATAAAGAAATGTGTCTGATTGAAAATAAAATGATGGGATTTATTTTCAAACAAAAACACTGTAAAAGTCTGCCAATGCATTTGCCTTCAAGTGCTGCTCTTGGAGTGTGGTGTTGAATAGCATATTTATGATTATGACTCTGTCACAATTCCCCAAACTTGGTGAGCAATTATATGTCATAACAGGTCTGCAAAAAACAACAGAATACTCTTTAAAACAGTGTAAATCCTTGTCTGGCAGACCGGAGCACTTTTTCGAGGTTACTTCATCACAACAGACAAAAAGAGTGGATTGATGGCTGTTACCGCTTACCTAACACTGCTTCTCTGTCTGTGCCAAAAAAACATAAACCAAAAGGTCTGAAAGCGGGAAGGAAGGAAGAGGGGGGGCACAGATGGGAGATCTTAATTGGGTGATCTGAGGGGGTAATTCACCTCATAGCAACTGCAATGGCCTCCATCCAGGACACCTCATAGAGGATTTCCTGAACACACTATGGGTGAAAAGGGGAAAAGTCACTAATCTTAGTTGCAGCCCGCTGATAGAAAAGAATTATAAGACGGCACAATACCCTCTTAATGTGTTGACTTTTCTGACAGTATGAGTGATTTTCAGGTTTATTCATTTGTAATTTGTCAATATTGTACTATATTTTCTTTATATTCTCCTGATTGTAAGCATTGCATTTATTTATTTTAATTTAACTTGAATGTCTGCCTGCAATATATCTGTACTTTCCATCTGCACTTGAAGCTCCAGTCACCAAACAAGTCTCTTGTGTATATAAACACTTAGCAATAAAGATCTTTCTGATTATGAATCACTGGAAAAAAACAACAACAATGTATCTACAGTACATTCAACAAATATATATATATGAAGGTCACCACAAAACAGTGTATGAAAATAACTTAAATGCACTTCTGTTCATTTATTTGTGTTACAAATGGCACTAAATACAAGGTTCTCTGTTTGCATGTATGGTTCCAACCCTTTTACAACTTATGGATCATTTCGATTCCACAATAGTTTTTTTGAAAAGGAAAATATTTAGTGTTTGTTGATTTTTTTTTAAAGCAGCACAGGTTCTGAAAGTATTTCTGTGATGATTATGGAATTCTTTGAGAACCAAAAATAGTTTTAATATGGCACTGGTGCTTTTTGGGAGCTTAATTTTATGTTCATTTAGTTTCGTAGTGGAAAAACTCCAACTTATCAAGATTCATACCACCTTCTAATACTTTAGATTGTATCATCGCAATTGAGTCACAACAGTGGAGACGATACCTGCATGTGTACTGGCAATCACAACCCTTTTTATGTAGCCATATGAAGAAAAACATATGTTTTTCAGAGAAAATTTAGTGGTTTGAACCCTTGAAGATCTCAAGACATAATGGAAAAGCAAAAACTAGGAACTGTTGAATGTTTGACTAAACAAACATCTCAACGCAGAACACTTGAAGGGGTAAGTGTAAGTCTGGAAGTTTCCCAGCAAGACTGTGCAACCAGTTATGCCTCTCTAGTTTGTTAATACTTGCTTAACAAAGCAACATCCTGATGGTAAACAAGTTGTCATACATTTAATAGGAGTGAAGATGAGCAGAGTCTGTTTTTTATTCCAAAGAAACTGATATTAGGCTGTTCAGTCTAAAAAAGTTATTTTATACATATACCCTATGAAGAATAGGATTAGCAGAGATTTTATCTCACCCACTACAGAGTTGTATTTACAAAATATTTGTCAGGATATTTTTAGGCATTTTACCTTTTCGTTTGTATTCGCATACGTTTTTAATAGATTTTGATTTGACTTAATGTAATGAAACAAAATTTATACTCTATAAGAGTATAAATATATATACTTTATAAGAGAACACTTAAAAAGTTTTTCTCCTAATTTACTGACAGATATCACTAAAATGTTGAAGATTGTTTGCTGACCAAATGTCTTGCAAATCAGGGTTACTCCTGCATACACTGATGTCAAAACTGGTAATGCATTGGTAAAAACGTATTGTTTGCTATTTTGGCCAATTGTCATTTCAAGCAAAATAAATTGCAATGACAAATTGTGATCCTTTTTATTTCAAAGTTTATTTTGGAAGTAATCCCATGAGTAGTTTAAAGAACAAAACAAAACTTTGATTTTACTCATAGTTAACTATAAGAGAAACTGAGATTGTACAAATGTTCTCTATATATTTTTTCTTATATACAAATATATAAAGAAAGTGAAATATAGACATAACTAATATGCACAGGATCTTTGTATAACTGTAATATTAAATAATTGTTAATTTACTTGACAAAATTACAAGATTAAAAATTTTTGCAAGAAAACTCATTTCTTTTAGTATCCCATTTAATTTTTTTTTATCTGATATTACTATCACGTTTCTTTACTGACATCAGGTAGCCTACGATTTGAGAGAAAGGTGAGATGTTTATTAACAGGGCAGTGATGAAACCTTACCATCCCGTATGTGTTCTCAAGCCAATTTTACAAAAACACCTTAGTTAAAAACCCCTCACACGAGAAGTAACATTTTAGGAGGTTTTAATCTTGAACGGTCGTGCGAGAACCTTCATCTGACAAACAGGTCAATTACACTTCTAGGTGACTGCGTGCGAAGCAAAGGTGAATGATACAAAACACAACTACTGGAAGAACCAAATTCAATATTTCATGAGGTTACACATAACAGCTAATCGTTAAGATGCTTTTGTCACAATAACTTAAATGCAATCCGACTAATAAATTAAAAAACGAGCTTACCATTCCATAAACATTTGGCACGGGCGCTCCAGCAGCATTCCGCCGAACGCGAAGCTGATGCGCGGCTGAAGCCTCCCTGACTTCTCTCTCCAGGCGCACGACGCGACTTTCTGCAGGCTCCAGGTGTGCGCTCACAAGGGAAAAACCTCTGTCCTGTGGTAGTACGAATCTCTGATCGTGGTGGAGTCGAAGTGTGGAGGAGATCGCAGCGGGAACTAGTAATAATAATAGATATATGGCACAGCGACTGAGCGCCAGCATCTTGCGTGTCTGCCCTGACGCCATGTTTGTGTATGTTGACGATAAGGTGTGACAGGGCGCCTCTAGCGGTCAACCACAGGCACGCTCATTACCATGGATACAGATGGCACAGGATGGCACACGATGTTTTGTTTTTCCTTGTTTTATGTAAACTGTAGATTGGCGAGACCCAAATAAGAGATTGTTTACACAAAGAACGGTTTACAGAATGTTTCCTAAATATTTCTAAAATGTATGTATAATTTAAAATGATGTTTATGAAATATATAACTATATATATCTTGTTTGTTAGAAAAACAAATTGTGAAAATGACCTTAACCCTTTAAAAATTACGTGTTTTATGTGCTGACTTATTTTTATTGTTCAAAAAAATAAAAAATATATTATTTTGTAATTATAAAGATATTGGGTTGTTGTTTTAACCTAATCTAATTTTGAGAAGTAATTTTCTATTTACAGTTTTTTTTTTCAGTCACAAACAAGCATTTGCCCAACCACATTTTCAAAACTCTAA
The DNA here is from genome assembly GCF_052040795.2 of Danio rerio. Classification (NCBI taxonomy): domain Eukaryota; kingdom Metazoa; phylum Chordata; class Actinopteri; order Cypriniformes; family Danionidae; genus Danio; species Danio rerio. The sequence goes on from NC_141035.1 coordinate 24,354,331, forward strand.
ACACAGTTAGCACAGCATCGGTCTTTTGTGGCCTTACCATTCACACATTTCATGTCGTTTTCACCCACCATGCAGTCAGTGAACACATTTCCACAATGCTCAACAGACAAGCTGTACCTCCCAACAAAATTATGGATTGTTTTTGTAGTGGTTATGAATGTTACCACACAACATCCCACAATAGCAACTACAATATTCCAAACCTTAGATACAGTATAAAAACCTCTGTTTCTGGAATGATATCATTTATACAGTAAAAAGAGGACTTTGAGGAGTGATGTTGATGAAAACATGTGGCCTAACCCTGAAAATCGCAGAGATTAGAAACAGTAATTTGTTTATTATTTTAATATTAATTTGTTATTTTTTGATCAGGGCGTTTTGCTTTTTTGTTGTTGTTGTTCAGAATGCTCTTGTGTGTTTCAAGGATATTTTGTTCACTGTTAGCAATGCTGTAAAACGTTTCTGTTCTATCATGCCATGTTTCTATTGCCCCTGTAGTAAACAGTAAAGAGAAGAAAAAAAAATGTATTTGCTTTTTACTGGAATGCTTTTGAATGTGAACTGTACATGTGGACATACAGTTCCCAACCAAGAACTTTAGTGTCAAAACAGTGGGTTGCCATGCAAATACCTGTAAAACTGAAACATAAAAGTCTCTGTGGTTTTTGTAATGTCAACCATATTCAGTATTTTGACACCTGGTGTAGTTTGATTGACTGCACAAACCTTGTGAATTGAAAACAAGTGTTACTCTCTAATAATATTTTAATTTTTAGTCAGATTTCCAGTGGTGCAGAGAAAGATGTGCTTTGTTTTGAAATGAAGAGTAATTATATATTTAACAAATTGTGTTTTTAGAAGAAAATTATCCATTTGGTCAATTGTGTTTTGTAGGTGAGAGTTTGTGTTAAGACTTTAGAAAAAGTATCTTAAGTATGGAAAAGCACTTAATAGCAGCTGAAAATAAAACACAAGTTAGTTTTTTTAAAATCTGACCCAACATTGGGTTAAAAGAACCCAGCATTTTTTCAAACATTATTAGATAATTATTATCAGTACAACATAGACGTATTTGGATGAAATTAGTAAAAAAAACTACACAAGGGATATGTTTGGGGACAAAAGCCTAACAAATGTCTTGAAATGAATGCTGGGTAACAACTGAACACGATTAATCGCATCTATATTAAAAGTTTATACGTTTGTTTTTGTTAATTGTTTTTGTGTGCATTATAGGTTACAAATTAGGCTACACATACATAAAAACAAAAATATGCTTATAAAACAACAGGTGTGCATAATTCTAATAATTCAACAGCCTATTGTCAATTAATCCACATAATATTGGCTGAATTTACTTTCTAGGTAGCGTTAAAGGCACTTTGAAACACTTAAAATTTACATAAAAATTATTACAATAATATAATAATAATCATAATTTTAAAATATATTATAGCATTGTTTGAATGTCACAATTTGGTACTTTTAGTTAATTTTAATTATAACTATGATTAAGTTATTTAATTGAAATATAATTTAAATAAAATAATAACATAAATTATAAAAACATTTATTGCATTTGTTTAGCTATTCATTTAAATGTGGAAATTTCAAACGTTTTATTATTTTTAATAATGTAAAGTTTTTTCTAAACTACATAATTGTTTTTAATAAATTATATTCAATTATAAGTTTAAATTTATAATTTTTGTAATAAAAATTGTGTTTATTTGGATATCCATAGAAATGTCATGGAATCACTTTTTAAAATACGTATTTTTCATTCATTTATTTAGCCTATTTATTTAATTAATTTTAATGTCTCACATAAAAACGAGGTGCTATTCACAGAACATTCAAATGAATCAATTCCAGGGTTCTTTGGAAAATGGCCAAGACCAAAACTGTTAATTATTCAAACAAATAAGACGATAAAACCAAGACGTGATACAATAACAATCACCTGATCCTCTTCATCGTTCTCGTTTTGCAGAACCTTTCATCATCATCCAATGAGTCTTGAATTAATTTGTACAGCACCCCATCTGCTGGTCAGAACTTGTAAAGACATCATATTTTTATAAACCTAAAATGTGTTTCTAAAAATTCCTATACATAATCACCAATCAGTCCTTTTTGATAGGCGCTTATTATTGAAAAAGTTATAGATGATATCTATTTATGTCCTGACCTCCAGTAACAGCAGACACATGAGAGGCAAAGTTCTGTGAGCGCGCGAAAATCGATCATTTTCAGTTCAAATCAATCAGTGGCGGTTGGAGAGTCAGCTGCTCAACGGAACCTCGGCGTCCGGCTTTACCGAAGGCTACTTCATTTCTGGTATTTATCTGTCCAACAACTAATAAGTAATCACATTACTAACAACTTCTTGTCATATAGGTAGCCTGTATTGAATATCTTGATTTAGGCCTAATTTAAACAAACTTGTAACAAACTTTCGTCAACAAGCTTCAGTGAAAAAAGAGATACAGAGACTCGGTTTTAAAAAAGGTTTCAACGTTAAATGGTCAGACGATTTTAATAAACAGGAATGACAAATAGCCTATTAAATATTACACTAAAGTGAGATTAATACGACGTTGACAGAAATGTATAGTAGGCTATATTTTAGAACATCTTGGTGTGCTCTTCATTTTCAGGATACAAATGTCACACCGCAGTCTCGAGAACACAAAAGGAGGAACAGAAATGAAAAGGTCTCAAGCCAAAATACGAGAGGTGACGATCTTAGGAGGATTTGGGAAATTACCATGACCATAAGTCACACTAAACAATCATATATTATTGAGAAATGTTTGAACGTTAACAAAAGCTCACAAATACACATCTAGGTTGAAAATGCACCTTGTTCAGAGACATCTCCAGCAAAAATGAGAAAGAATTTCAGACCAGCTTCTGGAGACATGTCTTATGGGTTTGAAACTGCTTTGGCAGGCAAGTTTGTATATATACAACTCTTTTTATTGATTATGTGGTATTGTGTAGCATATATTTTCATAACAGCTGATTGAATTACCTCATCATTTTAACATAACTGTTTCACATCGATTGTTGTAGGCATAATAAACTTGTGAGGTAACTTAATGCATTTTTTCCCCCATTTTAGAGGCTAGCCGAGAGGTCAGTCTCCTGTTTTCCAAGTACTTGGAGGTCTTGAGGTAATTGAATGAATATGTATACCACCTCTGTGTCTCATCACTTGTGTATCTACAAAGTTTTCTCTCAAACACTGATTTTACATGTTATCTTCTAAGGGAAAGAGCTGCTGTGGATGCTTCACAGCTTGGGGAACTGGAAGGTATTCTTACTGAAGCCAGGAGTTTAGAGGCTAATCTTAAAGAAAAGAAGGAACACCTGAGACGATCTTTGGCTTTGATCTCTGACAAACTACAAGGATAGGTTTTCAGTGGTGTTTTGTTATTTATGTAATGTACACTTTACACACATCAATCCATCAGACATTGTTAAGACATTGATTATACATGTGCATATTATACTTCACAAGTTAATACTTTATAAAATTAGAAAAAATATTTAGGAATTATATTGAAATAAAGTGTTGTGTTGACATTCACAATCTGTAGTGACTTATTAAACAACTGCATGTATCTACAGGTATTTCATTCTTTCATTTCAAGTGACTGACAAATAATATAATACAAATTAAAGAGAGAAAAGAATAAGTAAGAGCAGGTTATATTAAAACATCTGTTCTTTAAAAGTTTCTCTCAGTGTCTATGATTGGAAGGTCCCGTGGAATCCATAAGGAATGTTTTTTGGTACTTCAGCGCGGCCCAATTCTTCAAATGTCTTCGCATCCAGCACTAGAAGGAAGGTGCTCTTGTCCTAGAAGGACAATCAGCCATTAGTCTAGCCATATATTTTTTCTCATTTTTGAAAAGCTAACATACAACCTTTTCAAGCAGTTTCTTAAGGAACACAACACACCATACCTGATTAGGGGTGATGACCACAGACAGAATGACTCCATCATCCTCTTCTACAGCACCCGGTGAAGATACAAAGACCGGTTCTGAAGGAAACATGCCTGCATGCTTCCACACCTGTTGTAAGTTGAAATATTAGTTTAAATGAGTAAACATTAATCCCCAATTTCACATCCAGTACAATACTTAAGTCTAGTCTGACACTAAACTCTAAATTCAACTGCAAGAGACTTGCACTGACATCTTAAAATATATTCTATATTGTATAGTCTGTTATGTCTCGAGGTGCAGCAATGTTTTTTAAGCCACATTTATAAAAATTACTTACAGTTGAAGTCAGAATTATTAGCCCCCCTTTGAATTTTTCTATATTTTCCCAATGAAGTTTAACAGATTCAGGAAATTTTCACAGTATGTCTGATAATAATTTTTCTTCTGATGAAAGTCTTATTTGTTTTATTTTGACTAACGTTAGGTTAAAAGTATTTTTTTAAACACCATTTTAAGGCCAAAATTATTAGCCCCTTTAGACTATTTTTTTCAATAGTCAACAGAAAAACCATTGCTATACAATAACTTGCCTAATTACCCTTACCTGCCTAGTTAACCTAATTAATCAAGTTAAGCCTTCAAATGTCACTTTAGTCTGTGTAGAAGTGCCTTGAAAAATATCTAGTCACATATTATTTGCCGTCGTCATGACAAAGATAAGATCTTTTCTCTATTGGACAGAAATTGTGGGAAAAAAATAAACAGGGGGGCTAAAAATTCTGACTTAATCTGTATATACAGATTTGAAGTGGATCAAAGCCTTTGTCCTAAAAACAATGTGTATTGCATGCAGTTTGGGGTAAAATGTAATGAGTTACAATCTGAAGCCTATCTTAATCTAAAAAAAAAACAATACAGACTTTCACATTAGTTTCCTTAAAATGTAATTAACATTTAATAAACATGTAAATGTAACATTAAGTTACATTTTTAAAATGACTTAATAATATTAACTTTAAAAGTATGATTGAATTTCTTGTCAGGACAACTTTATATATATATATATATATATATATATATATATGTATTTATTTATTTTTTTACTACAACTGAACTACAGACTAAGTTATAGACAATACATTTGAAAAATAAGCATTATACTCCTAACTTACCTTTATTTGTTTGCCTTGAAGGTCCATTTTAATGAGAGAGTCTCCAACCAGGTGTCTGAAGCCACATCCGTAGAAGTAACGGTAGGGGTGTGAATTGCACATTGAATAGTTGATATGTGGAAATTCCAGTCCACCGTATTCATGGAGATCCTCACCATGGAGATCTTCATATGTGCAAAACACCTGTGTGTAAATACAAGGAAATATTTTACTTTACATGATATTATATGAAGATTCTTTACATAGCATGTAGATACATTTTAAATTTAAAATTTTTTTTTTAAATATGCCAAAAAAACACTGCATAAGGCCAACCTTGTTATTGTCTGTCTTGATTGCTGTTGCAGTGCTGTTGAAGCATGTGATGAGATTTTCCCCATGGGGTGTGTCACTGTCCACGTTTAATGGCAGGACAAAACGGCGAGGAAACACTCTGCACAATGTGTTATATACCTAGGCAAAAGAAGACAAAAAACAAGTATGTTAGAAAATAAGGGAGCATTTACATTTTTATTCAATATAAAATTAAAATGGTGAAGTAAGATTTTACCTCATCTAAAGCACTCCCAGACTTTTTAAGATTCTGAATTACATAGTTGTTTATTGCTTGGCCATCATCAGAACTGCACATGTCCATAATCAAGAAACCATTGTCTTCATAGCAGTTTATCTGGTGGAAGGTTGACAGTGGCTTTGTGTAATATTTGACAAGGCTCAGCTGTAACAATACAAAGAGATTAATTTGGGTTTTGCAGGTCGTCTTTTTAAAATTATTTATATCAAATAAAACCATGTTATAATATCATTACATAACATAAAGTATCCATTATTAGAAGTATTCACCTTTCCTGTGCGCTTATTGATCACATGGAAAACTGTGTTTCGTTTGGGGTCCCAGTAAACACCTTCATTAATTCCTTTTCCACGCAATTTCCCTGTCACAATCTTCAGAAGGTCCATTTTGATTGGCTGCTCGATGAATACCACATAGTTCTCTGACATGGCTGCATTAATCGTTTAAAAGTGCAGGTTATTAAGATTTTAAATAATCCTTTAACTACCAAATGTAAGAATTATATGTTAAAAAGTTTGTGGTCAGTATTTTTGTTCAGCAAGGATGAACTAATTTACATGAGCATAATAGACTTCTACTAAAAAAATAGTAGAAAGTAATTCTACAGTTCACACGGCGACGCAGTGGTGCAGTAGGTAGGGCTGTCGCCTCACAGCAAGAAGGTCGCTGGTTCCAGCCTCGGCTCAGTTGGCGTTTCTGTGTGGAGTTTGCATGTTCTCCCTGCGTTCATGTGGGTTTCCTCTGGGTGCTCCGGTTTCCCCCACAGTCCAAAGACATGTGGTACAGATGAATTGGGCAGGCTAAATTCTCAGGAGTGTATGAGTGTGTGTGTGAATGAGTGTGTGTGTGTGGATGTTTCCCAGAGATGGGTTGCGGCTGGACATCTACCGCAAAAAAATGTGCTAGATAAGTTGGTGGTTCATTCCGTTGTGGCGACCCCGGATTAATAAAGGGACTAAGCTGAAAAATTGTGACCAATGAATTTGGTCACACTTTAGTATGTGTGTAAATGCAAGAGTGTATGGGTGTTTTCCAGTGTTGGGTTGTGGCTAGAAGGGCATGCGCTGTAAAACAATTATTCATTTATTAATTTTCTTTTCTTTTCTTAGTCCCTTAATTAAATAGGGGTCGCCACAGTGGAATGAACAGCTAACTTATCATGCACATATTTTACGCAGCCCATGCATTTCCATCTGCAACCCATCATTGGGGAACACTCATACACTCTCATTTACACACATACATTACGGACAATTTTCACATACCCAATTCACCTGAACCGCATGTCTTTGGACTGTGGGGGAAACCGCAGCACAGGGAGGAAACCCATGCGAACATGGGAATGCCAACTGACCAAGCCGAGGTCGAACCAGCGACCTTCTTGCTGTGAGGCGACAGCACTACTTACTGCGCCACCGCACCACGCATTAAATTAAATTGGCTTTTTAAATCTTTATATTTTCCACAGTAGGCATTACTTATTTGTTACCATACATTTAATAATTTAATTTAAAAAATGTTGCAGGATCATTTAATCATTTTTGTATATTAATAAGTACATGTACAAATAAAGATGCTGCGTAAAACTCTGTTCTAGACTAATTTTTAACGCTATATTTATAAAATAAACATAGTGAATTTAATCTGAGTGCCTGAGACAATGGGCGCTGTTCCCTTACCAAAGCTGTGATAGTAGGACGGTTTGGACTTGTCCTCTGATGGGATTGAACACACAACTGACGCTCCTTCCAATGTATCATTTGGGTTTTCCTTGTTTGGGGGCACCATTATTATGTTGTAAAAAGCACCTGAAAATAAGAGTTAAGAAAAATATAAAAATAAAAGCAAAGAGACTTAAAAAAATTTAACAGCAGACAAACCTTTAACAGTGTAAGAGTTGCCCATGTTGTATGTCGTTCCATCAGAATCCACATGAGGGTGAGCTGTAGCCCCATTAACCGCAATAAATTTACTCCAGTCCACCTTAATGCAATGAGTTTCACACATCAGGTTGTTCTCCGTATTTTTATACATTTAAAATAATCATAATCAGTTTGTACCTTTTCCTTTGTTTCAAGTGTTTCTGGATCTATTTTGTGCATGAAGTTGGTCTCTGTGCTGACATAGTAGTCTCCTTTATACTGAACAAAGCTCACATTTGCATTGTCACTTAGTTCTGCGGAAGAAGAGTTAAGATAAGTTCACATGCGCGGACTATATTCAGACCTCAATTAAAACTGAAGACGTCACACTCACTTGGCAGCTCAAAGCGTGAGAGGAAGCGCTGGAAGAAGTTCTTGCACGGATCTGGCATTGCCACTGTGCCAAATTCAGACACTATTATGCGGTTATGCTCTAGGTTTTCCTTATAGCTATCGCTGTTGAGGAATCGGCTCATGTAGGTCACTTTTCCATCCTCAATGTGGAACTGGTGCAAAAGCGCCATGCCATCAAACCAGTGGTTGAAACTTGAGAAGCAAACAACATCTCATTTACTTTCCTGAACTCAAATTATTCCGAGGGACCCTCAAATTGGTACTCACCTGCTTCTTCCGATCTCAAACTTCCCAGGTCCGTTCCTGAGGAAATTGCCCTTGATCCAGCTAGGGACGTTACCTGTAATAGTGGTCGTAATGGGCTCTGGGGTTTCGTCTGCAGAACATATCAGCTTCTCAATGCTTGGCAGACCGTGAACATCTGTAAAGTATTGATCCTTATTCTTAGGCCTGGTTTTCTTCCAGCCTGTGGAGCAAAAGAAGAGTTTCAGATTGGAAGTTTTGTGGATCTACAGTTAGAATGGTGTCTTAACCTACCAGATTTGCTGCTGTTCAGGCGGTTCATAGAAGACATGCTGTTCTGCTTGTGGTGGCTCGCTGAGCTGAAAAAACTTAATTTGGAGACTCTCTTGTTTCCTTCTGCTGCCTGGACTATCTTATAAAGAGTTTTTTTAGGGTCACATGCTGCTTACGCAATGTCAGATCACAGACCCCATCAATTGAAGAAGTGTTCTGGATTAATTACAGATACTTTAGTAGCAATGTTTAGATTCAGCCCAGGGATACAGTTAGTTACACCAACTGAAAAAACTAATAATAATTTGTTTTGAGTGCTAAGAATAACACATTTATAAATAGATACATCAGTCGAACTCTCGGTCACTATACAAGTACTTAGTATAATAAGATGTAATTATTACAGAGCTACACAGATTTGTGGCGTGATTTTTTTTATTAGCAAATTTAATTTTAGGAACATCCTGTGAAATCAATTTGATGGGTCTTGGAAATTCCCAAGTCTGCAGCAAATTATGTAACTATCCTCTTTAGAAGCATAACTGTAGAAGGACAAAAAAAATAATGGCTCAAAAAATGTTTCTGTTGGGGAAATTTGATTAACTTCAATCAGTTGTTTAGTTTTTAAATTGTATTTTGTTTTAATCTATTCATTGTTTTGCTATCATGTAAAGTATGATTACCTTGAATATATATATATATATATATATATATATATATATATATATATATATATATATATATATATATATATATATATATATATATACTAAACTCACACATCCAGAATTTGCAAGATTGGATTTCATAATACTATTCATCATTCAAAATCCTATTTTGTCCTATTTGTTTTATATTATTATTATGATTATTACAATTTTAACCAGACATTGTATGAAACCTGCTTTATCTGAAATAACACTCTTGACTGAAATAATAATTTTGACACATTGATATCGAAATAACAGTCTGAAAGTAATTTACAAGCATATCATGCATATTGCGAGGATATAAAGAACAATTTAGCTTAATAACATTGTTACCTTGTTCTGTAATTTTTTACAGACTTATGTTAAGGGAAACATTGTGGATTATATCTGGGGTAAAACAAAAATGCTTTCAAAGCAAAAAAGTTAAAAACAGAAATTGCAAATGTTAAAATGTTAGGTCAACTTGTGTCTATTACGTTTTGTGAATAGCTTGATAATAAAAACTTCTGTTCTGTGACTGTCCAGTTTCAGATTAATCACTGTAACAGTACATAAAATGCATTATCTATGGAGTAAAAATATCTCAGATCTTATATAAATATCTTTTTTATCTCATAAAAATGTCAAGAAAGTTCAGACAGAGCCTGTCATATTTTATTCTCAAACTCATAAGAAAAAAAAAGTATTCATAAACAAACTCTTTGCAGGCAGTTTGATCTACAGGCAATCCGGCCAATTATAATGCTGATATTCTGTTTGCCTGTCATTCTGTGATGCTTTTTCCGACAAAAAGAACAGCTAAATGAAAAAGGTGAAAATGTGTTAGTATGGCTGGGCACAATCTAATTTTATGGGAAACAATGGAATGTATTCATGTAAACTATAAAGCTAGAAATGTGACCCCAAACATAAAAGTATTGATGGTTGGCACATATTGTGCACTGCATCAAGACTTTTATGTTTGGGGGTCACATTTCTTGCTTTTTAGCATACATATACATATACATATACATATATGCCATTGTTTCCCATATAGATTTAGATTTTGCTTTTATTTATTTAGAAATTCATTCAATGCAAATATTTATTATCCTTTCATGTGTGTATGCATATTTCCATTAGTACAGTATTTCAAATAAAACAAAAGACAATTTATATTGATATTTAATAAAGGTAGAGACTATAAAAGCCTCAAAACTGAGCTTAAAACATGATCTTTAGCATGAATGGTTAACGTGTGCAACAAGTCATTTTATGTGCCCAAAACATTATCTTTTGCACACAGAATTGTGGTACAAATATAACGCCATAAACCATCAGGTGTCAATAAACAGTGCTGTTAGGCCTATTTGCTGAATGGATGTACTCGAGACTGATTAATTAAACTTTTCACTTATTGAAAGTACTAAATATACTAACTGGTTAAGATCAGGTTAGGTTGTTTCACAATGCTTGATATAAATGTTCTCAACTAACTTTATCAGATGAAGACCTTGTAGGTTGAAACGTTGTCAAATCAGATTTGTCTTGGCAGTGAGACGTTAATTTTAAAAACTTTTTCTATTGTGTTTGGGTTGATTGAGCGCCTGCCTTTAAGATTTTCCTAGATGTGTGCACACTGATGTTTTTCTAACTTGTGGTTTAACCCAGGTTTAATCATTAACTCTTGAGTCTGTCCACAAAAAAATTGACACTTCCAGTAAACAGCCAATCAACTGACACACAAGGTCAGCAAACAGCAAATCTCAAGAAACTTAAGAGTTAGTTTGATTCAGTTCTTTCAGGAGTGTCAGTGCAATTTACTTCTTTGTTGAAGATTGAGGTATCATTATCAGAAATATGATGAATTTAAAAACATATGGTATGCTAAACATTAATTTAGATTCACAAACAGCTAAAAACACAGTAATTTTACATTAATTCGTTTTCTTTTTGGCATAGACCCTTTATAAATCAGTGGTCACCACAGAACTGAACTGCCAACCTATCCAGCATATATTTTATGCAGTGAACATCCACATAGAAATGCTATCTGACCCAGCGGGGGCTCAAACCAGCGACCTTCTTGCTGTGATTGTGCTACCCACTGTGCCATCGTGCTGCCCAAAAGCCTTGCATGTTAAAGCTAATTTATTATTTACTTAATATAATAGAAACAAATTTTTTGACTAAAAATGTTTTTTTTTTATATATAATTCTCAGGAACTTTAAAAAAAAGGCTAAAAAGCCGTCACCTGGACGGCTAAACACAAAAGACAGACATCATGAAAATAGTTTACATTTTCCTACTATAGTTACAATGCTTTTGTAAACACACACCCTTTGCTGCACTTTTCCAAATGTGTTTGAGATGCATTTGGTTGTAGACCTCAAACAGTGTTTGCTGTAGGTTTTTAGCTGTCTCGCTAAAAGACTATTTCATTTTTTTTTTGTTGACCTTTGAGCGTTGTAACTTTATAGATGTATTTTATGCTCACACTGCTAAATTTCACAGTAAAGGCTGATTTATACTTCAGCATCAAGTGCACGTGTATGGTCCAGCACAGCCTTCTCGCAGCTGACGCACACCTCTCAAAAAAAAAAAAAAAAAAACACATCGCAAGCTCTGTGATTGGTCTGCTTGGTAGCTGTGCCAAGTTTGGGCGGTGATGGAACTGGTGTCCACAAGTGTCAAGTCCTGTAAAGAAGATCCAATGGAAACTTTTGTTTTGCATTTACCTTATAATTAAATGTTTTGCACGTCCACCAGTTTCCGCATCCCCAGTTTCAGTTTTCAGCTACTTGTGTATTAAGGTAGCGTTAAAAAAAACACCTGTGAAGAAACTTAATAAAGAGGAACATAACCTAATACCAGCTAGCATTTCAGAAGTATTATTGCAGAGTAACACAAACAGCATGCATAAGTATAAATGCATGGCTACGCACAAGGCAAACGCCGTTGCTCACGCCGATCACTCGACGCAGAGGTATTAACCAGCCTGAAATAAATTTTAAAATGTGAAGAGTGGAGACCTCTTTAAACATCTATTATTGATGTGTTAGCTACAGGTTAGTAAAGTCGCATCAACTAATTTTTTATCCAAACTAAACAAATAAAAGTTGGCAAAGCTCATGAGCTGCTAACATGCCGTCTTCATCCCGACCGAGTTGACTCACATCATCTGACTTCTGAGTGTATTCCAGAAAAACAACATATTTTAAAATCACAAATATATAAAAGGACAAGAATAAGTTTGAAAAGTGCATTGACCTTCAGAAGAAAAGCAGCATGTATTTAATTTTTACGCCTGGGTATTTCCAAGTGAGTTTAACAAAAGTAATGTTTATATCTTATCCCCCATGGGGCATTTGGTTGCAGTTACTAAGTACATGAGCTTTTAAACTTGATAACAGTGCAGGGAGATGCTTAAAATATATCTGTCCCGGAGGACACGTCCATGGCTATTAGAGACAGTGTGTGAGTGTTGCTTCTCATTTATATGCACGTACTGTATGTTTAAAAAAAACATGAACGTCAGGCTTACAACAGTAAAGATCACTACCTTAAAGTGACCTTAATGAGACACCTGAAATTTCCTTCACCAGTAAGTACGATCAGCAAGATCGAGGAAAACAAGCCAGCATTGTTTAAATTCAATTTTTCCATCAACAGTGACGCCTCTCATAATGCTAACCAATAATTGTGCACTGGGAAAAAAAATCAGTGGTTTGATAAAAATACACAAATTAAAGATTAAGTTTGAAAAGACAATTGATTTATAAAGTTGCGTCAGTTACTTTTTCTCTAAATTGTTCAAAAAAAGAAATTGAATTACAAATTGGATTTGATTAAACATGCTTAAGATTTGTTTGTTACATTTCTATAAATATATTTAAAAATTCACAAATGATCAATTTCAAGAATCACAAATATTACTTCACTTCTCAATGTTTTATTACGTTACTTAGTGAAGTTTATTCATAAACAAATTTCGAGAGGATCACGCGCTTATGATTGTTCCCAGCTGTTCCAACTTTAGCTTATGACTCATTATCCTATCAGACAATCCTTAACTCACCATAAATAACCAGACTTTTCTCATCTCAATATCTTCTTCTTGAAGAAACCCCCCCCTACCCAACCCTACTTTCCCCCTTTCAAACGGGTGTCACGGTGGCCGGCGATTAGCGCTGTTGCCTCACAGCAAGAATGCCCCTGGTTTAATTCCTTTAAAAACCAGACGGCATTTCTGTGCGAAGTTTACTCGTTCTCCCCGTGGTCGCGTGGGTTTTCCCCGGGTCCTCCGGTTTCCTCCCACAGTTCAAAAACAAGCACCCTAAACAATCAATCAAAATACATCAGCTAAACTCTTGAGTACACCTTTCAGCATACATATCCAACATTTAGCTACAATAAGCAAGAAGGGGAGTCATCGAGATCTACCTGAGCTCAAACTCCCCTCTCGCCTTGCAACGGGAGGGAGCCCAGGGCTCGAGGATCTTATAAGCTCAGGGCTCTCTCCTGGAACAGCACGCCAAACTAGCTTTACTATCAATCATCAGCTAAGTGTGAACACTTGAAAATATTTAATTGGCGTTGCACCAAATGTAGATTTTTTTTTTATAACACTTGTATTCAGTTTAATTAAGTTTACATTTTTGTGTAAAAATGTTTCACCCTAAAAATTGTGCATGTCATAGATAGCGTTTTAAGAGTATATCAACAACTGCACTCTGACATTTAATTTCTTCATGGTTTCATAACAGTACATCTAAATTCCATTCATGGTTGTAGCTTAATTGTGTTTTACCTGCAAAGCAGGTTAGTTTTTCTTATGTATTACTCTGCATTAACATTAATAGACTATCCAAACAAAACTGTTATATCGCAACTAATATTTTGAGCTTATAATCTGTAGGTGAGTTTGGGTTATTTAAGATAACGGTTTGGTCAATTTTTACCAGTGCTTAAGTAGTGCAATACCTCACAGTAAAAACTGAAATAGAAAGAAAAAAGTTTAAGAAACCTTAGATAACATTAATTATAACATTAATAAATAATTTTTTTAATTAAAAAAAAAATATATATATATATATATATTTAAAAATACTTGTAAATTGAAGCATCTGATCTGTGCTAGTATGAACAGCCTAATTGACACCAAAAGTGAACATTTAACTCTGATCGGTTCTCTTCTTACATAACACAGTACAATGGAAAATCCATTTTCCCGAAAGAAACCAAAAAAAACTGCCTTTATTCTTGAGTGCACAATTCTACCCTTTTAAGCTTTAATGAGCAGAAAAACCCAAAATATTTTACACAAATTTCCATAGCAGTTTAAACAGGCACAAGTGCAGCCAGCCTCACAACCATGTCTGCGCATGATAACAGGACTAGCAAAATCATTTCCCTTAGATTCCAAACTCACTTTAATCATTTAGATTTGCCTTTTTCATTATTATACACTGAAAGCTCACAGTTTACTGCAAACAACATTGCAATAATTTTTGCAAACATCTAATCTATTTAAGACAAAAAAGTAAATAAATTGCACATCCAATAACAAATTGTCTTTTATAAATGGTTACTTATTTGAGCAGAATTGAGCAAGACAGCCATGCAAAGTGTTACGTTGAAATACTGTCAATATGACAATAACCCATATGTTGTTCATTAATGATGGACTTATAAATATAGGTAATGTTTAATACCTGCTATATATTAAGCCATGCGAAAATGTAAGCATCTCTACAACAATCAGATTGGCGTGTATAAAAGATCAGTTTACCATCAGTGAATCAACAAACACAATGTGCCGTTTACACGAGGAGTCATTTACCATAATTCATTACTTTCCCTGATGTCAAGATATTTCATTGTGACCAAAAAGACATTATACAATAAATATGGCCAAAACATTTATTGCCTGATCATTTTTCCTGTAAAAATGAGTTTGAATCTTAACATTACAACCGTAGTGATTTTCAACGTCTTAAAGCCACAACAAGTTTTTCCGCATCTGAAACACTGATTTCGCATCTTACGTAAAAGCTGAGTATGTTCTGACAGCATTTACAATTAATAACAACTGCAAATCGACACCATGTTGTCAAAAATTATATATTCATAGAAGTTACATATAATGTACAATAAGCTGGAACTTTGATGGTGAACGCAGATCCTCGTCTCAGTCCAGTCATTTACTCCACAAGAGGGCCACCGCTTTGCAAATGCCCACGTCATGGTAGTTAAAGTAGCAGAGGCCGGCGAAGGTGACAGTGGACAGAACAAACAGGCCTGCATTAGCCATCTTGATTTTAGCATCTCCGTGAACATAGTCTGTCACAACCTGGCCAAGACCCCTAAGAAAAAAAACACAGGAATATGCATTGCTGTACTTTAAACAATAACACTGTCATTGTCATTTTTGTTAGAGATTTGATGATAAATATGTTTTTATTGGTTTTGAATATTGAATTGTTGAATGGGCGACACGGTGGCGCAGTGGGTAGCACGTTCGCCTCACAGCAAGAAGGTCGCTGGTTCATGCCTCAGCTGAGACAGCAGGCATTTCTGTGTGGAGTTTGCATGTTCTCCCTGTGTTCACGTGGGTTTCCTCCGCATGCTCCAGTTTCCCCCACAGTCCAAAGACATGCAGTACAGGTGAAATGGGTATGCTAAAATTGACTGTAGTGTATAAGTGTGTGTGTGTGTGTGTGTGTGTGTGTGTGTGTGTGTGTGTAAATGAGTATGTATGGATGTTTCCCAGTAATAGGTTGCGGCTGGAAAGGCATCTGCTGTGTAAAAACATATGCTGGATAAGTTGGCGGTTCATTCCACTGTGGTGACCCCAGATTAATAAAGGGAAAAAGTCGAAAAGAAAATGAATGAACGATGAATTTCCGCTTAAGCATGTTCTGTAAAATCATCTGACACACACACCATTAGCTGGTTTGAAGTACAATCAGGTGTTGAAGCATGTCTCTATAAATCACTGCAAACCCTATGAGGGACTGTTTAAGTAACAGCACTGTGATATCTACGTATACTAAATTTACATCAAATATATTGCCATATGAATCAAAACATCTGCCTGTAACCAATTTGAAACTGGAACAATCTACTATATAAAGCTAAGATTAGTCTCTGAATCAGGAAACATCTAAAAAAAACACATTTCTTATAAACTAATATCGAGCATGCTATAGACCTGAAGAGACTTACTTTATTTCCAAAAAGGAAAGATATCTAAACATGCCTTTTCAAATTGTAAAGAAATCAGTGTTTTTGAAACTGAAGAAGACAAGCGAAGTTAATGACTGAAGTTAATTATTTAGCCTGACATGTTTATGGTTTCAAAATATGTTGAATGTTAAAATAAAATATGTTCTGTTCAATAGGGAAAAAGGTTCTTTTTACCCAAACATTTAAAAAGACCATATTTTAGAGCAGTAATCACAAAACCGTGATATTGTGACACTGTGATACTTTTATCCTAGGTTATCGTACCGCCGTATCTTATAACAGCCCATGCCTATACTGTACTTAAACTGTATATTCTAACCCAACCGGAAACAATCTGTAATTTTACATTTTCAGAATACTTAATTCGATGTGATTTATGAGCCATTTTGCACATGGGCACATTTGGTCTTCAAAACATAAGAATACAAGGTACAGACAGACATGCATGTGCACAAAAGTGACCAACTCATATCCATTTAACAGAGAAAAACTTCCGAAAAAATAAGCACAGAAATAAAAATTGCATAATAATTTATAATAACTCTTCACATTCATCCTCAAACATGACCAAAAGTATGTTTTAACTAAGACTTTTGTTAGCTTTTTATTTATTTCCAACTGAAATTAACATTTAAACGCAAAAATTATTGAAAATGTTCTAAAGATGCACCAGTGTATCATCTGAAATAAAACAAAAAACATCATTGAGATTTAAAAAGTTGAGAAATCGTTCTCTTCAGATTTCAGTCAATGGTATAGTTCACCAAAAACCTATTACTCAAATTCTGTCAACGTGTACTCACCCTTCACTTGTCACAAACTTTTTTGAGTTTAGACAAGATATTTTGAAAAATGTTGTAAACCGATAAATCGCTGAAAAAACAAAATCAGCGTCTCTGGAATTTTTCCAGCTGTAGTGTCAGGCCTTTTAGACGGATGTTCCAATTACCTATGGCGATATTTCAATGACAAATGTCATGAGCGCAGTATTACAAGTCGAGATCGCATTCATTTTATACGAGCATACAAACCTCCTTGCTTGCACGACAATTTTCTCTGAGCAAAAAACTTCTTGCACGGCCTCAAATATGAATATATGCTGCTCAAGCGCAGATTTTCTTGCGCGCTCTCAAATAAATGCTGCTGAAATGAGATTCAGTGCATTTATGCAACGAGTAAGTATTCGACATTCATTAGATTTGCTAGGAATATTTATGAACATCTCCAATAGGGGTGTCACGATTTTGATTTATAATCGAAATCGATCGAAATTTATGCTCAATTTCGATTATCGAATCAAAAAATAGAATCGTTGATGCTGCCACGCCCCCATGTCACGTCAGCTTGGCATGCCAAGCGGGAAAAAAACAGGCTTGTTGAAGTGCTTGTTAAACTGCAGAAGCAGGAGACCCGTCCTGACCCGGGATTTCTAGACCCGTCCAATCCTCTCCTCTTTCAATGAAGTCACCGGTGTGTAAGCATTTTGGATTTCCAGTGAGTTATGTTGACAACGTTCGTGTTGTGGACAAAAAAAACACAGTTTTGCAAGCTCTGCTATGTACGTATTAGAGTTCGTCCGATAGACAACACCGGCATCGCGATCCTCCGCCCGCCCCCGTTGCAAATCCGCTCGTGAAAAGTACACACTCAGGCCCTGTTTACAGTGTCTTTGTTTTTAAATGGCATTTTAGAATGACGATTTGACATCCACAGTGGCGTGTAGCATATCTGAGCAGCCCTCCTTCCTCTCTACCTCTGACACACACACACAGATGCACACACAGCCATGGGCTCGAGACAGCGGGTTCAGGCAGTCAGAGGATCAGTAGACTGCTTCAATCTTTCACTCACTTGTACTTAGTCATTTTAGCGAACACATCAGATACTGTTGGCTGGTTCCTGTTGGTTGTGCGTCTTTTTTACCGACGCCATTATAACGACACAGATCACTGCCTATTCACGAGTCCCGCAGAAAAAGTGATTGACAGGTGGTAATTATGTGTGTATCTTGCGTTTATTCTTTTACTGTATGATTTGTTTATGGGTAAAACAAAGACCATGCAGGTCAGGTAGTTTAAACGGTAGGCTACAAATAATTAATTGGTCATTAATTAATTAATTATTCTTAATCGAAAATCGAATCGTGCCTTTAGAATCGAAAATGTAATCGAATCGAGGATTTGGAGGATCGTGACACCCTTAATCTCCAATAGACCTACAAAGTGGCACTGATGCGTCCTGAAGTAAAGTGAAACGGCCATAAACTTCAGCAAGATAAAGTAATTGTATGCAGAACCACAGACCTTTTATCTATAAATAAAGTAGAATTATGGAAATGTGTTTCTGATAACTGAAAGCTAAGTCATGTTTGCTGGCCTCAAGCATTGCGCAGCCCTTTTAGTCAGCCAGCATGTAACCTTAAAGGGTTAAACAAATAATGCACAGCACTATTAAGATTACAGAAATGTGCGCTTTGTTTTAATTCACTTACATTTTAATACATTTTGGTGTGATCATATCCCACTGTTTGAAAACCCACAACATCAAGGTTTAGAATGAGAAGCTGTAATGTAGTCGAGCCCCGCTGTGGAAGAATTATTGTAGAGGAAACCATGAATACTATAGATGTCAATCGTTACTGGTTTCCAAATCTTTTTTAAATAACTTATTTTGTGTTCAACAGAATAGAAAAAAAGTTTTGAACAGTGAACAGTGAGTAAATGATGACAGAGTTTGAGCAATATATTTTTTGCGTTTATGACTGACACCAGATACTCTGAAACACCTTGCTAAAAATAAAAGCCTAATTTTAATTTATTTTCAAAACCGAGGAATTAATTCTGATTCATTAAAAAAGACATAAAAGGTAGAACCAACAAACTATAGGCATGGGCCGTTATCATTCTAAATAATCATCATGTGATCAGCTAAGAACTTTCTTGACATTTATAAGTGCATCTCCAATATGTGCGCATGTGACCCTAATGTAACCAACTAAAATTAGAAGTGTGGCCTTGCGTGCTTATGCCTAAGGCGAGGATAAATCCTTACATAAAGAGTTTTACAGCCACCTAGGAATTAACTTTAAAGACAGTGCCATTTTGCATGAGAAACTATTTTATTGAATGATGCTCAGCTATACTTAAAATCTGAGCTATCAGTACCCAAAATGCATTTATAATAAGCATCATGTTAAATTAAAACTTGACCTGCCATATTTTCTAGAAAGCAAAACAAACTAGACTACTGACCTGTTGTTTACGCCTGCCTGGTATTAAGATGCATTTATGTTAATTTGTTTAGAAGTGGACAACAGCAAACACAGATGTAAAGATTTTAAGAAAGTCGAAAATACCTTTTCAATCATTTGGTCACAAAAGACCAGATACTCTTAAGCAATTGACCTAGTTCTTATACATCATGGGAGATGTTGTGGATAACATATGTCCATTTCTAAAAAAAATATATATATACGGACATGATATGTGCTTTGCTGTCTGAAGTTGTAATTTGGTTTGAAATAGAAACCAGTCCTGATTCTAACACAAACAAACCCACACAGACTGTGAATTTTTGCAGCTACCAGAGCATAAACAAAAGCTACTTTCATTGTTTAGACTTATACCACAAAAAAAACATTATTATGGCCCGTGCAGACTGTGACAGTTATTGCAAATGATTATTGGTGACATTTAACACCTCATGACTAAAAGCATGCAGCCAAAGAACCAGTCATAAAAGCATCATTTAATGTCTTGAGCTCTTCTTTTTGTTTTTTATTGCACTACATCAGGGGTGGCCAACCCTGTTCCTGGAGAGCCACCTTCCTGCAGATTTCAGTTGCTACCAATATCAAACACACCTGAACCAATTTATTAGGACCTGAACACCACGTGATAATTACAGGCAGTAGTGTTTGATATGGGTTGCAACTGAAATGAAATCTGCAGGATGGTGGCTCTCCAGGAACAGGGTTGGCCACCCCTGCACTACATTATAAACTGGACATCCAATGAAAGTTTTGTTCATTTGCCTTGCTGAGGTTACAGTAAAACATGACTTGGTGGAGCACAACACAAAACCATCTAGTCGAGCACAAAAGAAACTGCTGATCAAATAGGATTTGATGGCAAATTTAATTTTAAAACTTGCAACTTTTTCCCTTAAAACTTTTGACATGTGTGCTGTAGTAGAGGAGATAAAAGTAAAAAAGCTCATGATGAAGACCATGTGGGTCAAAACTTTGTTACATTAAAACATTTTTGAGAGCTAAAGTGGCAGTGTGCCGGTTTTCTTTGATCTTTTGCCACTGTGTTTGTTTTTGATCAAGCCCCTGCCTTTGAGAATCCTAGATGCGCGCACATTCCTGTTTGTTGGTTGCTTAATAACATTTCGTCACCTTAGAAATATAAGGTTCTATCTGCGTTCTGAAGGATTTTGAGATATTGAGCTTCAAAGTTTTTGCATTCCATAGCAAAGAGTATGTGTGAAGCATTTGTTTTTTAAACAGAAAGTCTTAAAATGTGAACAACTTATAAAAAAACATCCCATAATGTAAATAAGTTGTAATTTAATAAGAATATGTCAATAACTCAATTTTGACAAAAATGTCAGATAAAACCTTATAATTCTACGGTGACGATTTATGGACAATCTTTTTTACCTTTCAAGTTTCAGAAAATAAAGCAAGAGAGTAGAATAAAATATCATCAAGCAATAGTAACATTTAAAAACAAAAATGTTTTACCAGTGACCATGTAGAGTAAGTGCAGCTGCTAAAGAGTAGTCAACAGCAGGGCTGGGGCAAAAATACGCAACAGGTGCCAGGCTCAGAAGAGCTATGCTCAGGATCCGCTCTCCAGTCCAGTGCATGGTTGCAGCTTTAGACCCAGAACCCGCTTAATAAAAACAAACAAATATATAACATCAAAATTTTTGTCAAAGCAAACTCTATGCAGTTTAATAACTTAACCACAACAAAGGAACAAAATAGTTATTTAAACTATCTTAAGCACATCCTGATACACTGGCCTATACTGAATAGGTTGTGCTGGGTAAGCCAAAGAAAAAGAAATTGCCCTTTGAGCTTTACTATATTTAGTCTATAGCTCTGTTTTACAACAGTTTCATTCCAAACCATTCTGTTCTTCACAAGTGGTCATATCTTATTCTGTACAAAAATGGACTGTTCAGACATTCAGAACTATTCAAAACGTATCCGTCTACTGTTATACTGCAGATGCACATGAATCCTCGTATACTTTACTATCATGAAGAAAAGAGTTACACATATAAATGTAATTAAATATTACAAGTCTCTAGTCCAAATCGACAGCACCACCAATTATATAGGAGGCTGATAAAACAAATGGAAATAAAACAAGAATCTTGGTCCTCAGTTATGTCGTTGATAATCAAACATTTAAAATGTAAAGCACATACCATAGTTGGAAGGAGTAGCATGTATCCTTGCTGATATCAAGTACGAACAATCATGATCCTTCTGCTGTACGGCCAAAGGTCTGATGAGAGACGAAGGGCGAAATAACAGAGCTGTGGAAAGTAAGAGGAATTTAAAAAAATACAAGCAATACATGAATAATCAAATCATAAAAATATGTAATTTCAAGTACATATTAAGTTATAAATTTAACGTGAATGCATAACTAAAGATGTCAGTTATGTCCATTCAATACTTAGACGGCAGTGCATTTAAAAATCAGCACACATAAATGAATAAATTACATGAATGACATTTATTTACAGCCTTGATAAATACACATATAAGAGCATGACATGCGTGACATTAATATGACGTCATTTTGTGAAAATCATATAACAAGAATGTTTTAGAAACATGTTATACTTAAGTAGTGTGTTAACTAGTTCATTTTAAAAGACGCCAAAATACATAATCATGAAAACTGTTTGACAGGGTTAAGTTAGCATGCTAGCTAGCTACACAGTACGCGTGATGCGATTCACATGAAGCGTTACTGGATACCGATTTCTTTACTTACGACCTCGAGGCTTTAAACAACTGCGACACATGCTGAGCCGAATGCAAGAACTACATGAAAACACACAAACTTACGGCTGACACCTCTATGACAGAGAGAACTTATTCGGACGAGAGCCGCCATGATTCTTACAACCAACCCAAGGTCACTGGAATCACCCGGATGTACAAACAAACACTCACTGGCTGCTGTGATCAACTTAACCTTTTCATTCATCAACAGACAAAACAAAGATTTCTTTATTTTTATTGTACGGAAAATACTATTCAATAAAACATTTACGTTAGCTCTCATGTAAAATAAGCGATTACAATTTGTTTTGGACTTATTGTTTGGATGTTGCCTATAAAATATATTAGCTTAAACAGGTTTATTCAAATTAATTCAAGATACTGCACACATGTTTACTCTGCAAATATTATCAAGCTTATTGTACATTGTTGTTTTCATATTCGTACATGTAAACATTCTGTGGGAAAGAATTTGTATTTATTATGGATAAAACAAATAGGCTAAGTTACAACTTATATTTATGCATATATCGTATAATATTAACACATTCATATTTACGCATCTAAGTCTTTGTAAAACAGCCATTTTGATCAGTATTGATCTTCTTTATTTTTTATTAATGATTCCATTTATGTTTTTAAATTTTTAGTTTGTATAGAGATTTATAGTATTTCTTTTACGTGTTATTAAATTATATATATATATATATATATATATATATATATATATATATATATATATATATATATATATATATATATATATATATATATATACCTAAAGTGTATATATACCTGAAATAAAAACATAAATGCAGTGAATATAAAGTATGTCTAAAATGGACTGAAGGTTGATTTCTGTGAGTTGTTCTGTAAAGGAATAAGTCATTCATTTGGTTCCCAGATTTTATTTTTCTTTATTAAAACCACTTCATAAATGTAGAGACCCTGTGATTGTATTTGTTCTCAGCTTAATTGAACCAGCTTTAATAGCTTTGTTATGCTAAAAACAATTATTTAGAAATAAATACTTCAGAAATATCAAGTTTAAGTTGTTATCATTTACATCAACTGATTAAAAACATGAAATTATAAATAAATTCTATAAATATATAATACAAATAATTTTACAAGTGTCCCCATGTTGCTGTCAGTCCTGTCACATTTGCATTAAATTTAACATAAAATGTGTGCAGTACACCTTTAAGGTTATGACCATGGAGGAAAAGCTGACAGTGATCAAGGATGCATTCTAGCATTGAATTGTATAATTACATGCTTGTTTTTGTATGTTTTTTTTTTTTGAGGATGACAAGCTCCTCAAGTCAGGCCCTGTCTCATTTTTTATGAGTGAAAATGTACGATTCTGGCATGTCCAACAATTATTATTTGTATTGCAAACATTGAAAACAATTAAATTAATGAGAGCAAGATGGAATAGATTTAATGTGTGCGTAAATAGAATTACTTTTTTTTTAAAAAATCAAAATGTTCATCAGGCGAGGCAGTGGCGCAGTAGGTAGTGCTGTTGCCTCACAGCAAGAAGATCGCTGGTTCGAAGCTCGGCTCAGTTGGCGTTTCTGTGTGGAGTTTGCATGTTCTCCCTGCCTTCGCGTGGGTTTGCTCCGGGTGCTCCGGTTTCCCCAACAGTCCAAAGACATGCGGTACAGGTGAATTGGGTAGACTAAATTGTCCGTAGTGTATGAATGTGTGTGTGGATGTTTCCCAGAGATGGGTTGCGGCTGGAAGGGCATCCGCTGCGTAAAAACTTGCTGGATAAGTCGGCGGTTCATTCCGCTGTGGCGACCTCAAATTAATAAAGGGACTAAGCTGACAAAATTAATGAACGAATGAATGAAAATGCACATCATGATTGTGGCTGTGCAAATGAAGAGCAACTTTTATATTTAATAAACAGACAAAGTACTTGTTAACAAATACAGTATTTTATTTGTATAAAACATTTTTGAACATGAATATGCAATTGTTACATTGTTGAATAGATGTATAATATTAATACTGTTAATGATAAAAAGATATGTACAAATACAATACCAGAATATTCTAATATAAAATAAAAACAATCCGACTAAAATATTAAGTCTTAGTTTTGAATAGTTTAGCTGCGCTGTTACATGTTCTAGTTAGCAGGAGAATTCTAATCAGTGGTTAATGTTTAATTGTGTTTTGTCACGATTCTGATAAGTGCAAGCTTAAAAGATTGATACCATCTTGCATGTACAAACAAAATGTATAAATGTCAAATGCTAGCTACATCCTTTAATAAATCTCCACAAGAGGGTCATGAGGATGTTTTAAAATCCATTTTCACAAATGGATTCACAGCAGTGGAAGATGTGATTCACCATTTCAAGTCATACTTCCATATACTCTGGTGTAATTAGTCAAAACCTAATGAAGAAACAGAACGGGAGGGTTACATTACAAAATTAGACGACTAAACATTCATCAAAGCACCTTCCCTATATTATTAGACATACCATTATGCTTTGTTTCCTACTTTACATCATCGTTTATTTTATCTGCAGCTCTGAGTGCGGATTTCATGGCGGTCTCTATCCAGCCATGAGGTCTGGCCGTATGTTCTCCAGCAAAATAAATCCTCCCCTCATTCTGGACCAGAGACGCACTGTAGTCTCTCATCTGAAATGGAGTGAAGATAGCAAATGCACCGTGGCTGTACGGATCCATTCCCCACTTCTTCACAGCACCTCCAGTGCAGAGCTGGCGAATGTGTTCTCCGTGGATCTTCACTAGGTCATTCAGCACCACAGCCTTTAGCTCCTCTTCATCTAAAGTCTGTAGAAGTGTAGCATCATCAGAAGTGGTGTAAGAAGCCAAAATAGCACCTCCTGTTATCCCAGGGAACTCATGACTGGGGTAATAAATGAACCTGGATGGCAGATCTGTGATACTTTTCCCTCCTTTGATGCCATCGTTGTTCTTCCAGAACTTTTGGCTGAAGCTTAGCACGACTTTAGTGGAGCTGGAATAGTGAACGGACCTCAGAGCCTCCATTTTATCAGCTGACAGTGGAGGGTTAAAGTCGAAGAAGAGAGTGGCTTTGGCTGTAGACGTCACTAAGACGTAATCGCCTGTGATGTTAGTCATTTCACCAAGGTTGCGCCAGTCTTGATACGAAACCGTCACGCCGTCCTGCGTTTGGCTGATGGCCTGGACTTTGGAGTTCATCAGGATTGTGGCATTTAGAACACTGTAGAATGCATTCGGGAATGTTTCAAAGCCACCTAGAAATTCAAAATACCTGAAAAAGAGATTTGGTGTCAATCAGTTGAATATGTTTGTCATTCAATATTTTTAAAATATTTATTTTTTTATTAAAAGTTAGTAATGCTTTATATATCGTATTGGTTGATTAATGTTCATTTTTAATGTTATTGGTAACGGTCCAAAAACTTGATTCATTCATTCATTCATTTTCTTTTGGCTTAGTCCATTATTTATAAGGTGTCACTACCGTGGAATGAACCACTAACTTTCCCAGCATCTGTTTTACAAAATGAATTCCCTTTCAGCCGCAACCCAGTACTGGGAAACACCCATACACTCTCGCCTTCACACACACACACACACACACACACTCATACACTATACGCTTATTTCACATGGCCGAAAATATATAAAACAATTATTATTATTATTATTATTTAGCTATTTCTGCATAGAATTTTGTTAAAAATCTGCAGATTTATGCGGAATGATTTTGGCAGTTTTATAACTAAAACCTTAATATACGAAATAAAAAATTATATATTTTTAACTTTTAGATCCACTTTTTTTGGTAGACAAAGCAGGTCTCTCATATATTATATCTACTTAAAAACAGAAAATATTGGTTTACAAACTGTATTGTAAATAAATCATATGATTTTTTTCATATTAGTCAATAATATAACTGAAATTAATTTAAAACCTGAATAAATAAATTAAATAAATAGACTCAATGATGGGCTAAAAATCTTAGGAATTCTGCTCACGCAGATTCAGTGTAAAACAACGCAGTCCTCTGTAGCACATCCTCGTGTTGTCTGTAATAGTGTTGTCCAGTACTGAAATGTTAAAAATGTCCATTTCTCGCTAACATTTAAGCGTGTTATTAAACGGCTGATTTGCTATTGTATGCACCAGTACTCAACAGAAATGACTGGTTGGCTGTAAAGGTCATCAGTTCATCGCTCTTCACCAAGTGCAAACACAAATACCGTGACACTGCAGTGTTTTAAAGCCACAAAGATCAGTTGAATCATCAGCAGATCGCCAGACTGTGTTTGCACTTGGTAAACATCGGTGAAGTGCAGTGAACTGATGACCTTTACGGCTAATCACAGTCATTTCTGCTGAGCACTAGTGAACACAATGGCAAATCAAGTGTTTAAGAACGAGCTCAACAGCTCTTAAATGTTAGCAGGAAATTGACATTTTGTTTTTTTCATATCGATTGATGGCAAAATTTAGTATCGTGACAAGTCTAATATAGTGAAAGAATCAGTTCATTAACTTTATAAATGGCATCTAAAACGTGTGTTTGGGAAAGAGAATGTTAGTTATAGTGACATTTCCCATGATTTAGCTAAAAATGAGGTCGAATATCCCTTTTTATTTTTATTATCCATTCAGAACAGACCTTAAGGTCACTTGGAAGGTGGTGAAATGATAAATTTGTGTCACTTTCACTTCGCTGATAAGATATTCAGCCAGGTACATAACGTTCCGGTGTGACTCCAGGTGATACTTCCGGGTTTCTTCCCAACGCAGCCTCGATTTAGCTTTTAAAATGGCAGCCGTGTGAAATCAGTCTATGGCCAATTTAGTTTCTCAAATTCACTTATAGTGCATGTCTGGTCCAATTAAAAATATTTCAGTTTCATTAGCTGCCGATGTGTTAGTGATCATAAAAAAAGTATAAAAATAACAATATAATTTTTTTTCTATATATAAAAGTTTTTCTGCATATATATCGGTTATCAGCTTCCAAATATTTAAGTTATCGTTTTTTAATCAAAATTTCAATATCAGCCCCTAGATCATATACAGCTTGGGTACATTGAAAGTTAAAGTACCAAGAAAAAATCTTGAAAAAGATAGCACAGCTGGCGAAAAAAAATAATAATAATAATAAGGAAGCCGCATTATATTAAATGAACAGTTACCTCAAAATGGAGCATTCTGTCATCAATTAATCACAATTAAAGCTTTAATTAAAACCAACCTGTTTGAGCTTACTTGGAGCCACTTGAAGAAGAGTAAATATTGATTACATTTTCATTTTTGGGTAAACTATATCCCCTTAGAATGAAGTGTGTCTGAGCAGGAAGTCAGCATGAGTTTTGAAGCATCATGTTACATAAAAGACTGAAGCTTTGATTTTAAGATGTGTTTTTTAACACATTAAATTATAAAAGCTATTTTCATGAACACTATTACCATGTTTTTGATTATATAAAGGCTGCATATTCTT
Source organism: Danio rerio (assembly GCF_052040795.2). Taxonomy (NCBI): domain Eukaryota; kingdom Metazoa; phylum Chordata; class Actinopteri; order Cypriniformes; family Danionidae; genus Danio; species Danio rerio. The sequence goes on from NC_141035.1 coordinate 24,382,300, forward strand.
TAAAAAAAAAGTTTAAATCAAAGGTTTAAATGTTGTATTCAATCCATTAGTTGTCATTAGAGTCAGCGGTAATATCTTACTGTTGATCGTCGCTTATATCAGACTGAATGTAGAGCATCTCAGTGAGCGCCGTGTAGTAGAAACTGTTCTCATTCAGAACATCACCAATCATCCGCAAAGCTCCTCTGCTCAAATTTGCCACGTTCACTAAATACTCCTGTTGCAGATAAAGAGACATCCAGAGGTTAGTAATATTATTACTTTAAAATCTTTTTTGACAGCTAACTGATCATGGAATCTTCATAACGTTCCATCTGCAATACATTAAAACATTGATGATAATGTTTTTCACACTATTAAAAACGTTTAACTAAAAGGTCAACTATGTTACGTTAATATTACTTTGTAAACAGTTTTGGTTCTACCTGGCAACTTCATTTTGAAAACGGTAATAGACCGGCTGGAAAATGTTTGGATAAACATCACTTATTTTAAATAGTTAAACCTCGATTTAAGTCCAAATAATAAAAGATGATCAATTCTAAACTGTGGTGTCTTGCCTCATAATTACAAAGACACGACAAACAAAGTAACAAATTAATGTTCTCCTGAAGCAGATCTATGACGTCAGCAAACAGAGATTGACATCTTGGCAGTTGACAGATCACCAGAAATAAATCAGGTAATAACTATGCATTCTGCATGCATGCAAACCAGTGTAAATGCCAAACAAACTTGATTGCAGATATATTACCTTAACTGAGTATGAATCGTAGGTGTTCAACATTTTCTCGCAGCCCATTTTGTGCAAATCGTCTTGTAACTAAAAAGGAACAATAAGAAAAACAAACTCAATTTCTCAGATTCCATGTCTGTCACAATACAATAAAAGCTTTATTGTCATTCAACCACATGGACAACAGGACACAGAGAATTGAAATTGCATTACTCTCAGACCCTAGCTGCATAACAGATAATAGTATTAATACAAAAAAAATGTATAAAAACAATTACAATGAATACAATTACACATTTAAGGTAATCTTAAAATGTAAGACAAAAACAAAAATGTATACAATATTATAACAATTAAAGGCACAAGGCAAGGAGTGCAAACCAGAGGTGTGCAACTCTTTATTATTATAAATCAGTAATTTGGATTTTCCATAAAGTGGTGCATGATTAGAAAAAAAATTTTTAATTGTGTTTTTTTCAGCATTTAATATTTAATGTTATGTTTAATATTTAAAACATGAAGAATTATATATAGATGTATAACTGAAGTTTAGATTATTAGATGTTTAACAGAGCAAGGACATTTTCACTGTATTCTCTATAATATTTTTTCTTATTATTATTTGTTTCAATTCAGCTATGATAAAAGCAGTTTTCAAAATTTTTAAAAACATTTTAAGGTCAAAATTATTAGCCCCTAACTCAAAAAAATGTTTTTTTTTTTACTTGTTGAAAGTACTTATTTAAAATGGGCTGAAATAACACAATTCTTGAAATTTCATTGGGACAGCTTATATGTTTTATGTTCAATTCACATAAATTTGTTTAAAGTGTTAAGCTAACTCAATCAATTTGTGTTGGGAAAACATGAATGAATTGCTTTAAGCTACAGTATTTTTCGATAGTCTACAGAACAAACCATCGTAATACAATAACTTGCCGAACTAGTTAAGCCTTTAAAAGTCACTTTAAGCTGTATAGAAGTGTTTTGTCTAAAATATTATTCACTGTTATCATGGCAAAGATAATATAAATCAGTTATTAGAAATGAGTTATCAAAACTGTTATGTTTAGAGATGTGTTGAAAAAATCTCTCTGTTAAACAGAAATTGCGGAGAAAAAATAAACAGGAGGCTAATAACTCAGGGGGGCTAATAATTCTGGGGGGCTGTACTGTCAAATTCTGCATATAAATACTGTAATTTATCATTTGTATTTGAAACTGGGAACACAAATTATCAGAATTTTCTAAAATGAAAACAGCAATAAAATATTTCTCAAAGCATGCATTTAATGGAAATCCACAGAAATTATAATTATTCAGGAGCGGTCTTTTAAAGGGATAGTTTACGCAAAAAACTATTCTGTCATAATTTACTCATCCTTTTTCCAAACTAATTTATTTTTTCTTCTTCCTGTTAAACACAAAATATATATTAGATGATGTTGGTAACCAGTAACCACTGACTTCCACAGAAGTTTTTTTTCCTATGGCAAATTCCAACATTCTTCAAAATATCTTTTTTTTTGTGCTTAACAGAAACACACACACACACACACACACACACAAACACAAACACTCATACACACACACACACACACACACACACACACACACACACACAAACACACACACACACACACACAAAAACCCTCAAACAGATTAAAAGTTTAATTAAATTATGACTGAATTTACCGTTCCCTTTTCCCCCAGTGGTGTATATAACTAGATTCATAAATATTTCAATTTTTTTTTGTCAAAATCCCAAATCTTTTCACTCACCTTGCTAAGTGCTATGTTAAACAGCTCACTTGCATTTTTGCCCCTCTCCTGGTTGTACACCGGATAGTTCAGTACATCTGGGTTTTGCTTTACGGTGTAGGTTTTATGACGCTCTCCATTAATGTAATAGTACGTGTTTGGGTCATCCTGTACAAATTTCCCAAGCTTCAAGCTCAGCTTTTGTGCCACCGCCAAGAGAATCCTTAAAAGTGAAATAAATAATCCTTAAAACAGCTTGATTAAGTTGTGGACTATAGCTCCACCTTCTGACCAATAGCGTTCACTTTTTGAATAGCAGTTTGTCTCTTGATAGCCATTATGGACTAATCTATCAAAGAAATTTGGACCTTTTATCCTTACTCTAGTGATGTAGTTTTAGTTTAATTATTGCTCTATTATAAGATTCACGAGTTGAATGAGAAATATTATGATTTGACTGATAAAATCAACTTACCTGTGGAAGCTTGGGATCCTCATGGCACCGAGTTCTGCATACCAGCCTTCCCTTCCATTTCTGAACGTCTGAATTCTTCCTCCTATACGGTCACTCGCCTCAATAATTGTCACCTATTTAAGAATAAAAGAAAAAGTAATAGGCTTAATCAATAATCAAATTGAGAATACCTTACATAAAAGTCTATAACATTTTAATAATGTGGTTTTAATATAATAATGACAATATTTAAATTAAACATAATCGCAGGTGATTCTTCAATGGAAAATAGGTAGAGCGCCGGGGAAATCCTGTACATTCCAACAGTTCCACGTCACAACACTTGTAATCTTGATTGCTTGCCAGTTTCTCTTTTATTCAATTCAGAATATTTCCTGATGCTTTCTGAGTGTGGAAAGTCCAGATCATGAGATCTGAATCAGAATTTTTGAACTAGTTGCATCAACATATGAAATGAATCTCATGTGGAAGTGGTCAAATAATCAGACCATTCATACACTTTGCACGTACAAGTAGAGTTAAGCAATCAGTAAAGATTAGTGTTTTACCTCTAACATTATAGGACATGATCATCTTTAATATGTTTCTAATTACTTTGTGTCTGACATAGACAATATTTGCTGGGTGCTGATTGATTTTTATTAACTGTATATTTTTACAGTACCTTATGTCCTGCATCCTCCAGAAACTTGGCCGCAGTGAGTCCAGCAGCACCTGCTCCAACAATTAGCACATGTTTGGGAGTTTTCGTTGGAGGGAGACCTTGCTCTGTTATCTTCAGAAGGTAATCATAATCAGAGTCTTGTAAGCATTTGGAAAGAAGATCATTCCCAGTTCCTCCAGCATGGTAGATGGAAACCAAGACCAGTGCCAACACTGCAGATACTGACAAACCAACAGTGCAAAATCGATTAAACATATGATATATCGTGTCTGTCTGCACTGTAATTTGTCATCAAAACAAAATTAATTAAATTAACCAAGCATTTAAGCTTTTGTACAGTCATGTGTCAGAAAACTTGACAGAAGAAGATGCATTAAAATACTCTCTCGGCGAGTTCTAAGCTGGCATTATAAATATATCCTGTAGACTAGTTCTGTTTTCCAGAGAAACTATCCTATAATTTCCCATTTACTCAATACAGGAAGATTTCTCCACATGATGGTAGTTTCGGTTTAGTTTCTTTGACAACTCGTTTGCTTGAGTATTTATACCTCAGCAGTTGATTTAGGCAAATCATTTTAAGAAATCATAAGGCATATTCGTCTAATACTCAAGGTTTTTACACTGGGTAAAGTTCTTACACATTTTGAGGTGAGCACGCCTGAAGCCGGTGCGCCTCGCGTGCGTTCTCTTGCGTAAAGTGGAAAATGAAACCTATGGAAGAACAACAACATTAAGAAAAATCTCGGCAGGATAATAAATGCATTTGCTTAAAACTGAAAAATCACTTAAGCAGAATAAAATAATAATAATAATAATAATAATAATAATAATAATAATAATTTAAACCAACATATCAAATAGCTTTAACATACAACACATAGAGCGAAAATAGTCGACTTAAAACTTACTTTCATAATGAAAAATAAAAGTTCAAAGTAGTCCAATGTTTTAATAAATCGCTATATGGCTATTATGGATTCGATATAAGAGTGTAATAAAGTTTAAATGATTGAAGAGGCAGAGAAGACGCATAAGGTGTCTGGCAAGGATATATTCTCTCCTATAAATGTGTCTAAAGTCTCTCTCAGGATAATGAATCATGTGTGGGCTCCTTTAATTCTGCAAGAAATATTTTCCCACACAGACTCAAGATTCAACCATACTGAACAAATTAGATTAGTGAGCTTTAGTATTCATTAACATACCTAATTTTCGCCAGAATCAATCATTTCTCTAACCATATGAGTCTATCCGTTTGGCAGTGGGCAAGCCACTCAATTTTGTTGAATAACATTGGCATTTTCTTGTTCCTACCTCTTTAAATTTTTTAAACTCGTATATGTATCTGGATAGGCGAGTAAAATGACTTCATCACTTACCGGAGGATCCCGTCGCTCAATCTGATCGCTCTGCCCATCCTAGGCTGGTTTTATATAGGCAAAGAGACGGAAATCGAAAGAAAACGCAGCGAAACTTTCCGTAGTTAAAAAAAAAACACGTCTTTTTTTTACACCGCAGACCAACGGAATGTAAATATGTTAGGGTATACATTCTTATTCACGGTCACGGAACATTTAGTACTTTAAGACTCATTCCTTGAATAAGATCAAAAGGATATTCATGGTCTAGGATGGTGATCTTGCTTATCACGAGACTAAAAGCAAGGTATAGCAGCCTATGTGAACATGTCACAACCAGTCATCCAGTATTCATGAATACTAAGCTAATTACTTATGTACTGAAATGTGTGTAGCCTAGGTAGTGTAGGAAAATTTATTTTCTTTCTTTTTTTTTTACTTAGAAGTATATAGTTCCAGGGTTAACTGCTAATTATTATTTTTTCATTATTGAGTAGCTACTCTACAAATGTAGGCTACCTATCTATTTTCTTCTAAGGGGGTAGCTATATTTTCTTGTTGAAATCCCACAACCAGCTTACAGTGCACAGAGAAATGATATATTAGTTATTTCATTCATTCACTTTCTTTTCAGCTTAGTGCCCTTATTAATCAGGGGTCGCCACAGTTGAATGAACCGCCAACTTATTCAGCACATGTTTTATGCAGCGGATGCCTTTCCAGCTGCAGCCCATCACAGGAAACACCCATACACTCTCATTCACACATACACTACGGACAATTTAGCTTACCCAATTTATCTGAACCACATGTCTTTGGAATGTGGGGGAAACCGGAGCACCTGGAGGAAACCCACACCAACATGAAGAGAACATGCAAACTCCACACAGAAATGTGAATTGACCCAGCCTGTACCACTGCACCACCAGAAATGATACACTATATGTGTTTTCCCTACCTGATTGATACTGATGAAAACAATTGACATCCAATTAGACTCAATTCGATTTTAATGAGCCTATATGAGCATTTAAAGTTCCAAATTACATCGTTTTGAAAATGCTGCTGCACTAAAATGTTACTGTGTGTTTGGTGCGGATGGTACATTTCCGTTACCCTGCAAACAGCATGCTTCTGCAGCAGTGGCCTGTGGTGGCGTTTGTGGCTGGTGAGGTGTTCATGTGTGATGTTTTAAATGTACTAGCCATGAGAAATCTAGCTGTGAAACTTTGCCATAACCAAGACTGACCTACACATAATAAAACTCATCATCACATGCTTATAAAAAGGTGTAAATCATCAGATGTATACACCATTTCAGAAGTTTTAGATAACTGCATCTAATCATAAAATATTTTATAACACAAGCAAGAACTTTAACTTTAACCTAAGTGGCTTTTCAATGAGTGAATCCAATCCTCCTTTTATTGGGAGAGGGAGCCTGCTTAATCAACCTCAATTCAACTGCCAACCTTTTAAATGTAATCCAAGGCTCCTTCATTTTGACAATGGCCCTTCTGTGACAGTACAAACTCGGGCTATGATCAGATACACACAACTAATCTACCATGTGTACAGCAGCTTTGAGCCGAGACTGGACCATTGTGGCCCATTATCTTTTTACTGATGCCTTTGTATACTCACTCGATCCCAAAAGTGCTTGCTATCTCGGTCCACACTAATCCAATGAAGGCAGTGGGCTAGATCATTTGGACCTAAAGCAGACTGGGAGCACATGGCCATTGAGAGTTTAAAGGAAAAATAACATGAAGAAACAACAACCAAAAAAAATTTAACTTCTTGATAATGATTTAATGTAATGCAGTTATTTAACTTCATTCTTAATAGCAATAGGGCTATTTGAACATTCATCTAATTGGGTGTAGCTAATGTTAAGAGGCTTGGAATTTAGTTTTGTAATCTTAATATTTACAATAAACTATTTAATGCATGGGGTGTCAAACACCCTGGACCCAGTCAAAAACCCTATTTTTAACCCAGTTTCAATATACTTACCTGCAGGTTTCAAACGAGCCTGAAGGACTCAAATAGTGTGATCAGGTGTGTATAATTCAGGTTAAAGCTAAACTGTGCAGAACCAAGTTCAACACCAGTGATTTAATGGAAGAACACGGTGATGTATTGGGAGAAATTGTTAGTTATTTTTGCATTGTGTTCCAGGATCTGCTAGCCTGCATGCGGAAAAAAAATATTTTTACAAACTCTATAATGAATCGTACATTTATATTATTGACAGAAGTTTAAATCACATATGCAAGTTCATACTTTTTATGGCTGGTCAGTGATGCCCAAATAAGACCTAAAACTCATCACTGTGGCAGTTCATTCTTTATTGGTCTTTTGAAAGTTCTTCATTTATTTTTACAAACTGGTAACGATCAGTTGGGTATGACTTAAACCATTCAGGGTTCATACATGGAATTTGGACATGGCCTTTTCCAGGCCTGGAAAAGTTTTGGAAAAACAGAAAAACCCTCAAAAGTTTTGTAAAAGTCATGAAAATTAGTTTAACAAATATCTGTATAGTTGAATTAGGGCTGCGCTATATTATTTTGTATTTCTGTGATGTATATTGCGATGTGAATACTATTTCTCCAGATAATTTAACAGGTTTATTTGGATTGATTGGGAGGATTTTGTAGAGGAGTGAATCTTGAACAATATATAACAAATAAATTACAAGCATAGATAAATAAAATATAGTAAAGATAAAAGAGAATTTTAGTTTTCAGATATTCACTATTCAGGTACAGATATTTATTAATCAACACTGCATAGTCTTCATTGTATATTATTTAATCTTTATTAAAGTTACAAAAGATTTCTGTGGCCGGATGTTTTAAAATTTGAAATATTGAAATTTTTACACAGTCACAGGCCTTAAAGGGACAGTTTACTCAAAGACTAAAATGTACTCACTATTTACTTACACTTCCCTTGTTTCAATACTAAAGGAGTAATTAAATTATATTCTTTTTCTGTTTATTAAAAAAAAGGAAAAGAAAACTCATAAATGTGTGAAACAAGTGAAGGGTGTAATGACAATGATACGTGATTTTTTGGGTGAACTATCTGTTTAAAAATGCATGCAGATGATAAACTTTTAATCTATTATGATTAAACTCTATATTAAACTATAATCCCAACATTGCATGTCCTGCGATCCGACTATTGCGGATGCACACATTGCGATATCGATGCTCAAACAATATATTGTGCAGCCTAACTTCTTTTCTGTCCTTGGCCAAAAACATGCTCTCACATAGTTAGTGCTGTGTAAGCATTATCAACATCTATTTTACATAGATATAAAAACAAATGTAAACAAAATAGATTGTTGCGTATTCTATAATATGCTGTAATAAATTTAAACGTCATTGTTTTTCTTATTATTTATCATGTGTAGACATTACAAGGAACATTACATTATGAAAATGAACTTGAAAGTTCTGGAAAAGTCTTGGAAAAGTAATGGCATTTTAGTAGTAAAAATGTGTATAAACCCTGACCATTGTAAATTCTGTCCCTGGACACATGAATAGCTTACACTAACTAAGGATGTCCCTTACCCAACAAAATGCATAAGTATGACAACCACATATCCCAAGGTTGCTATATATCCTCATTCTGTTTACATCAGTCTAGTATTAAAGAAATGCAGCATAAGTTACAGCATGACATCATAATGTCTTCTGATAAAACTAAACAATTTTTTCAAAGTTTTAAAAGACATTTAAAGATTACTTATTTTACTTATTACTAATTTTTTTATTTGTATTTTAACATACTTTAAAACATTAACATGTTTTTTTTTATTCCAATATTAAAATAAGTTAATTTAAATAATAGAAGCTTTTTGTTGATGAACTTGTCATCTGACATAACCTGGTGGTCATTAAATAAAAAAACCCAACAACAACAAAATCCCCTGTCGTATTAAATGGCAAGTTAGTCAGTGTGTTAGCATATCTTGCAGACATGCTAATAAGCTGTTTTACTTCCTTGTTTAGTCTGTCAAAATACCAGTAGTTTCATTATTTTTGTTTCCTTATTTAGCTTTTTTCCCTATGTTTGTAGTCTGCTTCATGTCAAACTTGGTTTATAGTATTTTTGTTCTAAATATAGTTCTTTATTTAAATCATATCTGCGACACTGATTTATCTGTCTTTCGTTCATCTGTTTACTAAGATTAATTTGATTTGTGAAAATACAATCCTCAACATATTTAAGTATATCCCACACAAATCTATCTTTAAAGTTCTTATTTTTTATAGGAAGCTGTACAATATTATATTTGTTCATATACATTACATTAGTCAGGACTGAAGCCAAATCCGGAGCTTATCTAACAAAATAGCTTAAGATAACAGTTCAAAATCTAGTACAGCTAAATACATAAGTTATGAAAAAAATAATAAACACAAATTTAAAACGGGAAAAGATTAAGAAAAGCAAAAAACAGGAAAATTTAGTTGAAATATTGTAGTTTGTCTTCTTTTTTTTTTTTGCAATGTTTTGCTTGAATTTAATTGCATTATCTTTCAATTTCTAAATAAGTTTGGTGACTAAAATATTCTTTTTATAAATATATCTGTTTAAGAAATCTGTTTTGTTTAAATGCACCAAAATACATTGCCTGCATTCCCTGAGTAATGGATATAATTATTCATTTTCAAAATGGGATGTACTCAGTTATGCTGAGCACTGTATGTCATTATGGTAATACAAAATATTTGAAAAAGGAGGAGCTGTATTGTTTATCCGCATCTTCGCTGTCAAGGAAGTAGCTTAAGGAAACATTACAAATAAAAAAGCAGCTTTCTAACAGGTAAATTTCATGGGGAATACCAATGGAAATCTTTAAACTTTTCACCCTGAAATTAAATTTTACTCATCATTTACTCACACTTAAGTGTTTTTAAACCTTGATGATTTTCTTTCTTCCGTTGACTATAAAACAAGAAATTCTACAGAATGTTGGAAATCAACATCCTTTGACATCTAATGTAGGAACAAAACTATGGATGTCAATGGCTGCTGTCATTCTTCAGCATATCTTCCTTTGTGTTTAAGAGAAGAAAGAAACTCAAACAGGTTTGCAACATGTGGAGAAGGGCAAGTAAATAAGTGAGTAAGCTTTCCCTTTAATTTCTTTCTCTCACTCATTATCTCTCTCTTCAGTTAAAGTCAGAATTATTAGCCCCCCTGAATTGTTATCTTCCCTGTTTTTTTTTTTTATCCCCATTTTCTGTTTAATGGAAAAATACATTTTCCAACACATTTCTAAACATAATAGTTTTAATAACTCATTTCGAATAACTGATTTATTTTGTCTTTGCCATGATGACAGTAAATTTTATTTTACTAGATATTTTTCAAGACACTTCTATACAGCTTAAAGTGACATTTGAAGGCTTAACTAGGTAAATTAGGTTAGCTAGGCAGGTTAGAGTAATTAGGCAAGTTATTGTATAATGATGATTTGTTCTAGACTATCGAAAAATATACAGCTTAAAGAGGATAATAATTTTTTCCTTTAAATTTTTTTTATTTATTTTATTTTAATTACAAACATTTATTATAGCCAAAATAGAACAAATAAGACTTTCTTCAGAAGAAAAATATTATCAGACATATACTGTGATACGTCTTTCTCTGTTAAACATCATTTGGGAAATATTTAAGTAAAAAATTAATAATAATTCTGACTTCAACTGTCTATGTGTTTATTATGTATAAAAAATGCATATAATTTTGGTAAAATTCCTAGTTCTTCTTCAAACTTGTAATAAAAGCACCTTAAACATTTTTAGTATCTTTCTATTATGAGTTTTTCATACTTGTTAACCTTCTTTTATACTGTATGTCAAAATCACTTACTCCTAGTCACATAAACAGACCTTTAAACTTTGACTGTGAAAATTAAGTTTAAACTTGTCTTATCTGGTAACTGACAATGTACACAAATTAAACTCTAGTAAAATGATTAAAACACATTAAAATTATTAATTTCAGATCCCTATAACTATTAATTTTTATATAAAATAGAGCTGTAGCACACAGTATTTGTGTCATTTCCACCACAACACAGTAATGTCCCTTTAAAAAGTTTGTGTGAAAGATTGTTTAGTTGGCTTCTATCAAAATGACATCTGAACACATGTTGAACATTGATCAATTTTACATTTTTATCAATAACTAATGAAGATAAGTTAAAGATAAATATTGCTTGATCAGATAGTTATGCTACGTCATTTCCAATCAAGCTGCACATTCAAGTAGGGCTGGGCCAATAAACAATATTATATCAAATCGCAATAAAAATTATGTCAATAGCAATGATAAGCTCTTGACTTTTTTACTTTACATTGATCTAAGAGCCAATCAGACAGCAGAAATGTGCAACAATGGGAATCTAAAGGTGTCTTAATATTAGAGATGCACCAAATTTTCAGCCACCAATTATTAAAACTTAGAGGGTCTATTAAATAACATAACCTGTTTTCTGTGGGCGACACTGAAAAACTTTTATGTTATTTAATGAATCCTCTAAGTTTTGTGGCTTCAGTTATTATTGGCATACCCTTTTAAATCTGGTAGCATTAACAACTGACGTTGAAATATACAGTTGAAGTCAGAATTATTAGCCCCCTTTGAATTTATTAATTTTTTTATATTTCCCAAATTATGTTTAACAGAGCAAGGACATTCTCACAGTATGTCTGATAATAATTTCTGGCGAAAGTCTTATTTGTTTTTTTTAGTTTGGCTAGAATAAAAGCAGCTTTTAATATTTTATGAACCATTTTAAGGTCAATATTATTAGCCCCTTTGAGCTAATTTAAAAAAAATAAAATAACTTGCCTAATTACCATAACCTGCCTTGTTAACCTAATTAAGCCTTTAAATGTCACTTTAATTTGCATGAAGTATCTTGAAAAATATCTAGTAAAATATTATTTACTGTCATCATGGCAAAGATAAAATAAATCAGTTATTAGAAATGAGTTATTAAAACAATTATGTTTAGAAATGTGTTGAAAAATATATTCTCTCCCTTAAACAGAAATAGGGGGAACAAACAGGGGGCCTAATAATTCTGACTTCAACTGTATATCATTATCGTTCAATTTGGAAAATAGTTAATTTTGATTGCATTTTTGCCACATCCCCCAGCCCTATACCTTCATGTATGTTTTATTAAAAAGCTACAAATTTTAAGTTAGAGTATTTTCCATACATTAAATGCTGATTAACAATTTAAAGCTTATTGGTATAAGCAATCTTTCATTTTGACAACCATTTTGACAAATGCAAATTACATTTACGGTTACAAAGTACAAATTATATGGATTGCAAGAGTAGATTTGTGTAATATTGGAATTGGGGTTGAAAATTATTTTTATAAAAACTGATGGTCTGTTTTAAGATGCAACCCAAGGCAATAAAAGAAAAAAATAATCAAAGAGTATAATGGTAATATGGTATAATATATAGGGACAGTAGAAGGGTTGTGAAGGGTTGACTTTTCTGGCCCTAAAATAATCATAAGCCTTATCCCTGAGCCCCAGTGACCAAATGTTGCAAGATATTATTGTGTCTCCTGTCATTGTCATTTCCACAACACCCTATTATTTCTATTACCATTTTTTAAATATATTTTATTATTTCTCATCACATATTAAAAAATATCCACAATTGATATTATTACACAATTCTATTTAATATAAAAAATTTATTTATTTATTTATTTATTTATTTATTTATTTTCTAATGAGTTTTTACCTAAACTAATATTACATTTCAGAATGTGACAATAATTCAGCATTTGGTCACTGGGGAAGTAAATTTAATTTATTGACAAAATGTATGTTGAGGGCAGTGCGGTGGGGCAGTGGGTAGCGCTGTTGACAGTAAAAAGGTCTCTGGTTCAAGCCTCGGCTGGGTCAGTTTCTGTTTGGAGATTGTTCTCCCCGTGTTTGCGTGAGTTTCCTCCAAGTCCTCCGGCTTCCTCCACAGTCGCTATAGGTGAATTAGGTGAGCCAAAAGTGTCCATGTGTGTGAATAGGTGTGTATGGGTGTCTTCCAGTGAAGGGTTGCAGCTGGAAGAGCATCCTTTGCGTAAAAACATATGCTGGATAAGTTGGTGGTTCATTCTGCTGTGGCGACCCCAGATTAATAAATGGACTAAGCTGAAAAGAAAATGAATAAATGAATGAATGAATAAATATTGTACACTGACTGTAAAAATACTGTAAAATTAGTTATAAAATTGATCAGTTCTTGAGTGGTATTGACTGAGTTATTCAATTGTTAAATAACCGCTGTGTTTTGAGATGTGATGGAAATGACATATGTTCAAATAGTTGGAATTAATGTGAAATATTAACAATTTCTCTTGTAATCTAAGTTTTTCCTCTTACAGATCTTAAGCCTAGACATATTAACTAAACTTATGAGACTGTAGGTGACTTTTGAACAAGTTTTTTTTAATAAACGTCAGTGGCCCTAGTTGAAGAAAAGCCTGTGTTTGAGTGCGCTAGTGTGTAAAATTATGGGCCTATTCTGAATTTTATACAAAATGTTTGTTTTCAGACAAGTTTTCTTAAAAACATTCCTTGATTAATCTGATAAATAGTCCTTTTATTGTGAAATACGTTTTGAGACTTTTATTTTAAAGTAACCTGCGGATGTAGTGCAGGAAGTTGATACGTTCTGTTTGTTGTTTTGGTGCCACGTTCACGTCTCTCACTACATTTAAAAATATATTGAATAAGCGAAAGGTCAGTTCTCACGTTACTCCTTTTAAAAAACACCATTTTGCTTGGTCGTTACAATTTTAGGGCTAACTTAAACGTTTAACGAAATGAATCTTTCGAGCTAAGGGTTCTTGGCCAGCAGGAAAACGTTAGAGGAAGTGATGCTAATGTCAGTAAAGCTCCTAACAGTTATATTTATTGGACAAAGCATGCAAAGACTAATGTTTATTTTAGTACACTATCTTTGGGTTTTGTATTGGTAAATTAACCAATAAGATCAGCCTGTGTTTGTTTGGATTCACAGGCACTGCTGCTTATTGAAATGCTTGAACAGAATACACACACACACAGACACACACACACAGATATATATATATATATATATATATATATATATATATATATATATATATATATATATTTGTACTATATATAGAAAAAAGGAAGTGTGTTTGTGTGTGTGTGTGTGTGTGTGTATACATATATATATATATATATATATATATATATATATATATATATATATATATATGTATATATATATGTATATATATATATATATATATATATATATATATATATATATATATGTATATATATATATATATATATATATATGTATGTATGTATATTCTGTACAAGTATTTCAATAAGCTGTGCCTTACATACACTTCGTGTTTAAACCCTTTTTCCTAGGTGTATCCATGTCAAAGGTGTCTTTAGGTAAACTTCTACTCCGAAATGTCATCAGACACACAGATGCACATAACAAGGTATGTGACAATTTAAACACAATATTTCATAATTATGTAATCTGAAAGTCATCTGATTCAACTTAAAACTGCAGATTCAAGAGGAGTCTGAGATGTGGAAGTTGAGGGATCTTGAACGACATACCTCGTCCACTCATTTCCCAAAGCACAGGTGGATCACATGCGGCTCAACATTTCTTTTATTTGTGCTCACGGTGTGTGTTTCTCAGTAGTTGTAATGTGTAATGGTCATTTAGGGGCAGCATGCATTGTGACCGCTATTTGGACGACTCAGAAGGGTCAACGAGAGACCGGCTGGGTGAGCGGAGAGACGATGTATCTGAGAGAGATGAGAGGGAGGCACGATACTGGACACGCAAACTGTATGAGTTTGAAGCCAATGATCCTGACAGGTAGTGCTGGTTGGTGTTGTGCTCGTCATGTTTGAACTGTTTTGTACACTGTAAAACCCAATAAGTTAAGGTAACTCAAACCATTTGAGAAATCCGATTGCAACAATCCATTTAAGTACAAAAACTAATCCTAATGAGTACTGTGAACTTAATCCACTTGAGTAAACGCCGCAATTTCAGCGCAGTAAAACCCAATAAATTAAGTGAACTCAAACCGACTGAGTACTGTAAAAGCCAATAGATTAAGGCAGCTCAAACTGCTTGAGGAAACTACAAACCATTCGAGTTAAACTAATCTATTTGAGTACTGTGAACATTGTAACAAAAGGCATAACATGTTGTGTTCTCTCAGGTGGGGCCACAGTGGCTTTAAGGAGCTTTATCCAGAAGAATTTCATACAGACAGGTAAGAAGAAGCTCTTCTTCCACCCTTGAGTGAATGTTTAGCATATTGTTGTAGGTTTTGAGCAAGGTTGGAGAAAGTATGTGGTATTTAACAGCGAAATTGAACATTTATAGATTGAGGGAAAGTTGCCTTTTTATTTGCACATTTTTCAGTGATAGCTAGACATGGGATGATAACCGTTTTCAAGGTATACCATGGTTTGGAAAAGTCAATGTTTTAAACCTGCCAACATTTTCTGCTACAATTTTAAGAATTAAAAAAAAAATATATATATTTATTTATTTTATTTTTTTATGTTTTGTTGTAATTTTTAGGACAAAAGTTTCCAGCAGAAAAGATCTCCAAAATCTCCTAACCCTTTTCAAGTTGTAAAGAAATCTGTGTTTTCGAAACTATGAATGAACAATGAACAAATGAAGGCATCAGAAGTCAATGATTCGTTTGAATTGTTTAACCTGACATGTTTATTGCTCAAAAATATTGTAAATCACAGTAATCACAATACAGAGAAACCGTGATATTTTTATCCAAGTTTATCACACCATTAGAATCTTATACCAGCCCATACCTAGAGACAGCTTGTGACAAGCTATCTATATTATTAAAAAAACTTTTTTCTGTTGGATATCACATGCAAATGTGACTTCAAAACAACATTAGTATTGTTTATTTGACTGTAAACAATGTTGTACTTTGATAGTCATTGGCTGCTAATATGATTTCACTGTTTAGAATTTGTAAAGAATACTTGTTTGAAATTATATTATTAAGGAGAAAGTCAGAATGTGCGAATATAAAACCAACTGTACTTCAACCATTTATAGATGTTTGCATTAACAATTCCTAACTATAACAAAGTTTCACCCCATCAGATGATTCTTCAGCTTCACTTGAAGTTTAAAATGTATTGTTTCCTTGTACCAATATCTATGTACATTTTAACTGCTATACAGTGTAACCATCATTACCAATCTTGTTAATAGACAGGTTCCTGTTATAAAATCACATTTTATTCTTAAAATAAACTATTAAAGAGAATATATTTTATTTATACATTGTGTAATTTTAATTCATTTATTTATAAAGTTTAATCCAGAGAAAAAAAACATTGCCACCATCAAATGAAAATGTTTTTAAAAAGTTATAAAACCGTTACTCTAAAGTTGTTACAGAATTTTTATTATTCACCAAATATATATATATATATATATATATATATATATATATATATATATATATATATATATTAAAATTTAAAAAAGCAGTCATGTTTTAATCATTACTCAGTACATATATACAATGCTGTACAACTATAATGATTTTTGTAATGGCTCTTAAAAGTTACCATAATAGCAAAACATGTAAATACAAAGGTTAAAGGTCCCTGTTTTCATTTTTAGTAAATTAAATAAATAATTTTAAATAGATTACATAGAATACAGTGTGCAGCATGATTGAGTACACCCCTTTTTGAATATTAATATTTTTTTCCATTTCTCAGTGAATATAGGCAATGTATTTTGGTGCATTTAAACAAAACAGATTTATTGAACAGATATATTTATTAAAATAATATTTTAGTCACCACACATATTTAGAAATTAAAAGATAATGCAATTAAATTCATGCAAAATATTGAAAAAAATCTTTATACATTTTACAATTTTATACTAAATTTTATACATTTTTTGTTTCTCTTGATTTTTGCTATTTTTAAAAGTGTTTTTAAATGTTTTTCCCTGACATAAATTTGGGCTACAAATTTTTAAACTATTATAGTGAGTAATTTTGTTAGATAAGCTCCAAATTTGGCTTCAGTACTGACTAAACTAATGTATATGCACAAATATAATATTAGATAGATAGATAGATAGATAGATAGATAGATAGATAGATAGATAGATAGATAGATAGATAGATAGATAGATAGATAGATAGATAGAACTAAAATATTTTAATTTGGTTTGTTTAACTCTATATTATTCATTTTTTTCCAGAGAGAAAGCTTGCAGTGATAGTAAACATAGAAAGAAAAAACACAAGAACAAACTGAACGCTGACTTGGAGAAATCTTCCAAGAAGTCATCTAAGAAGAAGAAAAGGAAGAAAGAGAAGAAGAAAAGGAAGACGGCGGCGCCTGGCTCAGAGACCTGCAGTGATGCAGAGGAGACCGTGAGGAGGAAACAGAGGAGAAAGGGGAGTAAAAGCAAACATAAGAAAAAAGAGCACAAAAACAAAGACAGAACTGAGGACAGCAGCACAGAGGACAGCCGTTCAGACACAAAGCCAAAAACCCACAGGAAAAGAGAGTGTCCTGAAACAGACACACTGACTGAGCCTCAAAGGAAAAAGAGGAAAAACTGGAAAGTAGCGAACGAGGAGAGATCAGAGGAGAGCTCTGATGCTTGACCTTTCAGCTCAACTACACTCTGCTTTTAAAAATGTGCATCATGTTCATTTTGCGGAGACTCTTGCTCATTCATCTGGAGTCAGTAGATCAGTGTTTATCCCTCATTGATGGCTTTTTTCCACCATGTTGGCATCCAGGAGAACTTGTCTGATTTTATGAGGTTATTTTCAATTTTTTTAACCATTTTCTTATTATGCTTGTTGTCAGACTGAAACATTTTAAATATAATAGAAAACTCAGGGAATTCTGTAACGTGTCTGATTTTTATAAATATTCTTGTATTCATGTCATACTTTCATACTCAAACCTGCCAGTCACAATAATACAGTGTAGTTTTGTTTTCCAAACAGCATTAGTGTTTGTTAAAGGGACAGTTCACAGAGAAACTTAAATTTGCTCTTAATTAAAAAAACGTTATGGAAAAGTTTTTGGTGATTCTGAAAATGCAAGTCTGCAGCTAGTAGCACTTTGAGAGTCATAAAAACATCCAAGCAAATTTATATTAATTCCCTTGGGTCCTGGTGATACATTGAGGTCTTAAGAAGCATAACACAACACTTACATTATTAAATTAAATTACTTTGCTTTCTATATGCTTGGTTTAATTTCAAATGAATCACTAAGGACAACGGTTTCAGCTAAACATTTTTTATTGTTATACTAAGGTAAATTAACAGCATATTTGCTTTTTGCCCTGGCAGAACTAATCCTTCCAGTTTCAGTACACTTGAATAGTCATCATACTACAGTTGCCCGTTAGGTGGCGCTGTTGCACTGCATCAGACCATCATCTCAAAGCGGCTAGCTTGTCTTTTAACGACCTGTTTTTACTCAGTCACTTGTAAACACCTACGGTAAATGCTATTATTTCTACTGTTTACTTCCATTTACTGATAATGGCTACTTCCCCTTGCTAATGTGTTCCCGCTTTCACTCGTTCGTTTGCACCAAACTACCAAAGGTCAAGCACCCATCACCACGTAAATGCAATCATGTCGTTTCGTATGTTCACTTCGAAAAGTAACGTTTTCTTAGTAGCCAGCAGAGGTAACTTGTTTGCCGGTGTTCACGTGAGTTGTGCTAGCTGTGTGTTTGTGTTTTGTGAGTGGTTTGACCGCTGATTATCCTCCTGATCTTCCCCTGTATAAAACACTGGGCGCTCGGCGTAAAGAACATTGCGTCTCTGAGGTAATGATCACTGCCCTTTTCTGACAGCCTGGCACGACGACCCAAAACAACTCCGATAATTATCAAACACTTTCAAGCTGCCGGGTTTTGTAATGAAATCAAATTAAACGCGACCGATCGAGATTGAGTTCTGTGTACGGTAAATTTACGGTCATTAACTCACGGAGCCCGGAGGAACACGCCGTTCAGACCCTGATCAGCGGTGGCGAGTCTCAGGCTCATCCGTCAAAGGTTGTGCCCTTTTGCTCCCTTTGTTACATTGTGATGTTTCACAATGTGTTCCTTTTTTGTCTAATGTACTGTAGTGTCCCTTCAGTGACACCAAACCTTTTTATTTTTTGCTTGCTACGTTCAGATTTATTAGTTTCAAACCGAAGCGGTTCAACAAATATACGTGTGTTGATTTTCCTAAAGTTTCATATTTTGTTTGGTTAAAACATTTGAAAAAGTAATGTTCTGGGTAAAAATATGAAAATATTTTTGAAAATCTATATAAACGAATAATAGGCTAATAATGTTTTATTTCTGTACTTTTTTGACCCAAGGTTGTTTTACAGTATATATAAGCACACGAGAACACTCATTTGTAAATAAACACAGGCCGATTATTTAGTTGATGTTTTTTTAATGTAGGCCTATCATGCAAAATATGATCTTCACTGCCTGGCTGAGATACAATATAAAGTGGGTATCAGACCAAACAAGGAGCACTGCATTAAATTATATTTTTCCATATCATGTCTTTAAAATAAAGAAATTAATTTTACCCCAGTATTTTCAATGAAATTTCTGTGCTGGCCTGCTGCTAATGACGGTGCCGGCAATTAAGCAGTCTTTCGTCTCTTTTCATGCTTTAACAATTAAATGGATGCTTAATGTCTATTTAACTGATTATATTTGAATTACGTTACTACATTGATGCTGTAAAAAGGAACCTTATGAAATTGAAAATAATCACATAAACCTTTCACTGGAAGTTCATCATTTTCTGTAAAAAACACTAGTTGTGCATATAGCTCATTGATCAAAGTCCTTAAAGGCATGGTTCATCCCAAAATTTAAAGTAACTCTCCCTCATGTGATTTCATTTTTTTTTTTTTTCCCTTTTTTGATATTCTGGGCCCAGAAAAAAAAAATTAATCTTGATCAAATTGGTCCAGATTTGGAAATCCCATGTTTTGCTAACCAGAATTATCTGATCCATCTTACTTTTATGACAGGTTTTAAAGGAACATTGGGTTGGATCACTGAGATACAAAAAAACTAATTTTAGGATTACCAAATTCTGTTTACCCGAGCCTTAAATGCAATGAACAGTACAGCCTACTGGCTTAGCAAAGTAGACAAAATACCAGTGGCCTAAAATGACTGTATGAAATGTAGCCCATTTCCACTGACTGTACCACTTTTTTGGCACCCTTTCGAAAGGGTACCTAGCACAAGAAAAGGGTGCCAAAAGGTGGAGCTACATAAACGCTCTACATTAACATCAGGGCCGGAGTGGGACTCCTTTTCAGCCCTGGAGTTTCAAGCCTCAGACCGGCCCACCTCAGTTCACGACTGACTATATTAAAATAAGGGCATTTCCAATTCAGTTTCTATTTACACTATCACGTCTTTTTTGAGAAAACAGCTGCTTTAGAACTTCAAATTTTCAACAACCATAACAGTAATATGTCTTAACAATATAAAAAATAAACTATTCAGACGAGGATCAAACCCGGTTCCGCAGCGTCGTAACCCAACGTGCTAACCACTGGACGTCTGAGTAATATCATCATTCACCTACAGGCTGCATCCTGATCACCAGGCTGGAGAAAATAGATAAAAAGAGCAGAGCTGCGGTAAAATAATGCATAAGAAGACTGTGGTCAAGTAAAAAAAAAAAATTTAATTTAAAAAGTATGACTGCTGAGAGCAACAGATTCTGGAGCTAGGGACACCGGCCCTCGCGGCCAAAAAACGGACCGGCCCACCGGGAATTCTCCCGGTCCTCCCGATTAGCCAATCCGGGCCTGATTAACATGAATGCTATTGGTCACAGAAAATCGTCACGTAATTCTTCACATTAATAAGGTGTGTATGAACATTGAAGCGCTCTGATATCTGATTCTTTCAGAAAGGCACAAACGAGAGAGTGAAGCACAAAAAAACAAAGGAGCAAATGATGCTTGTTTAACAAACTGCCGTGTTTAATTATTATCATCATCACCTTTTGGACTATTATAAACTCGGATTAATGGAATTACTCTGCAACAGAGGTTATATGTGCTGCTGAAGATTAAAGACACATATGACAGGTTTGCACTGACTGGGCTATATTTCATGTTTTTTTTTTTAACTCAAATAAAGACTAAATGTGTGTAGTTTTTCTGTAATTGGTAGCATATCGGAGACTGTAAGGGTCTGTATGTGTTCATATGTGTTGCATTTGTTTATTTATTTCATATAATCGCAGACGTTACAGTAGGCTATTTCGCACTATCATTGATATGCAGTTATAATTCAATCATGTTCATAGAAAGGTTAGTATTGAGCATTTATACACAAGTATTTTATGTGTATAAAGCATCGGTTTTGAGAGAAGTGCTTCTCATGATATGTGAACGGCACGTACGGCTTTACTTTGACATTTACTCGAGTAAAAATGACGTATGAAACTTTCTGTCATAAAGCACGCCCACCAAAAGGGTACCCTTTTGTTAGTGGAAATGCAAGCCTGATGAAGGTGACCCGTACTGGACCTCTCAGTGGAAGCAGGCCAAAACAGCCATTGTTTGTTTTAATTGTAAGAAACAGAAACACTGCAAGCAACAAACATTAAACATTTTTTAGTTTGTTCTTCTGATACTGCTTTGCTATTGGTTTGTTGTTGTTTACCATAACTCATTAGATGTGACATGCTTCCTTTCAAATATAAAGTAATCTATATATCATCAGTAGCCATTAAGTTTGTGATCATTCACTTAAAAAATAAAACCTTTTTACTGAATCCACCCTTGTGATGCATTCAGGAAAATCCTTGTTTTATTAAATAGATCCCAATCTGAGCTCAAAGTTTTGAATTACCCAAAGGGCAGGTTTGATCCAAA
This sequence comes from Danio rerio, assembly GCF_052040795.2. Lineage (NCBI taxonomy): Eukaryota > Metazoa > Chordata > Actinopteri > Cypriniformes > Danionidae > Danio > Danio rerio. The sequence continues at coordinate 24,404,338 of NC_141035.1, forward strand.
TCAAATGTAAGATTGGATTACATGGTCAGATATTAATTCAAAATCCCTCTGATACTTTTGAAAAACCCATTTCCAAGATTTGATCCAATCTGTCATCCCACTGGATTACTTTTGAAAAACTGGGCCCTGAAGAATGTGGAAACCAGTATACCCACAGTAGGGAGAAAATACTATGGATGTCAATGGGTAACAGTTCCTGACATTCTTTAGCTTAAAATATCTTATTTTGTGTTCAGTACAGGAAAAAAACTAAAACAGTTTTGATAAAAGTTATCACAGTAATAAAGAGTAGGAAGTAATAAAGAATTACATATAGAAAAAAATCTGTTCATTAGAGAACACCTAGCAGTTTATCAGTTTCCAATAATAAATGTATATTTGGAACAAATATTTGCTGTTTCCTGCTTTAATAATAATAATAATAATAATAATAATAATAATCTTAAAATACAATAAAGGGTTTTTGAGCAATCAGCATATCAAAAATATTTCTGAATGATAATGTTGGATGATGATGGGTAATAATTATGAAAATTCATCCTTGAACAACAGGAATTTAAAAAAAAAAAGCTGGTGGCTCAGTTGTTAGCACTGTCTCCTCACAGCAGGAAGGCTGATGGTTGGAGTCCCGGCTGGGTCAGTTGGCATTTCTGCTTGGAGTTTGCATGTTCTCCCTGTGCTTGCGCGTGTTTCCTTCGGGTGCTCCGGTTTCCCCCAAGTTTAAAGACATATGGTAGAGGTGAATTGGGTAAACTAAATTGTCTGTAGTGTATGACTGTGAATTGGTGTGTATGGATGTTTCCCAGTGATGGGCTGCAGCTGGAAGGGTATCCGCTGTGTAAAACATATAAAAAAAAATGAATGAATGAATGAACAATCTAAATACAATCAAGAAAAACATACAATTGAAATAAAGCGTTTTATCGTTACCTAAATCTAACAGCATTCAAGTACAGTAACTGAATGATAAAAATAAGTCAATAAAATTAATCATAGTTAAGGACACAAATGGTACAATACATGTAAATGTGAGTCTATGGGTGTGTCCCAGTACTGGGTTGCAGCTGGAAGGGAACCTGCTGTGTACAACATATGCTGGAATAGTTGTTGGTTTATTCCGCTTTGGCGACCCCTGATAAATAAGGGAATTACCCAAAGGAAAATTAATAAATTAATGAATGAAGAAAACAGTGCAATAGCTTTTTTTTAAAAAACTATTGCCTAGATCAGAGATGCCCAAAATAGGGCCCACGGGCCAAAGTTGGCCCATTATTATTTTTTTATTTGGCCCACCATCCCATTTGACAAGAAAGTAAAAATGAAGAGGAGGGCCGGGGTGTGGAGTGATTGCCTTTAATAGAGATTGCCTTTTCTAATTTACCAAATATTTTTCTTGTTTGTTTTATTGATGAGCAACAAAACAGCAAGCTTAAATGAAATCTTTAAGTCAGATTATTTTAAATGTGCATTTTCATTGTAATAAGTTAATTATAAAATGTGCAAAATTATAATGTAATAGTTTAATATGATTAAAGTAAAGCTTTCTATTTATTTTTAAATATTATTTTAAAAATTAGGAAATTATCCTTGCCAATTTTGTAATAGTTAGCTATATTTACCTTTGGCACACAGAACTTAATTATCTTTGGTGTTTAACCCTTCATAAGAAAAACATTTGGCACCCCTGGCCTAGGTCAACTTAATGCAGTCCTGATAAGTAACATAAACTATCCACTGACAACCCTATATTTTTATATAATACAGCAATAATTTCTAAGTTAAAAATATTTACAGTCCTCCCCTGTGGAATGACTTTAACAAGGGGAATTGCATACTTTATCTACTTGTTTGTTCATCAGGAATCTGGACACGGTTAAGAAAAAACCTCAGTGATTTTGCCTAGAAGGAAGAACCCAGATCTCATATGTCTTCATTTGATCTTTAATAAGTTCACATTGCACTGCAGTTACACAGTTGTGTGGTGTATGTGTTCCTCCTTCAAGTTAACAATGTCAGAACTACCTCAGTCATGAAGGTCAATCCAATAATCCTGCTTTATTGACTTCTCCTGGCAGAGAACTTCATATTTACGTCATTCCGTGATGGTGGAGAGATGCTTGTCTCTGTCATAGGATATAGAAAGCATTAAAAGAAATTCAGGCTTATTATTTCAGCCTGTATTATTCCCTTGCAGTATAGTAAACTGGATTAGATGCACAGTTCTGAGTTAAATGTGATTTACTGGTCCGGCAAGGATTATGTAAATGACGTTAGCATGGTTTACAGAGGATCTTATGTGCGCATCACCGTGAAAATTGCATGTAGGTAGAGACTACATGAAGTGTGCATGTGCTTTTAGCTCTTGGCATTATGCCTTTGAGTCACCAGGCCTGTGTTTGATAAAATCATGCAGGTTCATTCTTGGAGGCGGCAGATAAGTCATTTATCAGACCCAGAAAAAGATCATATCCTGAAGAGACAAACAAAGGAAGTGTGATGCATCCTCAGAGTTGCTACTAAAGTGTGGTTACAACCACCAGTAAGTTTCAGTATCAGCAGCTTACTTTGCAGGTTAATTTTTCAGTCGTTCTGCTTCATTTTTTAAAAAAACTTTCTTGCATAAAGAAGGCAGACATTTTTTGTATTTATTTTATACAACAGTGCTGTCTGGCTCTCGAATCTGATTGGCTGATAGGCGTGTGATATTCTGCAATATCAGAACTTGTTCAGCCTCTTTACTCTTGTGTATTTTGTAGAGTGACAGCAGATCAATAAACTCACTACAGTTTGACAAATCTTCCAGCTCTTGGACAACATTACATAAATGTATTTTTAAGGCCTTTTTAGTTTAGAATGTAATTCTTTAAATTGCAACTATGCAGATTATTTATAAGAAAAGTGCTTATTTTAAATATTTTTAATTTCTGAGAGACAGCGCGTCGGCGGCCATTAGCCTGTCATTGAGCAGAGCAAAGACAGTTGACCTTGTCCGTCCACAAGATGTCAACAGAGACTACATAATAAGCCCTTAGAGGAGAAAGACAGTGTAATTTCTAACTACAGCTCAAATCATTAATAAACTGGTAAGTGGCTTTCTAAGCCGATCTCTCTTTTTTGTATGTTGTAGTGCTGTATTTATACAGTACCATAGTAATTATAGTGTATTGAGTGTAATATGGGACCTGATATCAGGAATGTATGTACACATGTATTTTGTGTTGGCCACTTTTTGTATAACCCTGAGTTCATTTTTGGTTGGACATCTGTTTGTTTATAAAGCCTGGTTTATACTTGACGCGTCCTCTAGTTTGCTTGAGTGCATGCGGCAAATGTGACATCACTGCTGTGTTGGCGGAGGTTCGCTTTGGGTGCATGCAGCATCATTTCGGCTGGCGGAGCGTATGTTTTTTTTTTGAAAATCAAGCAAACAGTTCATGCGGCACCTCATTTGACTTGAGTTAGATATGAAACACTTTGAAGAGATTTTTAAGATCTGTCTATGCGTGATCATAGAGATAATCAGATGACCAATTCTTGGCTTGAAATTGCAACAGTAGTGGGAAAGCAGGACAGTTTTTGTAAAACAGTTTAGAAAAACTTGAAGGATAAGTTTGTTAACCAAAAAGCGGGGCCATGGCAAAAGTGGAGACCCGGGTGGTTTAATATACAATTACAGGGTATATTTTTCTACACTGACGCATATATACAATTTTGAATTTAAAACAATTTAATATTTACAAAACTAAAAGGAAGTCACAAATTATTTCTTTGATAACTGGAAAAGAATATTTGAACCTATCTGTTTACAATGATTATGATTGTTTCAAAAAAATGAAAATTTAAAAATGAATGTAGATTGTTTCAAAGCCGATCACATAACAGATCATAGTAAACTGAAACAGTGTAGTTCATTTTTCTAAGTTTAAGTTCAGTTCAGTTTAGCTCAGTTCAGTGTGGTTTAATAATCATTACTGAGATTCCAAACACTGAAAAGCAATCCATCGATGCGCAGCTCCACAGACCCCGAACCATGCAAGCTGGCGACAGCGGCGAGGAAAAAACTTCACCAATTGGTGAAAGTGAAGAAAAAACACCTCGAGAGAACCAGACTCAGATGGGCACGATCATTTCTCCACTGGCCAAAGTTCAGAGCTGCAGTCCAAGTGCCGTAGGCTGGAAGCTAGACCTCAGCGAAGAAATCTCTGTGGACTGAGATGGCATTTCATGCCGTTCAGCCTTATAATCTTAAAATGTCAGCAAAATCACCTGTTCTTTAGACATTACTCTAGAGACTCATTCCAATAGCTCTAAAGTGACGTTGGTGAAGCAGCAACCATTTCTGCTGTTCTGACATTAGCTGCAGATGTGAATAAATGGTGGAAAAAGTAGTTTCTAATACAAAAGGATTTTGAGACTCTCTGTGTTTGATTTTCTTTTTTATAAACACCATTATGCCGTCGAACTGTTGTATGAATGCAATATCACACTCTTAGCAGTGAAATGTGGCTGTATATCGTCACTGGTGATGGGACACTAAGGACAACGCATGCTTCCCACCAGTGCCGATATATTGCCCTATTGCACTGCTGCTCATGTAATATTCCTCATATATCCAGAAATATAAAGAGGTTTTGTAAGGTGCAGCAGTAATTGTAGGAATATAGCTATAGTTTTGTTTGTATTCTTTATTGTTCCCTGAGGATGATTTTTTTCTGTTTACTCGTGAGTATTTCAGCATGACTATATATAGTAAAAAATGTAAAAAATACACATAAAACACATACATAGACGTGCACATTACCGATTAGTGTTCAACAGTATGATTGACACTGGAATAAAAGGGCCTAATAAAAAATTTAATAAAATATAATAAAATTTGAGTCTATTCTGCTTGCATCGAGGGATTCTGTATCTTCCACCAGAGGGTAGGAGATCATAACATTTGGGAAGAGAGTACGTGAGATGGATTGCTCAGAATTCTTAGCATAGAAAACCCAGTCAAATTCTTATTATACTATCTAAAAACAATCAAGAGTAAAACTTTCTCAAGGTGAAGTCAAATGTCATGTGGTTTCATCATGGTGGGCCCTGTAGTGGTCATTAACATGCACTCTGCTGGGAATCTTTGAAGGTTAATCTACAGATCCTGGAGAAAAAAGCACTATTTCCCGGACTGCTATCCAAATCAGCAGAGCATCCAGGCTGACCCTCTTGCACATTTCACTTCAATTAGCTACTGAGTGAATCATAGGTCAGTCTTCTGCTGCATGGCAACCTGACGTAGAGAATGTGGATACTCTTACATTACTGGAGGCTGCACCAACATCACTGCTTACAGGATTTGCATTATGTGTATGGGGTCTGTTCAAATGATGCATTCTCAGTATGTGGGGAATTTATCTGCAAAAAAATATTTTGGGAGACTAGAAAAACTGGACACAATGTAACCGCAGTTGAAGATGAGAGAGGACCAGACCTGGGACACATTATATTGTTGTTTTATGTGTGTTTAGGTGGGAGCCGTCCATGCCACTCTTTTGATTTGTGTTTATTTTACATAAAGAGTTCAAAAGGTCCTGCCTTCTTCAAACCTTGAACTTTGAATTTTACTTTTGTTACCTAAAGTTTTTTTTTCGGGTGTTAGTGTCAATGGGTGTGTTTCCACTGTCACACCATTCATGTTTCCACAGTAATTTCCAGGACCTTGTCGGGGCTTCCTCTGGACAAATGGCTGGGCTTTATTTGGCCTGTTGAATACCTTGAGCCAAAGTGGGCTATCTGGGGCTTTGGGACAGGATCAAAGGCAAAGGCGTAGTTGAGTAAAGAGTCAGGTCAAAATGTCTAATTTACTATTTTTACACATAGAGTACAAGCACACACACAAAAATGAATGTAAATGAAAACAATGGATGTAAATACACTTGTATGCACAGTATGTATACACTGTAAGACACAAAACTAAAAAGTTAAGGTAACTCATTTACTGTAAGTTCAAGAACTGCTAATGAGTACTGTGAACTTAATCCATTTATGTAAACGAAGCTATTTAAGCACACACCGTAAAAAGTGATTTATTACTTAAAGCGAGTAAACCAATTGCCCTTATAGCAACAAGTTGACTTTACAAAAATAATGTAAGTAAACCCATTTCATCTTGTTAAGCTGACTTAATTTTTATGAGTATGCTTATTGTACTCACTTTTTTAAAGTTCAACGAATCCTTTTTTACAGTGCCATTTTAGCACATCTGTTTTCAAATAATTCGTGTAATTATTACAATATTACTCATTTGGTGCCTTATTAAGTCTTTTAAATCTACATTTAAAGCCTGTATTGAATTTAGAAGACACATTGGAAGAGCAGATTTATTTTAGTTACTGTAATCAAAAATATATTTGTTTGCTCGTTCAAAATGCTTAAACTAAGCTGAAGCAACACATTTTTTGAGATTTCATTTTGACAACTATTGACAACTATTGTTTTATGTTCAATCCACATAAACTCGTTAAAAGTGTTAAGGTAACTTAATCAATTTGTGTTGGGACAACATTAATGAATTGTGTGGAACCCTGTATTTTTTAACAGTGACATTTCACTAGAACTTAGGTAAACTTAAAATTTCCAAGTTACAATTGGTTTACTTTATTTTTGTAAAGTCAACTTGTTTCTTTTAAGACAATTGGTTCACTCGCTTTAAATAACTAATCACTTTTTACATTGCAGTAAACCCCTATAAATGAAGAGAACTCAAACAACTGAGTACTGTAAAACCCAATAAGTTAAGACAACTCAAACTATTTGAGGAAACCGATTGCAACAAATCATTTGAGTAAAAACAAAAAACAATCTGTATGAGTACTGTGAATTTACTCCATTTAAGTTGAAGTATAATGAGGTATTTATTTAACTCATTACCTTTAACCCTGGGTTCAAAACTCCTTTTAAGTTAGTAGAATTAACTTTCAGTCACTTTTGAATTAACTACACTCATTTCATTTGATAAAGCTGACTGTCATGTCATTTGTTCGGTACTGTTGTCTCTTTTGTAATCAAATGATGATGCGATATTATGGTTTAACTGTGTGATTCTGATTTGAATCTTTTTTGCGTTTTATTGTGCAAGTTGTGTGATGCTTTATTCAGGTGTTTAGGTGGGGTTTTTATGCAGCACTGCAAGGTAGTGGCCTTACATTGGAAACACAGTAGGATTTCGGACTTGCTGCTCAAGCTCCAGGGCTGTTAGCCACAACCACCATCATGAAAGCCCTTGCTTAAACTAGCCCAACAGTAGAAAAGTGGCTTATATGTTAGACTTAGGTTTACCTATAAGGCCATGTGCTCCAAAACAAATTCAAAAAATACATTTAGAAAGTATAAGAATTTAAAACTTGTCCCTTTTTCCATCTGCCAATATGAATGAATGATTTTAGGACATCACAGTGCACCCTAGCCTTTCATCAATTCTTTTGACCAATCAAATGCTCTCTAGTATTTAAAGTGCAGAAATCAATCACTTGTTCATATAAGAAAAAAACTTACACCAGAAAATAACGAAAATAATCGACACAATGTTGATCTAAAATACCCTTATGTAGTAGATGAATATCTATTGGCTATTTTTAAAAGTGGGAGGAGCTACTTGATATTCCCTACCCTCTCTTCATGCTTCAGTGGGAAATTGCATATCATATTAAACAATGCTCCACATTCTAATTCACGTCAATGGACCTTTAAGACTTTGCTGAGTTTAAAATAAATTAGTAACTACTAATATTGTGGCCATAGTTTGCTAATGATGTTTCTAGCGCCACGTGGTTTTTAATGTGCAGTAGCTAGGTAGTTCTTGGTGTTTCTGAGCAGTTTTTAATATGTTTCTATGTAGTTAGCATGTTGTTTCTAGAAGTTCTTGCAATGTCAGTTTGTTTATGACATACTGAGTGTGGCTTTATATGTTTTTAGCAGTGTTTAAGGTGTTTGGGTTGCTAGTTATAGGTGTTATGTGTAAAATTAAGAAGCCCTTGATATTGGCAACACTATTGGCCTTTAAGTGAACTGCAGACAACTGTTTCTGCTTCTGTTTGCACGAATACATAATGTACACAATACCAAACATGATTCAAGGGACCCAATCTACTCATGGTTCTGTTGATTAGAAGTCAAAATGAGTTGGAAATGCATTTGCAGTAATATACTGAAAACAATATCCATCCACCAGGCTTTTTTCATTTTGAGTGATGTTCAAAATGAATCTGAATGCAGCTTTTTTCCTGAATAATCAAATTAATAGACAACAAATATGTCAGCAGTGAGAAACTGTATTTATAAAAGCATCTGATCATAGAGATATGGATTTGCTCATGCTCTGCAATTCACCAGCAGCAGGCCAAGAGATAATTCAATTCAAATCTAACTGTTTTGATAGATTATATTTAGTTTTATTTAAGCTAATTGTATTTTAATTCATATACTATATAGGGTGGCACAGTGGCTCAGTGGTTAGCATTGTCGCTTAACAGCAAGAAGGTCACTAGTTTGAGTTTTGGCTGGGTTAATTGGCACTTTTCTGTGGAGAATGTTTTCCTCCAGTTTCCCCCACAGTCCAAAGACATGTGATATACACTACCTGACAGAAGTCTTGTCATCAATGCCAGTTGTAAGAGCAACAAACAACAACTTGAATTCTAGTTGATTATTTGGAAAAGTGGCAGAAGGTAGATTTGTCCGATGAATCATCTGTTGAACTGCATCCCAATCAAAAATACTGCTGAAGATATATTGGAACCCGCATGGACTCAAGATTCTCAGATATCAGTCAAGGTTGGTGAAGGAAAAATCATGGTTTGGAGTTACATTCAGTATGGGGCCATGTGAGAGATCTGCAGAGTGGATGGCAACAACAACAACAACGACAACAGCAAATACCTGAGGTATCAAGACATTTGTGCTGCCCAGTATATCACAGACCACAGGAGAGTGCAAATTCTTCAGCAGGATAGCACTCCTTCTCATACTTCAGCCCAGTGGCGCAAAAAGGGGGTATGCAGTATATGCGGCGCATAGGGGCGCCACACATGGGGGGGCGCCATTGTGCCAAAACTATTTTTAAAATTACCCTTATTAAAAGTTTTAAATAATAAAAATAAATAAATATGTTTTGTTAAAAAAAATATTTTGCATTTTATAAAAATATAATATTGTTATTGTTTTATTTAAAATCATTTAACACAATAACATGCAGTCACACAGCCGAAAGTGTTCATGTAGATGTAACTGTTTAGATTTGTTTTTATTTTTATCAAAATAAACTGTCAAATCATACATAATGTCAAAAGTTATAAGGTTAATCTGAAAATTTGTCTTCATTTATTATTAATTAATTAATTTAATTATTAGTTTGCCAAAATAAGAGGGATCACACAAAATTTGAACCCGCATACCCCTCAGTAAATGTGTAGTTGCGCCCCTACTTCAGCCTCCACATCAAAGTTTCTGAAAGCAAAGAAGGTCAAGGTGCTCCAGGATTGGCCAACTCAGTCACCAGATATAAACATTAATGAGCATGACTGGGGCAAGATGAAGGAGGAGGCATTCTGAACTCTGGGAGACCTGCAAGAACACTTTCTTTGTCATTCCAGATGACTTTATTAATAAGTTATTTGAGTCATTGCAGAGATGTATGGATAAAGTCCTCTAAGTTCATGGGAGTCATACACAATATTAATTATTTTTCCACTGCAACCACTGTACATTATTTCTGTTAAGTGACAAGACTTGTCTAAGCAAAGTCAGACCTTACTGTCCTAATTAACTGATTTAAAATCAAGGCTGCTAGAAGTCACATTATTATAGATACTAGAAGTCACATCATTGTTTGTTGTTCCTAAAACTGGGAAGGGTGACAGGACCTTTGTCAGGTACTGTATGCGAATTCAATAAACTAAGTGAAGTTTATTTATGAACAAATTTCGAGAGGATCATGTGCTTATGATTGTTCACAGCTGTTCCAACTTTAGCTAATGACTAATTATCCTATCAGAGGATCCTTAACTCATTATAAATAACCAGACTTTTCTCATCTCAATATCTTCGTCCTAAAGAAACCCCCCCCCTACCCAACCCTACTTTCCCTCCTTTCAAACAGGCGACACGGTGGCCAGTTATTAGCGCTGTTGCCTCACAGCAAGAATGCCCCTGGTTTAATTCCTTTCCAAACCAGGCGATATTTCTGTGCGGAGTTTTGCTCATTCTCCCCGGGATCGCATGGGTTTTCCCCGGGTCCTCCGGTTTCCTCTCACAGTTACAAAACAAGCACCCTAAACAATTAATTCAAAATATTTTAGCCAAACTCTGAGTAAACCTTCTCAGCATCTATATATGACACTTAGCAATAATAAGCAGGAGGGGGAGTCATTGAGATCTACCTGAGCTCAAACTCCCCTCTCGCCTTGCAACGGGACGGAGCCCTGGGCTCGAGGATTTTATAAGCTCAGGGCTCTCTCCCGGGACAGCACTCCAAACAGGCTTTATTATCAATCATCAGCTAAGTGTGAACTCTTAAAATTGGCCGTAGTGTAAATGCGATAGTGTATGGGTGTTTCCCAGTACTAGTTTGCAGCTGGAAGGGCATACACTTGATCTTGAAGATTGATCTTGAAGATTGTTAGCAGTGTTTTCTTCTCTAAAAACAAAAGAGAGGCTCAGGATGTCACAACTTTCTGATTTCCATACAAAAAAAAAATCACATTTTGACTCCTTTGCATAAAGTCTACAGGCTTTCGTTGACAACCTATAGGAAGTCAGGAAAAGTTTGATACATATATATCACCTTTTAGGGTATGACTAATAAAGGTTTTACATTGTGCAACGAAAGTATTCTGTAAAAGACAGACAACCTCACAACAGCCTGGGTTTCATAACTGCACTTGCCTGACCTTTGCCTCAATGATCACTCTGCTGTTGTTTCATAACACAAAAGGTGTTTGAGCAACAGTCCCTTGTGTTGAGTTCAAAGTAATCCAGGACACATTCTGCTTCAAAAAAACACCCATCAGTGGCTCCATCATCTCTGTTAAACAACTCATAGGCTGTGACGTCAATGCATGTCTTTGGCAAACTCAGAAAAAGGAGGAGGAAATGGATGCATGATCCAGGGGGGGTTGGGAAACAGCTTTGATTTGAGCAGTCAAACCCCTGCTCTCCCTCACTTTCTCATCCCTGCTATCACACCTCCGCCTGCACAGTCTTTTGGGACGCAGGTTTGACGTCAGCGAGTGTCAGCCCGGCCCATAGTCTGCCTCTGCTGCTAAACGGCTGTAGTAATTGATTCGGAAGAGCAGAACGAGCCTCCAGCTAATTGGTGTGTGGCAGCAGCTGCTCTGTTTCAGGTCTCTCCTCACATCTTCTCCCAGTTCACATCAAACAAACAGAGCGGTGCGCTTTCAGAAGCTGTGCAAATATGAGGAGGAGGTTGGTCATGCATCATCTGACGGTTGATTGAAAAGTGTGCAGCTTTGAAAGGTTCTGATTGTTGAAGGTTATCAGCATTGCATATTGTGGAAAGGGCATGAACTTCAGTGATGTTGAGAGGTATTGATCTAGTTGTTTTAATTGGGAATAAAATCTTTATATTAATTAAACATATGTGTGATGCGCATGGAAACGTGAAGAAGCATGATTGATTGAGAAAAGACACTTTTTTGTTATCTAAGTACTAAAATTTTAGCTTTTTTATTTGTTGCTTCAGGGCAATATTGTGCATTTAGACCACTTTTTTAAACGATTAACATTCTTTGGATGGAAATGCGCAGAAATGTATAGTTACCACCATAGTATAGAAATGTATATTTTGCTATACTATTACTCACAGAAAGGGCGGGAGGGCTGGTGTCCTGCAAAGTCCAGCTGCCAACCTTCCAGTATGTTTCCAGCATGCTAGTTAGAGCTTAAGCTGGTTTAGGTGTGTAATTGGGGTTAGAGCTATACTCTGCGGGACACTGGTCCACCAGGACCACATTTGACCTAAAGCCAAGTGACAAAAAGGTGGCACCCACCCTTGCTTTACATCCACCTACTTCTTCCGTCTTTCAGATGAGACGTTAAACCGAGGTCCTGACTCTGTGGTCATTAAAAATCCCATAGCTCTTCCCGTGTAAGAGCAGGGGTGTAACCCCGGTGTCCTGGCCAAAGTCCCTCTATCGGCCCTCACGATCATGGCCTCCCAATCATCATCTTCAACCGAATTGGCTCTATCACTCTCTCTTCACTCCACCAACAGCTGGTGTGTGGTGAGCGCACTGGCGCCGTTGTCCTGTGGCTGCCGTCGCATCATCCAAGTGGATGCTGCACACTGGTGGTGGTGTGGAGACCCCCCCCCCAAATGATTGTGAAGCGCTTTGGGTGTATGGCCATACACAATAAATGCGTTATATAAATACACATTACATTACATTACATTACAATACATTACATTACATTACATTCCTCAGGTTTTACAGTGAACAATAAACATTGATAAATAAATACATTCAATCGGTACCCCACAGGAACATACAATACACCATTTATGGCTAGTTATTGATGAAATATTACTTGTTGATATTTTGGGAGAAATAACAAAATGGGAGGGTAGTGGGAGATGGGTCTGAAATACGGAAGGCTCGGAGGAAAATGTGGGAGTGTTGGCAGGTATGGGTTATCGACACGTGTCGGTTGTGTTTTGTTCCAAAAAGCTGCACATGAATACACTAAACAGATGACAACTGTCTAAAATGAGAACATACCTGCTTGAGAGAATGTATCTTTCCATACCAGGTGGAAGTATTGCTATTCCATAAAGGCAAACTGGAACTAGTGCTGCATGCATACAAATTGTAAACAGTGTCAAAGAGGAAGTTACTCTTGTAGTGTACTAAAGTTTTTGTTCTTGCACTCTGATTTGTTGCTGAACTGCCGATAAGAGTGCTCTCGCTGATGGCCAATGCTGGTTCTACATGCCGAATTGGGTTAACTTTCACTGACTTGTGCCTGATGAACAAACCAAACAAACCAGCCTGAAAGACACTCACCAATAGCCCAATGCTGATCTGCCCACTGTTGGCTCTTTGTGTTCCGGCCTAAAGGGAACATTAGTAGAATGTTGTTTTATAAAAAAAAAAAAAAAAAAAAAAAAAATGAAACTTTTGATCCAACTATTCACATTTTACAGTTTAATTTAACATACAAGCTGATATATGACAAACCAAGCCACTCTTTACCTACATATGACCTCCTTTTCCTGTGAGCATGAGCCATCTTTCTCTTCCATTGCTTTATTATCCCTCACAGTGCTTACTTGCTTATTAGTACGCCAGCTATTTTTGAGAAATGACTCATCGACATCATGCTTATTGTGCACCAATAATGTCCAACACTCGTGTGCAGTGCTAACCCTGTCGTCAGTTGAATGCTGATCTCCAGCACTGTTCACTGTTAATTGTAACCTGTCACCAGCCCACATCTTCAGGCATGAGTCATTCAGGGTTGGTGGTCTGGAAGTTGAGCGATCAGTGAAGTCTGTACTTGAGCTGTGAGGCTAAATGGATTTCCACTGAATGAACCTCCATCTAATTACCTGCTGACATCTTACCCACCAGGACAGGTTCATTTGCCTGCAATTAATGTTTATGTCAGTTTTGGCGGATATACTCTGATTTTAAAATCTTATTTCCAAGCTCATCAGTATATTTGTGGCTGGTTTATGTATAAATGAAATCTTGATTGAGCTTTTAAAATTGCAGAAAATTGAATGTGAGGATTCTCCCATGTACAATACCTCAGGTAACGAGATAACAAAATGGGATTCATTCAAAGAACAAATGTTCTCTTCCAGGTAATGACTATATTTTTGAAGCAACCGTAAAAGTACAACATCTAATCAGACATGATGAAGTAATTTATGCAAATGTAGCTTAGGCTAGAGGCTGATACAGTATGTCCTCAAAGACAGAGAGAAATAAAAATAGAAATATGATACGGTTCATGTAGGTGTTTATTTAACATATGATTATTCATTTAGTTTATTAAATTTACAAAACCTAAAACAGTCATTTTGGAAAACATAAACACAATGTATAATCGTTTTTAGTTATTTTGACCAATTGTCATTTAATTAAAAAAAAATGTCATCCGTAGTTTAAAGAATTAAAGCAAATATTATCAATAGTTTAGAGAAACTGAGATATTTCATGCCATCTCCTACTTTCTTATAAACAGAAATTAACCTTAAAACAACTTGAGACCTTTTCAAAATGTTCTGGTTATCAAAATTGGACAGGCGACCATACATTCGGCTGATTTTAATGTGGAACTGCATTTTTTTTATTTAAAAAAAATACTCTATGAATATCTCAACAAGATACAACTAGTTGTATATTACTTTATATTTTTATTTTTGTGTCAAAGCATTGAACAACCCTCTCTCTCTCTCTTTATTTTTATATTTAAATAAAAATGCTTACTTAAGTCTATTTATCATATAAACTGACTCTTTCTGGAAGACTTTGATTGACCCTCGCATTGATATGAATAAATTTTTGTGTGACTGTCTACAAATGACAGAATTCTCTCTGATTTTATTTAAAATGATCTAAAGATAAACAAAAGTCTAAAAGGTTTGTAACAATATGGAGAATAAAATTTTTTGGAATTATTACAAATATTCATAGTTGGAGGGACGATAATAATAATAATGCAACATATATAGGATAATAAAAAGGTAATGGCATTAAATAATCATAAAAACATCAATTCATTCACACGGTGGTGCACATTTTCAACAAAATCTTAAAGGGGTAGTTCACTTAAAAATATGTAAATTCTGTCATAATTTACTTATTTTTCACTTGCTTCTTATCTGCTAGAGTTTTTGTCTTCTTTTGAACACATAGGAAGATACACTGGAAAATGTTGGAAAAACAGCATGTGACATCCATAGCATTATGTGTTCCTGTACTATTATTTACAACGGTTGCTTTTTAAAGGGCACCTATGATGAAAATCATCTTTTGTAAGCTGTTTGGACAGAAGTTTGTGTAGGTTCAGTGGGTCCACAGTCATACTAAGTGGATATAAAGACAATAAGTCTGTTTTTTTATTTCCTGATGTTAAAATAGGATACATATCCCTCCCATTTTGAGGCCCACCGCAACGTGACATAGGAGTGCGGTTTACCCACCCAACCAAATTGATTGACAGCTGCTTATTAACATGTCTCCGTAGTAACACATCTAACCATATCAACAAGACAGCACATGCACAAAGCAACTAGGATTAAAAAATCTGGTAAGCTCGCTGTGATCATCAGCCATCATCAAATGTGGTCAAGACGTTTCACAAGTTTTAAACATTTTTAAAACAGGGCATGTTTGTAAGGAATTACAGCAATTTTACTGTTTTTACTTGATCACCACAGCTGTGTGTCCCGGTTTATGGACATTAAATCAGGTTTTGTACATTAACACAATGGATACCCATATATCCTGTATCCTGTCACATTTGCCATTGCAAAGTTAAACGCGCACGCTGTGCTTGTGTGTATGCGTGGACTTTGTAAAGACATTGTGTTTGACTTACTGTTGCAGAAAGGCTTGGATTAACTCCACAACTAAATACATCAAATAAAAATGACTGTGCTGTTTATCTGACGTAGCCAGATGGTGATAGAGGCACACTCTGACAGGCACGTGGGAAAAGTGGGTGGGGAGAACTAGCATTAAAAGGCACAGGCCACAAAAACATTGAGATTTTGTTCAGAGGAGAATTTTACAATATTCTAAAAGGTATAATAATTAATCTGATGAGTGTTTTGAGCTGACACTTTACAGACACATTCTGGACACATAAAAAGACTTATCTTAAATCTTGAAAAAAGAGTAAAATAGGTGCCCTTTAACAACATTCTTCAGAATATCTTGTACGTAACAGAAGAAAGATGTCCTTGAGTGTAAGTGAATAAGGTCAATTTCATTTTTTGGAGAACTAGCCCTTTAAATTGAACCAACCCACACTCAGAAAAAAATGTTTACTGTTTGTTCAAATACTTATTTAAAATGAGCTGAAACAACACAATTCTTGAGTTTTTTGTTTTTTTGCAACAACTTAATAGTGTGTTCAATTCACTTAAATATGTAAACACTAAGAAGTTATCATAGTTCCTTTATGTTGTCCAATACAAATCGACTGTGTGGAACCATGTATTTTTTTCCAGTGCATTTGAGACAACTCAAAATGATATTTGTCTGAACATCACAATTACCCTGTTCTCCTGTAGTATAAAGTAATATGATCTCCCCATATGTGAAACAGACACCAACCACACAGGCTTAAGCACGCATAGGCCTGTATCGTAGGAGCATGTTTATCCTTGAGATGAGAAGGGGGTGCAGGCTGAATCCTTTCCTTCCCGGCGGTTCATAAAAAGCGTGGAGGACATGAAAGAGCCGCGCCTGATGTTATATAAACAACTAGGGCCAAGGGTGGTCTGCACACACCTGGAGGGGCCTGGACCTTTGAGGAGAGAGCACAGGAATCATGTTCTAACATTAATAAGCTCAGGGTGGAAAATATGAAGGAGGCATTTGACGAGAGACTGAAGCAGGGCTGATCAGAGAGAGCCTGATGTGAGGGAGGAATGCTTGACGTCATTCGGAGCGGCCTCCAGCTACTTGATTATTAACAGCTGACAGCCCCCGTCTGCATGCTTTTTAGGGTCAGTTACTGAACTAAACTTTATGTAGATTGAACGTTTAACATTGTTTTATTATTATTATTGTTGTTATTATTATTATTATTTTAACCTTTATTTTACCAGGGGCTCGTTTCAGAAAGGAGGTTAAGTGAAAACTAGTATTTTAAAACAAGTATTTTAACCCTGAAATGAGAGAAACTCTGGGTTTTCCGTTTCAAAATGGCAGGTTTATCAAACTCGAGAAACCAGGGTAAGTCAAGCCTGTTTCCGAAATAAAGGAAACCGTAGTACCGTAGTAACTTACTCTGTGAAGCTAACCTGGTCAGGAGCAGGTCTTAATCTCTAAACTCGGAGTTTATGTTGGTTAC
The DNA here is from genome assembly GCF_052040795.2 of Danio rerio. Classification (NCBI taxonomy): domain Eukaryota; kingdom Metazoa; phylum Chordata; class Actinopteri; order Cypriniformes; family Danionidae; genus Danio; species Danio rerio. Next base: position 24,421,429 of record NC_141035.1, read on the forward strand.
CTTTCCTTTTTTAAAGACGAAGCGGTATTTCTTGCCTTAGCCTTAAGTTTCCTTTTTAATGCTCATTTTGGATATGCTCATAAAAAACGATTGATGGAAACGTCATGATGCACATAACTTTTGAAAATTTGCATAATAAAACATGTGCATAACCGAGTAGGATAAACTTTTATTTAATAAGAAAAGATGTGCATAAAGTGCGATGGAAACACGTTTACTGAACAAATGCCAGTATGTGGAATTAAAGTTGGTCTACTCAAAGTTGATTGACCTAACTCAGTTCAGCTGTTCTGAAACCGAAAACTCAAGAGTTTTCAAGTTTTTGAGTTCAAGTTTAAACTCCAAGTTGGTTGAACCTTCTTACTGAAACAGGCCCCAGAAAAGAAACATTGAGATTAAAAATCTCTTCTACATTAGCGTCCTGCCAAGATTAGGCAGCATACATGACACATGGGTCTAACAAACCACTGACAGTTAACATGAATCACACATTGACAAACAAACTACATCTACAAACCTGTGTTTCAATTTTGAAATCATCTATACTCTTTTTTTCACTTTAATTAGTGAAATCAGTTCTTTAAACTGAAATTTTGTTTGTAGATTATTCCATGCAAAAAGTGCTGCGTATTTAAAAACCTTTTTCCCCCATCTCAGTCCGCACTTTAGGAACAGACAGCAAATAAATATTCTGTGACCAAAGGCCATAGTTAAGGACAGGCTTTTTACAAATGTAATTCTGTAGATATGATGGGAGTAAACCCAGTTTAGATTAGTAAACAAGGATGTGCCAATGCTTGAGCCTACGAATTGACAAAGCAGACCAAATTACCCTAGTATACAGCACACAATGATGATTAAGGGATTTAAAATGAGTTATAAATCTTAGTGCACCATGGTAAACAGTATCCAATGCATGCAGACTTTGAGACGAAGCATGCATATAGATAACATCACCGTAATCCAATATTGACATAAATGTTGCATCAGCAGCTTTTTTTTAGTATCAAAAGAAAGGTAGTTCTTAATTGTAAAATATAAGCCTAAATCACTTTTATTATTTCACCAATTGCTGAATGTGAGAACTAAATAAGAGTGTATCATCAGTCAAAATTCCAAGATAGTGCACTGGGACACCAATTCAATCTCTGGACCATGAGTAGTAGTAATAGAACCTAGTCTTAGATTCATTGGACTCAATGTAAATAATGAAGTCAAAACAATAAGTAACATATACTGTTTGTTTATGTTTATGTAATAATTAATTTGTGTTTTCATAAATGTTAAATCAACAATACTGTTTTCCCTGGGACCATATTAATAACAGAATATTTTGAGATGTTCAGTCATAGTTCACACAAAGCTAAATGTTCTGTCATAGTTTACTCACTCGCATGTTTAACTGGTGAAGTCATGGTTTTCTTTTCTTCATGCAACACCAAAATGTTTTCTTTGTAAGAATGCACTGTTCTCTTCAATAAATGGGAAGTGAAAATGGAGCTTTCAAACCTTAAATCATAAAAGTATTCTAAAAATACTGCAATAGTACATCTGAGTCATGTGCTACATTACAAATGTTCTAAATCTTCCATTATGAATCATTGCTTCAAACACAGCAGACAGACACTTATTTAGTTGCTAAATGTTTCTGCATACTGTGAATGAATCCCAAATGAACATTCATTTAATTAAATAAATTAATACCACAACCTCTTGGACTGTTTCATCTGCCTGCCTGCGGTTAATAGGTTTATACCAGTTTGATACATGTACAGTGGTTTTAAAAGAACACTCCACTAGGGTCCACTAGAGATAAACAGTTGAGTTTTACCATTTTTGTATCCATTCAGCTGATCTCTGGGTCAAGCAGGAGTACTTTTAACTTAGCTTAGCATACATTAATCATTGAATTTATGAAAATAGTGCACAACTTGATAACTAAAGAGCATGGCAGCAAAGTTATGGTATGGCAGCAAAGTCCATTGATTATTTAGCTGGAATGAGTGATATTGCAACATCGAAAATAGCAACTTATAATTTTCTTGTTCAATGTAACTACAAAAGAATCAAGGTTTCATTTATTGATTTTCTTTTCGGCTTAGTCCCTTTATTAACCTGGGGTCGCCGCAGTAGAATGAACCGCCAACTTATCCAGCATATGTTTTACACAGCGGATGCCCTTCCAGCTGCAACCCATTACTGGGAAACACCCATAGACTCTCATTCACACACATACACTACAGACAATTTAGCTGTGGTTGAAACGGAGCACCCGGAGGAAACCCACACAAACACGGGAAGAATATGCAAACTCAACACAGAAATGCCAACTGACCCAGCTGATTCTCGAACCAGCGACATTATTGCAGTGAGGTGACTTCGCCGTGCTGCCCCAGAGTCAGGCTTTAGAAAGGAAATTTATCCTGAGATTTATAGTGAGATGCTAATGCTCTCCTAAGGTCGTAACACATTACTTTGCTACAGCAATCTACATGTAAAATTATGTTCAGAAGTTTTTGGAGGCTAAATTTAAATCAAATACCACCAAGCTTCCCATAGATCTATAGAATTGTATGTCTACTTAGCAAATATTGTCAAAAGTAAAATAAAACACTGGGCTTGGGCAGTATTACGATATTATGGTATACCGCGGGATCTAAAAATAGCAACGGTGTCAGTTTCAATACCGTTATACCGTCATAAAATATTAAAAATCCTTTATTTAATGCCTACAAAAACGTATCAGTGGTTGTCATCACGGAACAGTGTGGAGGAGAGAGAGAGAGGGAGAGGGAGAGGGAGGGGGAGGTGACGTGACGTGACGAGTCGCACTCCAATGTGTCCTGCAGTTTGACAGTATTTCCAGTTTCGACTGAACAGAAGGGAGACATCGTTAATATGAACGAGAGGTCTGCATTAGAGCTGAAGATCTTTGCCTTTGAAATCCAAATCCCTGCATTAAAATCCATCCCTGCAAAGGTGAAACAAATGATGACGAAGTAGTAAAAAAACGAATTTTGACGGCGGTCAAGCCAGTCACTAGCTCAGAAGGAGCGGTCATTCCAGCCGCCAAGGTATTTTGGCGAATGCTCATACACTGCGTATTACGGTAGAGCTGTAAACCACAAGCTGACAGGTAAAAAGACGAGGTGACTCGCTACAGTGAAACTACTGTCATGGAAAATTAAATGGATGTTCCTGACTGGTAGAAGATGAACAAACAATCCTACCCAAAACTTGCAAAATCAGCCAGATCAGAACTCTGCATCTCGGCCTGTAGCCGCAGGAAAGGGTGTTCAGTTCTGCTGGACGCACCATGAGTGCAAGACTGCACTAAAGCCAGTGGATTTAATAATGTTCCTCCACAAACACACGTAGCCTAATCTTAGCCTATAGTTTAGCCTATTGTCTATGTTTGTTACGAATAAATGAAGTTAAAACATATAAATGACTCATTCTTGAAAAAATGCATTAGAGCTGTGTGCATGAGCACATTTGAATAATGTTGGGCTGTAAAAGGGTTTGGGCTTTATAAAGCTGTCAATCAAAATGTACCTGTCGGGCTCGGGACCTATCGTGCCTAATTTTTATGCCCCAATTACAGCTCTCTGCATTCCCGCTGCTGTACCACGTGAGCCGGCCAGATTTCTTACGGTGTGGGAGTAAATTTCTGAATAAATTGCGGGAGAGATGTGTGAGTGTGTGTTTGTGTGTGTGTGAGAGAGAGAGAGAGAGAGAGAAAGAGAGGTGCTGTGCATCGCTTGGCGCTCTCTCTCTCTCTCTCTCTCTCTCTCTCTCTTTCTGACCGCGAGCCTAAGGTCGCATAGAAGGTATTCAGTTTCTGAATGGTTTAGGCTCAAGCCAACAGTTTGGTGACGCTGTCTGAGCCTTACGTCATAATTTTTTTTATTACGCCGGTAATACCGGATACCGGGATAAAATATGGAGGCGGTTTGACGTATCAAAATTTGGATACCGCCCAAGCCTAGGGGACAGATTTGTGTGCTTATCAATGGACCCAGGCTCATTCTGATTACATACCTCTCTATACATTTCTGGAGAGAGCAAAATACGTCCCAGGAGCTACGTTTTTTTGCAGATTTTATTTCCTTGAATCCACCAGAGGCCACTGTGTACTGAGGTCCCAAGTCTCTCTCGCGAGTGCCATTCGCACCTGTTGTTCTTACGTAAATCCACCAGAGGCCGCTGTCAACGGACTGATTTAATAATGACTGACCTACTGACAGACCAAAACCCTCCTCCCTCCCCTAGCTTAAATTAAACCGATAGTTTTACAAAGCACAGATTGACCCAGCCACCCCCTTTCCTAAATCCAGCTGCAGTGTTTTAAAAAGCAATACATAAAAAGAAAAGCTCTTGCCTGATTTTTTCAGATTTTACCACATTTTCACAATTTTTTAGCTTTTGTTTTTGTCATTTCTGCTTTCTGGAACTGTTCTTCACAGGACTCAAACCCTTTTAAGTGAAGTTTAATCTTAAACTAATTTCGAGAGGAGCACGTGCTTGTGATTGATCCAGCTAGCCCACATTAGCTAATCATGATCTTCCAATCAAAGGATCCCAAGTCATTATATATCCTCATTTCCTTCGTACAACTATCTTCATCTGGAAGAAACCCTTCTTTCATCTTTATCCAGAATGGGCGGCACGGCGGCCCAGTGCCTAGCACAGTTGCCTCACAGCAAGAATACCAATGGCATCGGGTCCTGGCTGGGGCATCTGGTATTTCTGTGCGGAGTTTGCATGTTCTCCCGATGTCCCTGTGGGTTTCCCTCGGGTTCCCCGGTTTCCTCCCACCATCCAAATATGCTCTATATTATAGATAAATAAGCCTAAATCTTTTTTCTAATGTCTTACTCTCAGGTAGTTCACCTTGGCCTCAGCAGCAGGGGAGTTTGAGATCGACCTGACCTCCATTTCCCCTTGCCTTGTGAAAGGGGGAGCCCTGGGCCCGAGGATCCATTGAGCTCAGGGCTCTCTCCCGTGGCAGCACGCCAAACAAGCTATGTATAAATCATGAGCTAAGTGTAAACTCTTGAAACTATTAAAAGTGGAAAAGCCGTACATATGGAGGTAAGCGGTCAGCTGGTAAGCATGAAAAGAAAAGGCGTCATACTGCCTCGTAGTGTTCGTTTTAAAGACAAAATGCATCTATACATACTTCTGACAGTGCTGTCGCCTCACAGCAAGAAGGTCGCTGGGTCCCTGGTTCGAGCATCGGCTTAGTTGGCATATCTGTGAGGAGTTTGCATGTTCTCTCTGCATTCGCGTGGGTTTCCTCCGGGTGCTCTGGTTTCCCCCACAGTCCAAAGACATGCGGTACAGTTGAATTGGGTAAGCTAAATTGTCCGTAGTGTATGAGTGTGTGTGTGTGTGTGTGTGAATGTGTGGGTGTTTCTCAGAGATGGGTTGCGGCTGGAAGAGCATTCGCTGCGTAAAAACTTGCTGGATAAGTTGGCCGTTCATTCCGCAGTGGCGACCCCGGATTAATAAAGGGACTAAGCCGACAAGAAAATGAACGAATGAACTTACTTCTGGCTTCATAATTCGCGATCTCCAGAAATGTATAAAGGCTACGCATTTCAGAATGAGTCTAAGTTGCTACATCTGGTGGTCATATCCGGTACTGCTGCCAAAGAAGAAAAACTTACTGAAAGTTCTATTGAGATATAAACTTTAACTTTGGGATATAATTTGTTCAGATATCATAGCTTTGATATTGTCAATTTTAGGCTAAAACATATTTTGTACATAGAACATGTACATTTGTTGTTTTATAATATTCCTGACCATAAATGCACATGACTTATTTAACAAATAACATTAAATATTATATTAATAATATAATATAATAATATAATAACATAAATATTAAATTTCTTTACAAACTTTTTTCACTTGGGCCGTCACGGTGGCGCAGTGGGTTACAAGAAGGTTGCTGGTTTGTGCCTTAGCTGGGTCAGATGGCATTTCTGTGTGGAGTTTGCATGTTCTCCCTGTGTTTGCGTGGGTTTCAAGCACTGTGGTTTCACCTAAGTCCAAAGACATGCTGTATAAGTGAACTGGGAAAGCTGTATGTATTGTATGTGTGTGAATGAGTGTGGATGTTTCCCAGTAATGGGTTGCAGCTGGAAGGGCATCCGCTGCGTAAAACATCCTGGATTAGTTGGCGGTTCATTCCACTGTGGTGACCCCAAATGAAAAAAGGACAATGCCGAAAAGAAAATGAATGAATGAATGAATGAATGAATGAACTTTATCGCTTTAGCTACAATCTGACATCTGTAATTTTTTAAAATGAGACAAAGTTTTAATTTGTGCACCAAAGCATTGAATATTGGCACCTATTTAAGTGAACTTGTTACTTTCATGTTTATTCAAAAATAGGGGTGACAGTTAACAATACTGGGGCATCAAGAAGAGTTATCTGTTTTTGTAAATGAACTCCTAATATTTACACACACTGACCACTTTTAAGTACACCTTGCTAGTACCTAGCTGGAAACCCCAATATATGATGAGTTGGGAGTGAGAACGTGTTGTCTACTCCCTTAATTATTCATGCATTGATTTAGCAAGGTGCTGGAAACATCCTTCAGACAATTCTATCTATATTAAAATGATAACATCACATAGTTGCACATGATGAAAATCTTCCATTCCATCCAAAGTTTCCCTATTTGATTGAGATCTTGTGACTGTGAAAGCCATTTAAGTATTAACCCATTTAAGTGAACTCACTGTTATGTTTAAGTTTTGAACTCGATTTGTGTTTATCAGCAAGAATACTCAAGTTAACTATGGTGTTTAAACAATGCTCAACTGGTTCTAATTGGTACAAAGTGTGCCAAGGAAATATCCTTACATCACATCATTACACATCAGGCCTGAACTGTTGACACAAGACTGAATGGATCTGAGCTTACAAATGATTTATGCCAAATTTTGACGCTGCCATTCGAATGTTGAAATTAAGACATCAGATAGGGCAACCTTTTTTTCAATGTTCTATTGTCTAGTTTTGTTGAGCCCTCATGAATTGTAGCCTCAGCTAGCTGTTGTCATCTGACAGAAATGTCACTACTGTGCTCTTCTTCTGCTGCTGTTGCTCATCTGCTTCAAGGTTTGATGTGTTGTGCCTTCAGAGAAGCTCTTCTGCAGCCATGTACCCATTCACCTCTAACCTCTCTGACATCAAGACATTTACTTTCGCTCTTTTTTAAAATTTTCTGACAATTCTCTGTTGAGTTTTAGAAATTACCTGTGTGATTTCCAGCAGTTTCTAATACCAAATCTGTGTCACTTTCAAAATCATTTGAGTCACCGTTTTTCCTCATTTAAAAATTTAAAGTAACAACACTTTTATTTAGTTTTTAAAACTTCTAATAAAACTACAACTACCTCATGAATTTACGATTGTGACTGATCAGATTCTAAATCAGATCTATCTATCTATCTATCTATCTATCTATCTATCTATCTATCTATCTATCTATCTATCTATCTATCTATCTATCTATCTATCTATCTATCTATCTATCTATCTATCTATCTATCTATCTATCTATCTATCTATCTATCTATCTATCTATCTAATCATCTTTAACATGCAGTTTAACCTTACCTATGTTCACTGACTATAACAGGACTTTAAATTTGTCGGGTGTTTTCCCATCAGCCCTTGAGTCGAGCGGAAATAGGGCAGCGCAGCTTCTTTTCGGCGAACAACATCATCCAGGTCTAAAATGGCAGGAGCAGAAGGAGACGATTCTCTTTATCCCATCGCGGTTCTAATCGACGAACTGAGGAACGAGGATGTTCAGGTACATACAAGTCCAAAATAACCAGTCTTTGATTCACATGTTGAAAAATAGGGTTTTATTTGCATCTTTCATCATCATCAACCGGTAACCGAGTTTTGCTTGCAGGGCGATTCGTTTCACGTTACAAAAGAAATAACCCGTCGTCTATTTTGGTCATTGTTTTTATTCTAATTATTATTATCATTATTATCGTACTTGATTCCAGATTATGTTCAAACTGCAGAGTTGTTTAGCTAATGTTACTCGATCCATAGAGCGTAGGCTGTAGAAGTCATATCAGTCCTGAAATAGACCGGCTGTAGAAATAGCCTCTTTCCACTGACGGCATATTTGATATTGACACTATGCAAATTTGCGACGCGACTTGTTTTGTCGTTATACCGGACAGTGGTTTTCAGTGCTGCTCCTGCAGACCTCAGCCCGCGCTCAACATTTTTTTTGTGTCTCCTGCCCTGACACACCCAAGCCAGCTCTTTAAAGCCATAGTTCTCCACAAATATATTCATTTTACTCATCCTCAAGTGGTACCAAACCATTCTGCAAAATCCTGAAAACCGGTCACAACTGACATTCATAGTAGGGAAACACAAATTTCAATACTATGAAGACACACACAAGCTAGGTCGTTGACCTTGTATGATGTGCATTGATTTATAGAGAACTCCAAAACTTGCATTTTGTGGTGCTCAACTGTCTTCCAGTGCAATAACAGTTTTTCTCAGTCACTTTGGTGCATTTCTCACAACACTATTTACATTTGCACAACAGTTAATGCATTTCTCAAAACAATTAGTCATTTGTGCACATCCTAGTAGCAGTTTCTCACTCTTTCCAACACATTTCAAATGCTTTCGGACAAGCATCAATTGCTTTCATTCAACTCTCTGCTGTTTTAAACCATTATCATTTGATTGTCATGTCAGTCAAAATTAACTAAACTTGTAATTGCTTAATAGTCATTCCATATAAATCTAATAGTCCTCATTTCATTACTTGAGTCATTACATACAAAAATGTTGAGCTAGTTGTCAAAATCTGTCAAGAAAATTTTATTTAAAAGATTATAATCTTTATTTTGCTAGAAATAATAAGTGTCACCAAAATCTGACTATTTAGCATTTCAAAAAATGTACAGCGTAAACTCATAATGAAAACATGACAAAGTCATTTTACTATCTTGTTCATAAATAATGGTGTCAGGACTTTTAATTTTGATGACAGTGGCAATTTCATTGACATGAATACTTGCTTTTAAGGAATGAACTATCAATTTTAACTAATCAATCACTCATCTAGATGTGTTTAAGACAAAAGTTTGAAAAAACTAACAATGCGATTTTGTTTTTGTTTATTTATTTATTCTGCAACATGAATACAATTTCCCCTTGCATATCTATTTGGACAGAATTTATTATTTTAGATTGATTGGGATGATTCTGCTGGGCAGTGCATCGGCATATAATATAATAAACAATCTATAAGCATAGAAAAATTCAATGAAAAAAAACAAAACAAATTTAATGCTCAGCGTTTTATTGTTTTCTGTGGAGTCTGACTGTATTCATCAACTCTACAGTAACTGAATAATCAAATGTAAAATACTACTGCATAGTCATCAATAAAATGTAATATTGTTATTAAAGTTAAAACAGCACAATTTCATATGCCTGAATGCTTTTAAAATCCTCGGTCACAGGGCTCAAAAAACACAAAATGATCAATTATGATACAGACTCAACATTGCAGATCCTACTATGTGACCAATGCGATAGATCACATTGTGATATTAGTGCTGAAAGGATATATTGTGCAGACCTAGTTTGCATGCTTTTTTTGTTGATGTTTTTCTAATCTTGTTCACATTCTCAGTTGCGGTTGAACAGTATTAAGAAGTTGTCCACTATTGCCCTGGCACTGGGTGTGGAGAGAACACGCACTGAGCTCCTGCCTTTCCTCACTGGTAAGCATTCAACAATCTCCTTTTTTTATTATTTGTTAAAGAAATATTCTGATACAATTGTATAACCATAAATATCTTAGTTAGTTTATTTTTCTGCAGAACTTTATTATTTATTTTTTTAAATGTGGTCAAATTTAAAATATTAAAATATTTATTTAGTGCTAGTTTTAGGCTCTTGAGTATTGTTAAAAAAGTTTATGAATTATTTGATCCATTGATAACCATGTTGATTTTGCGTGTTTAGTTTTGTCATTTAAAGAAAATATTTAAGCATCTAAATTACTGTCAGTACAGAATTAGCATGCGAAACGGATCAAAAACCCTTCCAGTTTTACTGTTGTTTAATATTTGTGACATTGACCAAAGAGGGACATGTTTCACCTTTTAAAATAATAATTTTACAGAATTTAATAGAAACTTACGGCCCTATTGAATGTTTAAAGAAAAATAAATGTTGTTTTTTCACTATTTTTTTCAGCTTTAATGCAAAAGGAAATTAATAAAAAGCCCAATATTGAGGTTTTGCTACATTTGTTACATAATATATTTCGCTTTCTCAGTCCACTCAACAATAGTTGCAATGTTACAAATTGTAACAAATAATTTTATCTGAAACTATCCTTTTCACATTTCTGGCTTTCTCAGCAGTGAAAGTCATAGTTGGGTGGAGAGAGTAGTGAATGGGAGAGTACCACAGGCATATTTTTTTTGCATTTCAATTTGCTCAAATATCAAAATGAAAAATAAATAAAAAAATCCATGATAGTGTTTTTATGACTTTCAAAAAGAGGGAAAAATTGTGTGAGACCAACGACAGCAGCCAGAATCATTTGTTATAAAAACACAGATTTCGTTACAATTCAAAATAGCATCTTGGGATATCTTTTCTGCTGGAGATACTGATCCTAAAAAAAATTTAAACATAAGAAAAAGACTTGCAAATACATTAGGAACGATATAGCAGAAATTTTGTAGATGTTTTAAAACTTTGACTTTTCCAAACTTTCAGTAATTTGAGATGCTGATGATTATCAAACGTCTTGTAAAAAAGGGTCCTTTGTGACAAACAATAAAGATAAATATACCTAACCTAAATGTTAATTAACTGGTTGGCACCTTTTGCCCTGCAGACACCATATATGACGAGGATGAAGTTCTTCTTGCCTTGGCTGAGCAGCTCGGGAGCTTCACTGTGTTGGTTGGAGGCCCAGAGTTTGTGCACTGTCTCTTGGTAAGTGACGAGGCGAGAAAATCAGTTAAGTACTTAAAAATGATCAAATGAAATAAAGCTTTTCTAATTTGCTTTTCTGTTTGGGCCCTCCCAGCCTCCCCTGGAGAGTTTGGCCACAGTGGAGGAAACGGTCGTGCGGGACAAGGCCGTTGATTCTCTGCGTAAGATCTCTCAGGAACATTCCCCTGTAGACCTAGAGGTTCATTTTGTACCCCTAGTGAAGCGTTTGGCCAGCGGGGACTGGTTCACCTCCCGAACATCTGCATGTGGGCTGTTTAGCGTCTGTTACCCACGAGTGTCCAGTACTGTTAAAGCGGAGATTCGTCAGTAAGTTTAAATGATTTACTGTTTTATGTGACATTTGTTTCAGAATCACCTTCTTCAGGATTTATTATTGTGTTTGTGTTCACAGGCACTTCCGCACTCTTTGCTCTGATGACACTCCTATGGTGCGTCGTGCTGCTGCCTCCAAGCTTGGCGAGTTTGCCAAGGTTTTGGAGCTGGATTATGTTAAGAGTGACATCATTCCTCTCTTTACAGCGCTGGCCTCTGATGAGCAGGTATGCTGGTGCACATTTACTGGAGGACAATTACTGGAGTTGTTTTTTTTCCCCCGGATCTAATTTAATATTATGATTTTTAAAATGTATTTAAAGGTGTCATGAAATTAAAATAAATTTGTTTTTAGATATTAGAATTGTTAGCTTTTAGGATATCTATAAGTTTGTTTGCTCCAAAACCGTGACAAAATTCGCATTTAGAAGATATAAAACTGATATAAACATGTAAAGCTTGTAGTTTGTCACCTCTGCCTAAATAGATCAGTGATTTTATTCATGTCTCTTATCAAATCATAATCAATCAAATGCTCTCTGGTATCTGATATGTCCCGCCCCCTTCAGGATGCTTTTCATTTGCTTTTCATTTGATGCCCTTGAGCTCAACCACTCTCACTGGTAGTTCTGTGTTAAAACAAAAATTCTATTGGCAATTTATTTTAAAGGGGAGGGGCTACACATGTCCCACCTTCTCTTCATGTTTCAATTAAGATTACATCAAACATCGAATGAAAAACACACATTTAAAGCACTTCACAGGACCTTTTAAAAATGATATTAAAACATAATCAAAATACTTCTACCAAAATCATACATTTACATCATAGTAATTTTAAGTGTCTATATTGCTTAAAATGTTTGTGAGACTAAAATGTCAAATTATGAGCAAAATAATGTACCATCATTATTCAGTGTAATGGTAAAAAAAACAACAAGCTTATTCTGACCTATACTTAATAAAGGGTCACGAAACCCCCCTCTTTGTTCAAGTCTACCTCTGAATTTGAAAAAAAAAAATGCTTCATGATGGGCGTAAGTACTGCGAGCAGAGGGTCGACTGGGCTTGGCCGATAGAGCAGGGGAAAATGAAGTGTGCAAACATCTGTCAGTTGGCTCACAAAATAAGACAAATCATGAGGAGAACCATGATTTTAGTTTCAACTATTAGCCCTGCCAGATATCCAGAGGATTTTAAACATAGAAGATGTGTCTGAATGGTAACAAACTCAACTGATAAAAGACCAAGTCCGTCCAATTCTAATACAGTTTTCAATTCAATTCACCTTTTTTTGGATGGCGCTTTTACAATGTAGATTGTGTCAGTGTAGTTCAGTTTTCAGAGTTTAAGTTCAGTTTAGCTCAGTTCAGTATGGTTTAATAATCAGTACAGAGTGTCCAAACACTGAAGAGCAAATCTATCAATGCGCTGCTCTACAGATCCCGAACCATGGGATAAAACCCATAGGAAAAAACTTCACCAATTGGCAAAAGTGAAGAATTAAAAAGCCTAGAGAGAAGCCAGACTCAGTTGGACACGACCATTTCTTCACTGGCCAAACGTCTTGTCCAGAGCTTGGCAGGAAGCTGGACCTCAGCGAAGACTCGTCTGTCCCTGGAGCGTCTGTCTCATGCTCTCCACTCCTCCATGACCACCACAGTAGCTGCTCAGGATACAGCCTGGAAAACCTCTCCCAACAGAAATGCTGCAATTTAACAGCTTTGCTGAATCGGCTCTAACAGCATCGCAGGGAATAACATGCAACAAATCCCTTGGATCATTGAAACAAACACATATGACCCTTCATGAACAGCTAAATACTATACTGCGTGACGTGCACAGACGCAGTCTCACAGCTTGGCAGGTCTGCCTTGCCTTTGGAAAGCACATACTCTCATGAATTATTAAGAAGCAGGGTCTTCTCATAGAATTAGACAACTCGGCTATGAATGATAATGAGAAACTAACACATCATCACTGGACAGGCAGATCGGTGCTATGTCACCGATTTCGATCCCGCCCCAAAATGATTTTAAACCCTAAAGATGAAATGAGTTGACAAAAGCTCTAAATTATCCAGTTTTTCCAATTATTAAAGGTGACAGGTGCTAACGTTGTCTTAACTGATGTTCAACACACACAAATCTGCTAAAATCTCAAAGTATTTGAGGGTTTCTTGAACTTTTAAAACATGTAAATGGAGCAATCGATAGATTATATAGATCTATTTTCCCCCATTCTTATTTGCCATTGATCCAGACATTTTATTTTTGTCTGCAGGACTCTGTGCGTCTGTTGGCGGTAGAGGCTGGCGTCAGCATTGCCACTCTTCTGCCGCAGGAAGACTTGGAGGCTCTGGTCATGCCCACCTTACGTCAGGCCGCTGAGGACAAGTCCTGGAGGGTGCGCTACATGGTGGCAGACAAATTCTCAGAAGTGGGTACTTATGAAATGCACAATTGGCCGTTGTCCACATTGCCTCTGAGACTGCGACTCACTCTGGTTGTTTTTCTGTTTGTGAAAAGTTGCAAAAAGCAGTTGGCCCAGAGATCACCAAGAACGATCTGGTCCCTGCGTTCCAGAACTTGTTGAAAGATTGCGAGGCAGAGGTCCGAGCCGCTGCTGCCAACAAGGTGAAAGGTGAGGCGTCCCTCTGCCAGCTTCCCAATGCCCCCATTTTTTTCCCTCTCTGTCTGAAAACAACAACATTATCTCATGGCCTGTTTTTCCCTGCAGTATTCTGTGAAAATTTGCCTGAAGACAGCAGGGAGACCATCATCATGACTCACATACTGCCATGCGTCAAGGTACACATTTTAATCTCGATCCACTTGTTTCTGAAATTGCGTGTGGCTGAACAGTTATGCTGCAAGGTGCCGGCCAAGTTTTCAGGAGGGGGTACTTAGAAAACTCAAGCTTGTTTTCTTGATAATGTGATATCATATCTGGGAAGGTGTCCAGGTTGTCTCTGCGAGGGATCTGCAAGAGGTCTGCTTGTTTTTGTGTTATTTTGGGGGTGTTTACATCTTCACTATAAACAAGTTTGAGCTTTTCATAGCGGACAATAGTTTCATCTACACGCAGAAATATTGCTCATGCAATTATATCTTGTTTAGTTTGCTCTTTTAATTAGGACATCATGAGCAGGTAAAATTAGACTGTCCACCCATGCAGAGGTCATGAGCAGCAGGGGTCACTGTTGTTATTTGTTATGGTTAGTGATTCGTATTTATTTATTTATTTAATTGCAATAACAAGCAATTACAATGAAAATACAGCAGAATAAGTATAATACAAACAACGCAAAAACAATAAAAAATAATACAAATTAATGCCGAATATTAAATACAGCACATGGTTTAGTAGTTTTAATTGCTTTATTGTAATGAGACACTGAAAATGGTATTCAAGTATAGATCCAATTCTAATTTATTTTGGCTTACATTTAGTATATTTACACTTGTGTATAAAAAAAAAACTTTCAAATAAATAATATTAGGTTTATGCAAAAACTTAAATTTAGGAATTGTTTTTCTTTAATGTAAAACCCCAAACCAACAAGTCTATAGCTTAAAGAAAAATCACCACAAGTCTTTTGGACAATTAGAGTATTCACATCAGACCAGAAAGTTTGACAATCCCAAAATAAGTGAGCAACACACTCAGAAATCTCACAGAAAAAGCAAGAGACGTCAATGTCGTGCCACCTATCTCTAAATTTAGCATTAAGCTATAATTAGGTTTTTATTGTTTCAATTTTCTTGTTTATGTCTGATTATGACTGATTTAATTTTGGTACAACCAAGAGTGAGATGGCATTTTATCAATGAACTTTCAGTCTTTTAGTACTGATACAGCATCTTTAAATTGATATTAGTCATGGTGTCTCTAACAGAAGTATTTAACTAAAATGGATTTTACTGCTAAATGGAATATGTAAAATGTTGTGTGGGAACATAATCGAAAGAACAATTAATGTTCCCCTTTTTTCTGAAAAAAAAAACACTTAACAGTTTTAATGGGTAAGGTAATTGGATTAAAAAGTAAAAATTGAACACTGCAAGCAAATAGGACACAAAGGTTTTTAAAAATAGTGAGGAGCAGTAAATTGGTTAAGAGATTTATCTGTGCTTCTCATTAGGCTTGGGCGGTATTTCGGTATTATGGTATACCGCGGGATCTAAAAATAGCAACGGTGTCAGTTTCAATACCGTTATACCGTCATAAAATATTAAATATCCTTTATTTAATGCCTACAAAAACGTATGTGTGGTTGTCATCACGGGACAGTGTGGAGGAGAGAGAGGGAGGGGGAGAGGTGACGTGACGTGTCGCTTTTCAAAGTGTCCTGCAGTTTGGGAGTTTCGACTGAACAGAAGGGAGACGTGGTTAATATGAACGAGAGGTCTGCATTAGAGCTGAAGATCTTTGCCCGAACCCGGCGAGACCCGAAAAAATCCAAATCCCTGCATTAAAATCCATCCCTGCAAAGGTGAAACAAATGATGTAGTAGTAAAAAAAGCGAATTATTACGGCGGTCAAGCCAGTCACTAGCTCAGAAAGAGCGCATTTCAGCCGCAGGTATTTCGCGGTCGCTCATACACTGCGTATTACGGTAGAGCCCTAAACCGCAAGCTGACAGGTAAAAAGACGAGGCCTCTCGCTACAATGAAACTACAGTCATGGAAAATTAAATGGATGTTCCTTACTGGTAGAAGATGAACAAACAATCCAACCCAAAACTTGCAAAATCAGCCAGATCAGAACTCTGCATCTCGGCCTGTAGCAGCAGGAAAGGGTGTTCAGCTGCTGGACCCCGTGAGCGCAGGGCTGCGCTAAAGCCAGTGGATTTAATAATGTTCCTCCACAAACACACGTAGCCTAATCTTGGTGAGTAAAGGGTTTTTCAATTATAAATAAATATTAATTAAACCATATAATCATAATGTAGACAGAGTATACAGGCTAATGGTGGCATTATTCTTTTAATATTCAGCTTCACCGCCGCCTTAATGCCAGATTGTGAAGAGAAGTTGAGAAACAAACCTTGCAGAGCCTTTATCTTAATTTCGTTATTGCCAAAATACCCGTCATCATTTAGAGTTTATTTTAATTTGATTTGTTAAGAAAGATTTTTTTCATTTGTGTGTTGGCCAATTTAAAGGCTGCATCTACCTAGACCTATAGAGTGCTGATATGTTACGATGTTACAGAGGACTTACTTTAGCTATTTCTTTGTTCCAACTTTCAAGTGGCATATAGCCTAGTCTACGTTTGTTACAAATAAATGATGTTAAAACATATAAATGACTCATTCTTTAAAAAATACAATAGAGCTGTGTGCATGAGCACATTTGAATAATGTCGGGCTGTAAATGGGTTCGGGCTTTATAAAGCTGTCAATCAAAATGTACCTGTCGGACTCGGGACCTTTCGGGTATAATTTTTATGGCCCGATTACAGCTCTGCATTCCCGCTGCTGTACCACGGGAGCCGGCCAGATTTCTTATGGTGTGGGAGTAAATTTCTGAATAAATCGCGGGAGAGATGTGTGTGTGTGTGTGTGTGTGTGTGTGTGTGTGTGCGTGTGTGTGTGTGTGAGAGAGAGAGAGAGAGAGAGAGAGGTGCTGTGCGTCGCTTCTCTCTCTCTCTCTCTCTCTCTCTCTCTCTCTCTCTCTCTCTCTCTCTCTCTCTCTCTCTCTCTCTCTCTCTCTCTCTCTAATAAAAATTTTTTTATTACGCCGGTAATACCGGAAACCGGGGTAAAATATGAAGGCGGTTTGACGGTATCAAAATTTGGATACCGCCCAAGCCTACTTCTCATACATCCCATTAAGTATTTTTGTGTGTGGTTGGGTGTGTTTAAAATGTTTAGGACCATTTTTAAAAGTAGCTGTTTTCTGCCAAAATACTGTGAATCATTGGTAGTTTAATACAAGTTGGTACGTTAAAAAATTACCAAAATAGAAAACATAAGTTTTATAATTAAACATGGCAACTGTTCGGCCTGAAAGGCACATTTATTTATATAGCACATTTCATACACAATGGTAGTTCAAAGTGCTTTACATAAACAATAATGAAAGAAACTAGTAAAAACAGATAAAAACTGATTAAAATGTGTTTAAACGGGATATAAAAGAATGAAAAAGAAAAGAAAGATGTAGGTGTTAGATGTTGCACAATTTTTATTTAGTAAAGGCACAGCTAAACTGATGTTTTAAGTCTTGATTTGAATGTGCCTAATGTTGGAGCACATCTGATGATTTTTGGAAGCTGATTCCAGCAGCGGGGGGGCACAGTAGCTGAAGGCCGATTCACCCTGCTTTTACTGAACCCTTGGAATTTCTAATTAATTTACTTGATGCTAATGATCTGAGCGATCTGTTAGGTTTGTATTTAGTGAGCACATTTGCGTTATATTGAGGTCCTAAGCCATTTAGTGATATATAGACAAGTAATAATACTTTAAAATCTATTCTGAATGTAACTGGGAGCCAGTGTAATGATCTGAGGACAGGTGTGATGTGCTCTGATTTTCTGGTTCTGGTCAAAATCCTGGCCGCAGCGTTCTGGATGAGCTGCAACGGTCTGACTGTCTTTTTGGAAAGGCCAGTGCGGAGCCTGTTACAGTAATCCACCCTGCTGCTGATGAAAGCATGAATAAATTGTCTTCACTGGAAACAAAGCATCTAATTATTGCAATGTTTTTGAGATGATAGTATGCTGATTTACTAACTGCTTTGACATAACTACTGTATCTCAGATCTGACTCCTGAATAACACCAAGATGCTTGACCTTATTTGCATAATATACATGTCCACGTATCAAAGTATATATACAAGTGTATATGTATAAAATGTTTATTTCTATATAAAATAAATGAGTAAATTTGCAACCAGCAGTCAGTTCAGGACATTTTTTCAAAAACTATTTTGGACTACAAAGAGTATCGGAACAGCCTTTGGTGAGTCTGCTTGAGTATCTCGGGGCATTTTTAGGTCATGAGTAGCTTGGTAGTCTTATGACCTGATTCTTGATTTATTTAATGTTTATGTAAGTGGATCATTCCTCACGGACACAAATGGCTCTCTGCTTGCTTTGTCGGAAGATTTGAATGACAAATAGCCTATACATACAAAGATGTTCAATGAAACATTAAACCAAATATAACAGGATTTCAGACCCTCTGCAGTGTTTTACTAGCAAATAAATGTCTAGGTTTTCAGACTCAAATGAATCCTCCTGCTCTGGGAGCTGTTGTTCTTTTAAAGACTCCAGTTATAGGAGTGGGCATGAATCAGTCTGTTTAGTGAGTCACGAGCAGATTCCAGAACAGTTCTTGATGATTCTCATATGAGGGCAGCTTGGGTGGCTCACTGCCGCAATGTGTAATTAATTGATGACTGATAATTTTAAGATAATCAAACAAAGATTTGAGATGATGTCACATTAATAAAGAATTGTAAGTATATCATTAAAGTTGCCTTTACTGTAGTAACAAAACCATAAGACAAAATACATATTTTTTACTTGTACACAATAGTAAAAATAAAAAACATGAATACATTTATTATTATTATTATTATTATTATTATTATTATTATTAATATTATTATAAAAATGTATGCATGGATGCATTTTTATTATTATTATTATTATATTTATTATTATTATTATTATTATTATTATTATTATTATCTAAAATACATTTTATATTTTAATAATATTATTATTATGATAGAAATCCAAAAGCATGAATGCATTATTATTATTATTATTATTATTATTATTATTATTAAAAATCCAAAAACATTAATGCATTTAATGTACAAGCAATAAAATATATTTTTTTCTTTTATGGTCTTGTATTACTACAGTAAATGTAAATGTGTGTGTGTGTGTGTGTGTGTGTGTGTGTGTGTGTGTGTGTGTGTGTGTTTATTCATACATTTATTAATCTAATTATATTATTATTAAAACGTCATTCTTGCCAAAATGTTTAAATGTTTTAATACTGACCAATTTTGTAATACTATTTATAATAATAATAATGATTGTATTTTAAATAATAATGATAAAATAATCAATATTTAAGTGTATTATTAATAATAATATTATTATAAAATCAATATTTGTTTTAAGGTAGTAGTAGCAGCAGCAGCAGTAGTAACTGCTGCTGTTGATATTGTTGATAAATGTTAACATAACAACAATAATAATTGTAATAATAAATTCTGTATTATTAATAAAACAAAAGTTTCATTATTCTATTGTTGCTTTTAATAAATTGAACATATGAACTGTAATAATAATACGGTAATCTTTTTAAAATTGTTTCTACTACTATTATGTATTTATGTACACTAAGATATTGTTTCTAATAATGATTAAAAATAATTATGCATCTGCATAAAATAATAAATCAATCACAAGTGTTGATAAATACAGTAAAGCAAAAATGCAAGTAAAATAAACATTTTTTGAGGTGTCTAGCAATATTCAGATACACAAACTGAACAATCAAATGTCAACTAACACAATTACAATTCATCTTTTTTTTTTAATAATTAGAAACCGTATTGTGCCTGAAGGATTTACATGGCTTTAAATGTTCACACAGTCACAAGCCCTTAAAACACTTGCAAAAGACGAACATTTCAGTAACTTTACAATTAAACTTTGCAATATTCCACAAACAGTGAGTGTTTTCATCTGTGGTCAACTATAATCTCGATTCAACATTGTGACTATTGCACATGCAAACATTGCAATATCGATGTTGAAACGATATATTGCGCAGCCCTAATTATAATGTTGAAGTGGTGCTGTTGTTGTTCCTGTTATGTCAATATAATGGTTACTAATAAAGGTACAGCACTTGTTGTTGTAATAGATTCTTAATTCATTTCCCCCTTCTGTCCTGCCATCACAATGTCTCTGATTAGAGCCACTTGAATGCGAATAGCTTGACTTCAAAAGCCTCAATCATCGCCCTCCTCTGCTTTCTTTAACAGGAGCTGGTGTCTGACACAAACCAGCATGTGAAATCTGCTCTGGCTTCTGTCATCATGGGCCTCTCCACCATCCTCGGCAAGGACAACACCGTCGAACATCTGCTGCCTCTTTTCCTGGCCCAGCTGAAGGACGAGGTAACCCGCCTGGAGCTCGGCCCAGCCTTCTCTCTTTTTTTATTTCTCCAGTGGTCAATCTTTCTGATTGGACTAAAGGAGACACACAGATGTGCCTTTTACATGTCTGAAAGGTCACCTTAGGGTTGCTGAAAGCCCTCGTTTGATAATTCTTGGATTGGGCTTTTGTCTATAGTCACTCTCTGAGACGTATAGTTTCTTAGGCTACATTTGCACAACATTTTAAAGCAAAACCCCCCCTCATCCATAGAGGAGTTTTTGAAAATATGTTTTAGAAAAGGTCTCTATCCACACTACGTGACTAAAAAGCATGACAGAAGCTAATGTAAAGCATTTGGATTAAATACAGTCATTTTCATAATAGTTCAGCTATTGAAATATTGATATATTTTTATGCAAACTGATCATTTAAGCAACCATGCAGTAGGCAACTGACCATTTAGCAGCTGAACAACTGACCATTTAAGTTGTGCAGTGTCATTTTTACTGTGTTTGTTTGTTTCTCAATCTCATACCTTCATTATAACGCGGTGACAACTGTAAAATACTTAATTTTTTGAGAGAAGATGACATTTAGAAGATAATAGAGTCATTTTCATTGTAATAGGGTGGTAATTAGACGGGATAAGAAATCAGAAAGAGGAGGGGTGAGGGATTAGGAAAGGTCAGTGTTGGAAATTTCAACTCTTGACATCCAAAACAGAAGTGCGATACATGTTGGTGCACTGCCTATGAGATTATATGCTCCAAAAGATAATTATTTTAGTACTTAAGTCATTTTAAAGTCTGTGTGAACTTGGGGTGTCAAAGTTAATTGTTTCTTCGATGCACCATGATGCAGATGTGGACAATTCTGTATCGGTTTATTAAGAGATCATTACCTGTTATAACATACTGATGTCCTTTATCTCATATGTACTGTATCGTGGTAGAATACTTTTCGAACGAGACAATGGTGAGTAATTAAAATGCTCTAACTACTTAAAGCAGACAACTGTGCACAGTTCACTACACGTGAGTTTGCTGGACAGCCTTTCACTGACACTGTAGAACAGCAGAACCAGGTGACACTATTTCACTGCTACGAAGAAAATGAACAGCGCTGACAGTTTTAGAGCCAATCGCAGCCCTTTCTCTTGAGTGTGTGAACACAATGACCTATCAGAGGGATGTAGAAACATGATTGATAATGCTCAAAGCCAGTAGAATAATATTTAAATTTGTTTGTTTGCTATAAATGCTGATGTTGACCTCTGTACATGTATTTGAGTTTCTGTGCATGTATTCAAAAAGAGTGTTTTCTTTTAGCAGGTAAAATTAAAGGTACAGGCCATATATCCGAGTGTTTGAATTAAACAACAGAATTGTATTACAAATAATATATAAATATATTATGAAAAATGTATTCAATAATTTTTGTGTTTTAAAGAATAAAATGTAATGCACTGTGATCCATTGAGATTTCGAATAGAACTGAATCAATGACATAATTATAATCAAACCGTGAGACCAGAGTAGGTTCACACCCCTAGTGTAAACCAAAAAGTTGCTGAGCCTTTTATTTCAGTATGTTGATGTACTTCTGCTGAAACTGAATATTTAGTAGTGGGCGGGGCTTTCTATTTTGTGCATAATTACCTCAAATCAAACTGATGTCCACATAGGACATCACTCAACTGGGGAAGCTAATAGTCTTGACTGAAGAGTACCAAAACAAACTTTTTTTTTCCAGTGGTTTGACTTGCACAGATTATTTGTTTGGCTAAAGAATAACAATGTGTGCTAGCAAAATAAACATTGTAAATTGATTTTGATTTCAAATGGACTTTAAAGTGAAGAACACATACAGGATGCTCTTTCTGTCACCGCATAATGGTCTGTTTGCATTCTAGCTAGACAAACTAAAAACGATGTCTTTCCTCCTTTTGAGGGTAAAAAATTCCTGGTTCATGCTAGGCTAAACCGTAGCAAAGGTTATGTGTTTTAAAGGGTAACTGCACTAGCGTAAACAGTCCTAAATTGTAGTCATAAACTTTTAGTTATTATTTTTTTTTAAATGTAGTTGAACTTTGGCCTCATCTTTCATCTCAATCAAGCCAAAAGCGAAACTCATCTAAACGCTTTCCTCTGTTTGTGTTTCCTTCTGTTTTATTGGACTCGTCTGGATTGTCAAACACACCATCTTAAAATGTTAAGAGCTGGATTCTGTAAATTCTGTCCTGAAGTGTATTTCCATTGGCCGCTGATCCGTCTGACTCTGTTTGACTAACAAACTTTGTTGTTTGGATTTGAGTCAGTCATCAGCAAAGTGCACTTGCTCAAGCAAGTCATCAAATATTTGGCAGCATGTGCTGTAACAGTATCACATGAGTGCCGTGTCCTCCTGGATCCTTTTAAGGGAAATCTAAAACATGAGGACATTTGTCTTCTTTGTGAAGTTCACACTCAACTTTATTCACTTAATTAGAATCATTTATTAGGCCTTTAAAGACATCAAATCAACAAGGCTCTGTTTAATTTCTTTGAGACCGTGTTTAATACACTGCTCTCATTGCGTCTGATTCATATCTGCATTTTGTAAAGGAACAAATTAGTTGACATTCTGTTTACCAGACTGTCCTTGTTTAACCATTTTACAAATAAAAACAAATATTTTTAATATGAAATAAATAAAGTTATCAACTTAAGTTACGAATTTAAACATTATCTTTTTTAGACGGCAGTTTTAGTTTTTTTCCCTTTGAAAAGGTTTTTTTTTTATTTGAAAATTAATTATATTTTAACATTATTATTATTATTATTATTAATAATTAGCCCTCTCCAATATAATATTTTAGCACCAATATTGCATGTAGGCATTCGCAATAGTCACATCGCAAAGTTATGCAATGTTGGGTCTAAATTATAGTTAAGTAGGAGCTACAGAATTCATAATTTATGCAAAAGAAATTCTTGCTTAGAATTTTTGTCTTGTTTCTAGTCCAGAATCTACATTTCAAAGTGAAAACCTGATTATTTTACTTACCCCACTGGCAGATAATTTAGCTTGCTTTAAGGAAAATCTCTTGATTTTGCTTTATTTTTTTTGACATTGACACAAACAATATTTTTACTTGCTCTAAGCATATTTATTGGTATTTTGACTAGAAACAAGACAAAAAATAATAATAAATAAATACAAATAAAGCTTTTTTTTGCATTGTGGTTATTCAATTTCTGTACCTGAATACTGTTAGACTCCCCAGAAAATTATTAAATAGTGCTGTAACTTCTGACACTATGTTCATATCGCAATATGTTCATATCGCAGAAAAATAAACTATCGCCATATCAGATTTTTCCAATATCGTTCCTATATCTATTAATATATAAACATTGACATTGAAAACTTGTGTATGAAAATTTATCTGAAGATTGTTTATCTAAATGTATAAAAATAAATCTTTATTTTTTGAAAGATTAATATTTGTTTAAAAATTAAATGAGTATTTTCACTTTTTAAATTCTCAAGATGAATATTTATCTAATTATTTGAAGATTTAATATTTGTCTGTCTGTTGATTCATATTTATCTATGTAAATATAATGTATCTGTTTGAAGTTCTATTATTGCTTTGGATAAGCATTAAATCATTAAATCTGTTTAGATAATTATTTTGAGAAGTATTTATGTAGTGTTGTTTATCAATTTCTCAATAGCTATTGATTTATTAAATTATATGAAGTTAAATGTTTATCGAATTATTTCAAGATGTTTCTATATTTATATATCTGAAAATTAAATGGCTTCATCTTATTAAATATATATATATATATATATATATATATATATATATATATATATATATATATATATATATATATATATATATATATATATAATTATAATTATAATATTAATCTTCCAACAATTAGGAAATTATGTATCTGGCTAAAAGTGATGGTGTTAAACTGCAGATTATTAATTTGCTTGAAGATTTTCTAGATGTATGAAGTTGTCTGAAGATGAATAATTACTTTTGTTTACTGTTTATCTATTTGATGTTTATATTGTCTTATCTGCCAACTATATATATAACTTTGTCCTATTATCTGAAGATTTATATTTATCTGTGTCTGAAGATTAGTATGGATTTTTATTCATTTATTTTTTTTATTTGAAATAACTAGACAATTGGAAGTGAATTATTATCTTTTGATAATCTGGTAAAATATTAAGGTTCATTATTTAATTTTCTAATTAAATGTAAATAAATCAATGTGACATGTTGTTTACTTGGTATGTAGTGTCCTGAGGTGCGCCTGAACATCATCTCTAACCTGGACTGTGTGAACGAGGTGATCGGGATCCGGCAGCTCTCTCAGTCTCTGCTTCCAGCTATAGTGGAGCTGGCTGAGGACGCCAAGTGGAGGGTTCGGCTGGCCATCATTGAGTACATGCCTCTGTTAGCTGGCCAACTGGTGAGTCTGCATGCCACTCTATTATTGGTCTATAGATCATAAACTTCCCCTGAAGTTACTCCAAATTTGTATGGCTTTTTTATTGCTTGAAACCCAAAAGTAGCTATTTCAAAGAATGTTTAAGCTGCTTTTTGCTATACAATGCAAATTCGCTTTTATTAACAGACTTGCTGATTTGGAAATATTTTACCGTGTAGATGTTTTCTGATGAACTCTTCTGTTAAGCTGTATGGAATGTAACGATAATTACCTCTCTTGTCAGGGGGTGGAGTTTTTCGACGAAAAGCTGAATTCCCTGTGTATGGCATGGCTCATTGATCACGGTAGGTCTTCTGAGGCCTTTAGTTTTAAGAACATCACAATTCACTTGATAACCGGAGAAAAGAAAGATGTATTGAGTTATTGACAACTATGAACCAAAACCTATAAACTGTATAAGTTCAAGCAGATGGATTTGCTTACATTTGAAGATAATGAAGCCAAGGCATGCAGCAGTTGCCCAGAACTTTCTGCTATCCTGACTCTTCCCCAAAAGGAGAAGAGAAACACATGCACCTCAACTATAAACCATTTACAAGAGTCTGATAAAATGCTAGAAATCCACATGTCTGGATCCACCTATAGCATAAGGTTACAAATCAGACAGTAGTAGTGGCTTTTTGAGCTGACATAAGTTGTTTTTAGACAATTTGATACAATTCTTCAGGGTCTTAATGACATTTCTATACCCTTGGTTAAATATCTCAATGCTACTGTAAATCACCACCCTTTTTAATATATCAAATTTACAACAGTTCACAGCAAGCAATTTTGCTTCATACATTTTAAAAATTTTATGAGCAGCAGAGCACCCCACTCCTCCCAGAGGCTGCATCAGCAATGGCTGTGTTATTGATCCATTCTTTAGCAGCTTTACCAGTTTAGCACACACATTGTTCAACCAAGCCTCAAGCTTCTGCTTAGTCTTATTTGTATGACTGGCATGGAGTATTTGAATCTTTTTCCACATTCTAAGATCTAAATGTAAGATTGTGCCGGGCCGTAACCTTAACATATTATCGTTGTGCATCATTTATATAATTGCTTGACATTGCAGCACACCATTATCAATATAAAATGTATTCAAACAAACATCTTCAAATGAAAAGTGTCACTGCTGGGTATAAGGACTGTGTGAATCAGAAGTGACTTTATAATCAGTATGTTGATGTACTATTTTCAAATGTAACAGAATATAGAGTAGGGGGTGGGGCTTTCTTTTTGGGCATCAGTCAGTAATAGCAAACTAATAGTAACAGGGGCATTGTTAAAGGGTCACAAAACACCAAAACGTATTGTTGAGATGTTGACTGTCATATATATGTCCCAAGTTGCTAAAAACACTATTAGGACACATATTTAGAAAAAAAAAGTGAAAATTAGTTGTGTTATTTGAATGAAAATTTGTTCTTCCAGTTTGAAAATTTGAAGCAACATCACGCCCATTAGACACTTGTGTAAATTTCATCATGTCTGTACAGGCCGGCAAAAAGTGCCGTCATTGAGTTTTCAGAATTAATTTATGAAAGACTTGGTTCAAACCAGTCAGTACACTATTGTGAACAAGATGCAACTTTATTGATATGCATGATATAGTTTCAAAGGCTCTTTTTACCTGTTACAGCGTTCAGAGAGACGCCATGTTGTGTTACCAATCGTAATTCAAACAAATCGTAGAAGAAGAATTGTTCGGAGACATGGGGCGTCAGTGTTGCATTTATAAATGTGCCACAAAAAAGGTTTTGTTTCAATTTCCCAATGAAGAGAGCACAGCTTGCATGTGGACCCACATGTGTGGATTACATTGGTCTGCTAACATTCAACAAAAATATGTTTGTAAGAAACATTTTTTACTCGAGCTTTTAGAATCTGGAAATGGTAAAATCAGGATTTGCCACTCGTCTTATTTTTAAAAAAGACACAGTTCCAGTTCGTGTTGATTGTCCTGTCTCTACGAATTTGGTAAGTTTAACAAATTCAATGCTCTTTGTTTGTTTTTAGAGATGGCAAAGTTAGTTAGTAGCGTCAGCAGTAAGTTTTTAAAGAGATACCTTAGTCAAAATGATTAGGTTACTAAGTTTACAGTTTTATCACTACAATATTATGGACTGAAAACCCTCCACTTTCACACAGCTCTCAGATCCATTGTATACGCTGCTCTCCAAATCACTGTCTATCTCCCCTGCGTCTGTGTTTGTGTTGCCGCTGTAAAAAAATCAGCATGTGCACATAATGAAACTCCCCTTTTCATGCAAACCCTTCCCTCTTTCGCCATTTGATCCTCCCACCCAAACAAAGCCAGACTTTCCTGACTTTTTTAAAAATAGAGGTGTGAAAACTAGAGGGGTTTCTTGGCTCTTTAGAAATATTTTGACTGAAGTTATCAAACTGATGTTAACAGACTTTGGGCCCTATCATACACCCGGCGCAAGGTGCGGCGCAAAACTTGTTTGGTAGTTTCAGCTTGGCGCAAGAGTCGTTTTAAGGCGTTGCGCTACGCTGTTTAAATAGCAAATGCATTAGCGCTCATATGTGCGTCCATAGGCGTTCTGGTCTAAAAAGGAAGGCGTTCTGAAGGCGTTGCTGGCGCGTTGCTATTTTGAGAAACTAAAATAAATTTTTCATTAGACCAAAACAAACCCAGTCTAAACTCCGGTGCAGAGTTGCGCCTTGCTTACGCACTGCTTAATACGCACAAGAGAGCAATAGGCAAATATCTTTACATATAAAAAAATGTAAATATTAAGGATATATATAGGATATAATAAGAATAGATATAGGATATAAATATAAAGGATTAAAATATTACAAAACATATTATTTTTTAGCCTACATAAATATGAAAAATCACTGCTTTTATGCCTTCTTCATCTCGGGAGGCTTTTTCAGTTCATTCATAACAATTTGCTTTTGAATAATATTATTATTAGCAGTATTATTTATTATATCCATATTTATATTTGTTTTATTAAAAACACAGCATGTGTTTTAGGATATAACTCAGGTTTTTAAGCACACTTCGTTAATATTGTTCATTTATTCGTTTGCTGGAAATTTGAACTGGATTTAGAAATAGTTTTGAAACAAATATTTGCGCTTGACAAACGCAATTAATTATTTATAGACTAATTGATGTCTGCTCGTAAAGGTTTCCCTATCCAAGAGTGAAAGTGATCATTTATCTCTCATTCTCAAGCAGTAGATGCTCTGTTTAACAGTTTTTCTGTAAAAAAAAAAAAAAAAACTTAACTGTTTGCTAGTGAAATGCTCTGTTTTTCCACTTAGACTTACTTTACGTCCTGTAAATAGCGAATGAGCTTATGGCGCGACGCAGCTGGCTCTTAAAGGGAATGGGAGATGAGACTCTAATTGGTTTATTCTCAAAACACACCTATAACTCATTAAGAAAATAAACTAAACCCTTTTAGACCATGCGCCACGGCGCAAAGCATATTTTCTCATCCTTAAATTAGCAAAAATGCGTTCTGACACGCCCTGAAAGCGTTTGCGCCCTGCGTTTTGCGCTCTGCGCATAGACCGTCAACATAGAGCCCTTTGTTCGAAATGTCAGACTTTGATTAGATTTTGCACGGTTGGAGCTGTGGAAGGACTGGTCACTATATGATGCTAGTTCATATGAAACTTTTGTATATAGTCTATCTGCAAACATATACATGCAGTGATATACTGCTTGTGTATATATATATATATATATATATATATATATATATATATATATATATATATATATATATATATATATATATATATATATATAGTGCAGCAAACAACCATGAATGCACAAATGGTAATTTAAAACAAATGTGAAAGAGGCTGACAGAAACTTTACTGTGGCACACACCTAAGGCTTCAACACAGTAACACATCAGACAGAGTTTGAATGCTATTTTTATTTTCTATTTATTATGATTTGAATGGTTGAATGCATGTTTGTGTGTAGACATTCCATGTTGGTTATTCAATCCTTCATTAATTTTCCTTCAGCTTAGTCTCTTATTTATCAGGGGTTGCCAGAGCGGAATGAACCACCCCATATTGGTAATTTCTAAAGAAAAAATTAACTATTTGTAGACATCAGTGCTTAGGGTCTAAATGTGACGTATAATATAATCCAAGAACTAAATAAATCTGTTGAGTGCAATTAATGTAAGTGAATATATTATCTATGTAAGTGTATATAAGTTGTGTGTATGCAGACTGTGTATGCATTTAGCAAACTGTGCTTTCCATCAGAGTTTATGCACAAATCTTTTTAGGAGATCAGTTGAGTCTGATAATTTATACACATTTTTAAAAAATGTATATATGAAAAGTTGCAAAAATGAAGAGATGCAAAAACCATCTGAAATGTATCTACAATGCGCATTTTTGTCAGCCTCCAACATTTGTGAACTTATTTCGCATTAAAGGCAATGCAAAGAACCTATTTGTAAGTGGATTCAGTGAATATACACACAGGCACTTGCAAAAAATGCTCATTTTAGAAGAAAATTTCAGATGACATTTAGGTTTTTGCATCTGACCTTTTCATATATATATTTTTTCAGTGTCTTTTTCTATATAAATTATGCATTGTCCATTATAAATCATTCTATCGATCTTTTTATACCATGTCCTACATTGTGCATAAAAATAGGTGGATGGAAACATGACTAGTGTAACCAGTTTTTACACAGAACATGGTCAATGCATTTCACGGTCTTCTTTTATTGATGGGATATAGAGTAAGTGGCCCATAGCATGGAAAATAATTTTACCGGGTCAGGCAAGTATTGCTGCTGTTGTATAACAGGGTTGATAAATTGACCAAAAGTACCATACAATCAATAATAAATCAATAGTAAACGAATACTTTACTATAGATTGTCCGTTTCAAAGAAATGCAAAGATATTGAGCAGGGCAACAAGTCCGTATTGCGATTAATAACAGCCTAAGTGTTATTTAAGCAGCAAATTAGCATATTAAAATGGTTTTATAAAGGATCATATGACACTTAAACTGGAATAATGGTTGCTTTTGTAACCATCGTGTCTAATATTCAGCTTCACACAGGTGCCGCTTTTGTAGAATGATTTTTGATTGGCGTGTCAGTGGTAATGAGTGTTTGAGATTGATGAGCCTCTTAGTAAAAGTTCAATTTAACGCTTGTCAGAACAGTTATGATCTCACTCTCAACCATGCGCTGAGTAGATCCAGCTGTTGGTGTTTTGCATGGTGAATTTCAGCAAAGACTCGACAGTACGCGCACACACACACACACACACACACACACACACACACACACACACACACACACACACACACACACTCTCAAATGCACAATTACACTCTGACACAGTTGTAGACAAAGGGCCAGATGGGTTACATCACTGGAATGTTCTTGTATATCCTGTGCTGCTGGGCCAGTGCTGTCCTCTTACATAAGAGCTCAGAGCCGGAGCGGCGCTGCTCTCGGCTCTCTGTCATGTGTAAATCTCAACTCCTCTTTCTGACACACACACATAGGCACATCTGCAAGAGGCTCATTTGGTGTGTGTTTTATAATCCCCATTTAAAGCTTGACCTACTTCAGGCAAGTGCTCATCACTTTTTTGGCTGATGTGCGGTATTTAATTTTTTTTTCATAAGCTCTGTGAGGACTATGGGTGGGGATTTGTGCTGAATTTTAAACTCTAAATAGGATTGTCTCAGGAAAATTCCCTGCCTTTTTGATAAAGGGGGTTATGTCATCGTCAGACTTGATCTGAAAAGAGCCGCCCGTCTGATGTTTAGCAGATTTGCGATGCACAATTTCACAGGATGTTTGTAGATATTCGCTTTTCCCAGAATGAAGGTTAAATGGCTTAGATTGTGATCTGTTATTCGAGTTATTGTGAAGTCAGGTGGAATGTAATCTGTGGAGGTAATGCTGAGCACCAAAACAATGTTGATTAACCTCACTTGGGTCCAAATCTCATGCAAGGAATCTGATCAAACAAGTGGGGAAGGCTTACTACGAATAGCAACGTAAATATTACAAAATGAGTACATGTTTCACATTTAGAAGGAAAACAAATGAAACGGTGGAGCACAAATGGATACTGAGGGTGTTGTAGTGTAGTGGATAAAAATCTGGACTTGTCTTCTCAAACCCCTAAAGGGACAAACTATTTTGTTGTCTTTAAATTGCAATTTCAGTCATAACATTACATTTAAACACCATTTACTTTCTAATTTAGAATATCTTTTATAATTTTTTTATATGCAAACAATTGATTTTTTTTTAAATTCCTTAACCAAGTTTACTGTTGTCCTGTTCATAGTATCACATAATGCTTTAACTTTTTTTGTTCCGATCTTTTTATTGACATTTTTACTCAAAACAGCAACAATTTCAAAAGACCAAGAAAAGACAAATAATTTTTGCCCCCCACCATTTCTTTACAATATGTTAAGCACATTTTTATTCATATCATGACATGCTTACATGCATACGTGCATAAACAAATACAAGTAGATACAAATTCTCTGATGTTCTCATC
The DNA here is from genome assembly GCF_052040795.2 of Danio rerio. Classification (NCBI taxonomy): domain Eukaryota; kingdom Metazoa; phylum Chordata; class Actinopteri; order Cypriniformes; family Danionidae; genus Danio; species Danio rerio. The sequence goes on from NC_141035.1 coordinate 24,452,996, forward strand.
TATTGTTTGTACACGTATACACTCAGCGGCCACTTTATTAGGTATATCTGTCCAATTGTTCGTTAGCGCAAATTTAGGCAAGTAGACATGGTCAAGACGATCTGCTGCAGTTCAAACCAAGCATCAGAATGGGGATGAAAGGTGATTTAAGTGACTTTGAACATGGCATGGTTGTTGCCAGATGGGCTGGTCTGAGTATTTCAGAAACTGCTGATCTACTGGGATTTCCACTTAGAACTATATCTAGGTGTACGGAGAATGGTCTGAAAAAGAGAAAATATCCAGTGAGCAGCAGTTCTGTGGGCCCAAATGTCTTGTTGATGCCAGAGGTCAGAGGAGAATGACCAGACTGGTTCCAGTTGATAGAAAGGCATCAGTAACTCAAATAACCACCCGTTACAATCGATTTATGCTGAAGAGCATCTCTGAATGCACAACATGTGGAACCTTGAGGCGGATGGGCTACAGCAGCAGAAGACCACAATGGGTGCCACTCCTGTCAGAACAGGAAACTGAGGCTACAATTTGCACAGGCTGAAAAACAACAGACAAACTGCAAATATTAATCTTGGATCTCTTTGCTCTGCAATGCTGCTCCTTTTTTTAATGCTTAAATTACACAAGTATCACTCACTAAGCAATATATTTTTAGTGAGTCTTCCGATCGCAGTAGAGGAGGAGTTGGACAGATGGTGCTCTGGCCGGTTGTCACAACATTCTTCTTATTTTTTGCACAATTGCATCAAGGAGAAGAGAAACTATTAATATTGTGCTACACTGTCAATGTTTATAAACACATTATCTGCTAAATCAATTGCTAACAGTACCAATATTCTGTAGTAGAAACTTCTGTGGAAAAAAGAAAAAGTAAATAGTGTGTGCTTTTACTGAGAAGCGTAGATAATGTTTACAGTGATGCACACATCATTTGCTATGAACATATTTATTTGGAGTTAAAAGTATCTAAATATCAGATGCCCACATCGTTCATGCTAGCATGTGAATGAACAAAAGTATCTTCACTCTGTTTGCAGTGTATGCCATCCGTGAGGCTGCCACCTGCAACCTCATGAAGCTGGTGGAGAAGTTTGGAGCTGAATGGGCCCAGAATACCATTGTGCCCAAAGTCCTTGGCATGGCCAATGATTCCAACTATCTGCACAGGATGACCACTCTTTTCTGCATCAATGTAAGTCTGGTGCTTTAAATCAACTGCTCTGACAGGTAAACGTCATTTTGCATTACCTGGTGTAGCAAGATGTGAATCACTGAAAGTTGTGTTTTATTTGGGTCAGGCTCTGTCTGAAGCATGTGGACAGGAAATCACCACCAAGCACATGTTGCCTGTAGTCCTCAAGATGTCCACTGACCAGGTGGCCAACGTTCGCTTCAATGTGGCCAAAAGCTTACAGAAGATTGGACCAGTTCTGGAGAGCAGGTACTTAATAGAAAACTAATCATTAAAAAGATAATCATTCAAAAGTGATAATAGCTGCATATACTGAATGATGTATTTTCATAGAATAATGACACGCTTTCTAATTTGCATTTGAATCTGCATTTGAAAATCTCAGAAGATTGAGAGTCTAAACATCGTTTTTATTTAATAAGCAAGCCTTCCAGTATTACTAGGCCCTTTTGCATCAGAGGAACTTATTCATAGTTTATGTAAAGCCTAATTTATATTTTATTGTCGAAGGATCGCAGTTCCCCACGGTGCATACCTTGTGCGTAGTCGTACATTTATTCTTCTACACGTTGTTTGTGTTGCTCTGCAATGACACTTTCGACATGCTAGCTTGCAGTGGTTTTTTATGTTCCTCTGTGTTTAGTTTTTTCTGAATGCTACCTTAATGTACAAGTAGCTTAAACTCGCTCATTCAGAGGTGGGGGCCGGTGGACGTGTAACAACTTTAATCATAAGGTAAACGCAAAACAAAAACTTCCATCTAGAGCTCCTTCACAGGACTTGATACTTGTAAACACTCCCTCCAAAGGGGCTCATGGCTCTCAGCACCACCCACACTCGTCACAGCTACCAAGCCAACCAATCAATGAGCTTGCACTATGCAGTGTTGCAACATATAGTCGGTGGCGTTGCTTTGTTCCCATAGCTCTTGGCCCCACCCACAATCGATACCAAGTCGACCAATCACATACTTTGCACTCTGTATCGCCACAATGTATAGTTAATTTTTTTAGAGCATGTGGACAGGAAATCACCACCAAGGACTGGTGGCCAACGTGCACATCGGAATGCACTTTTGCCCCATAGAGTTCCCTTCATACGCACACAAATGCGCCAGACTGGAAACGCAAGCTCGTGCGACAAGTTTCACCGTTCAAGCTTGGTGACCTGCGAAATCACATCACGTGATTGCGTGAGACCAATCGAAGATCAAAACATGACCTCTCTGTACAGAAATGTAAAATATGGACCAATTGCTCGCTTTTTTTTCCTGAATGTCTAATCATCTTGTTTTATCCCGCCCCTTTTCACTACGCTGTACAACAAAATTTTGCATGCTCAAACTCTAGTTTGACCATGGCATTAGGGTATATGAGGCTACCACATGCACTCAATGCAGAAGTAAAAATTGGCATGTTGACTTTTGGCCATTTTTGAACAAAGATATCTTAATATTAGCTGAGTTATAGCACATTAAAAATTATTTAAAAAAATTTAGGATTATCTTTTGGAGGATCTAATTAGCTCTTACTTCAGAATAGGGTCAATCCTATTGCAATGGGAGCTACCAGGCACTGTAATTGTACTTTTAATGGCCAATCCTCCAGCTGTTGACCACTTCTTTTTTGACTCACTTCACTTCTTTTTTTTTTAATGCCATGTTATTGGACGTTAGTTCCCATAACTAAGTTCCTGTTATTTTAGGTTTGCGTACCTGGGATGAATTTCCCTACTATAACAATAATGTATTCCACAGTGCTTTGCAAGCAGAGGTCAAACCAGTCCTGGAAAAACTTTCTACAGATCAAGATATGGATGTGAAGTACTTCGCTCTGGAGGCCATAAGTGGTTCGTTTCTATCTATTACTTCAAATGTCAAACATTAATCTTTTCAGAGCGTTGCTTGATTCTCTTCTATTCTCTGTTCCACCCCCCCCCCCCACCCCCCCACCCCACCCACTGTTTTACTTTCTCAATAGTTCTGGCCTTGGCTTGACTGACCTTCTATCGACATCCAGTGAAAAACTGACAACACAAAACCTGTTGCATTTCTATTTATTGTTCATTTTGAATGATTAAAAATCGTCTGTGTGTTCTTGTTTACTCTCCATGATATTGAATGATCAAAGGTTGGACTTTGGGTCAAGTTTTGCTTCTCAAAACACAGCTCAGCTCTGCATGCTTGTACAGTATAGCTCTTCTTAAACATTACCCCATGAGCCATTCCAGTGCGATCGTATCATAATCGGTACATGCCTGCTTCAGCATGCCATTTGCTTTTCTTAGACCAGAGCTCATCCTGCCAGTAGCAGATGGTGTGAAATGCCTGTTTATTTGCTTTAGTAGATTTGCTAGCATACAGCACATTGTTTACATGTGTTCCCTCTCTAGAGAGGGGAAAAAAACTCTTGTGCTCACATGGTTAAACCGCAGAATCCGGCGTGCGCACAGGGTAGATAGTGTTCTGAGCACATAGTTAGATTGGGGTCTCTTGAAATGTGCTTTATGCGGTGAAATCACCCCTTTTATCATAAGATTTTGCCATTTATGACGTATAATTGAATCTGTTGTGCTCGAACACATTAACATTACATAATTCATGCAGCTTTGTCTGCAATTTTGGTTCGTAATAGCTCAATTTATAGACCTTTGTGCCAATAAAATATCTAGTTTTTAACTTTTTCAAGTCAAAGGCATGTTAAAGGGATGGTTCACACAAAAATGAAATTGTCATCATTCACTTGCTCTAAATCTCCTTAAGTTCCTTCTCCTGAAGATATTTTGAAGAATGTAAGAAAGCAGCAGTCATTGACTTTCATTGAACCACTTAAAGGTGAGTAAAGATTTTTGGGTGCACCATCCCTTTTAATGTGTCAGCAAATGACTAGGTTGGCATGGAGTAAAGTGTTTTTGGGAGGTAATAGACTTAATAAACAGAATTCATTGTTACAAACGACTTGCACCTACTCCATTCTGAGGAAAGCCTTTGTTCATGCTCAATGTCGTGAGGGCTTGCGTTTTTCTTTTTCGACTCATGAGAAATTGGTGTACTTTGGGGACTGAATAAAGTCATTTGAACTATGTATCCTGCTGTTGTCTTCCTTTGACGCACTTTCTCAGACTAATCGTTGCATAATTCTAACGGGAACAGCGTGTGCGTCACACCTGTTAGATTTCACCGCGAACCGTTTGTCATCCTATATGAATTTTAAAGATTAATGTGGAATCAGGTTTTTGGTCTCCTGATGAACCGTTTTCTACAGTTACCTGGCTAATGATCTTATCAAGCGCATTGGATTGCGTGTTTTCGTCACTGAATTTGGCTGGAACTGTTTAGCTCTGGCACTTTTCCTGGAGCATCAGGTGTCTTGTTTAACCAGCATCAATTCTGAAGGCAGTAAAAACTTGCGGGCTGGATTTGTGGCTAGATCTATTTGCAACTCATTTGAGCGGCTCGCTGAGAGTGAAGTTATTAAAGAGGGTAGCTAACTATCTTGTTTCATTCCAATTTAGAGGCGTATAGTCATAGATCAGGCTGACTTTATCTTGATGATTTGCATGGCTAATATAGTCTCATTACCTGAACCTAAATGTGGAGACAGTGTCCATTAGTGAGCTGTCTGAACAGCAAATTAATTACTTAAGCAATTACACGTGTAAATGGCCACATAGAATATCCTAAAACTAATACGGACTGATTTCCATACAGTGAAAAAGTGCGTCAAACTCTTAAGGCTGCACTCTCAACAGCTATAACTTCCTGTGTAGCCTGGATGGGTCATTGTGGCTAATTACTTTCAGATGTTCCTACTTGTGTTCGAGCAGGATTATGCAACGGCAGCTGTGCTGGAGATGGCTAATAATTATTTAGTTTGGATGTATCAACCTGAAATTCGAATACTGATGACAACGATGGAGTCGTCTGCTCAAATACTGGAGCATCTACTATGTTTATAACGTCCACAATTATGACATCATTCAACTGCATTTGAATTACTTTATTACATAATGTGTTCCCCAGGGTTCAGTACATGGCCCGCTTTTCTTCTCTTCTAGTCATATAATCTATCACCATGCTCTCAGCTTTCTCTACTATGTACTGATGACATTCTGATCTCATCACTAGCTTTAAAACACCACTTCCAGAAATACCACTCTTAAACTACCAACTCCATTATTGGTTATCAGCAGCACTCATAGTGAACTCCTGCTTTCGGAAAATCAACTCATTTTTATCAGCATTTAAATTGTCTGCTGTATTATGGAGTTTAGCTTTCCAAACTTTATCAAATATGCCTGAATAACCAGAAAATAACAACCATCCTTACTGGTCCAGAGTGTCTCTCCTATTGTAGTTTTGGTCCTGGACTTTAAAAAAAAAAAAAGTGTGTGTGTGCGCGTGCGTGCGTGCGTGTGTGTAAGAACATTGAAATAAAATAAAAAAAATGCATATAATAATAAAACATATATATCATTCTAGACTTTCTGAGTTAAAAGTGAGTAAACAGAGTGTACCATATTTGTTTACTCCATATGTTATCATTTAACATTAGAGACTTGGCAACATCTAAAAGAAGGAATATGCAAAAGAGGTGAATCTTAATACAAAAACCAAACAAACAACAAAAAAAATATCTTGAATCACAAAACCTTCTGGATATATCAAAGTTAACAGTGAGGGAATGCATTGTCACATTCTTTAGTCAATATGTTGTCATTTGACATAAAATGCTTGGTAACATTCAAAGAGTACAAAATGGAAATAACATAGAAATAAATAAATAAAAATTGCACAAAAAAAAAAAATTCTAAAGGCCAGGGAGTTCTTCAAAGTATTTAATAAAGGGGGACCATTTGTCTACGAACTTGCGTTTTGAGCCTTGAACCATATTTAATCTTTTCTAACTGAACGTACGACATCTTCATTTATCCAGCCAGCGTGTCGGGGTCTACTCTTTTCCACTTGAATAATATTAAACGTCTTACTAGTAGTGTAGTGAAAGCAATAACCGAATGCATATCGTTAAGATCTATATTCTCAGGCATGACACCAAAAATGCCTATCAATGGATCTGGATCAATTGGAATGCTACAGTACATATCTGTTCGTATGTTTTAAAAATCCTCATCCAAAACTCTTCTAGCTTGGGACAAAATCAGAACATATTAGCAGTGGTAGCAGGTGATTCTGAACATTTGGGTAAATTTCAAAGTTTAAAGTTCACCCAAAAATAAAAATACTGTGAATAATTACTCCCTCATCATGTCAATCCAAACTCGAGACCACTAATTAAGGTATTGAGAATAAAATCCTTTGAGCGTCCTATTCCTTTAATGACCATAATGTAGTCCAGAAAGGTAAAAATCCTCAAAGCTGATCATTTGTCTTCAGTTGTTCAATCTGAATATTTTCAAACTATGATAATACCTTTTTTATGCACATATAGCAAAAATAATTACTTTATTCAACAGTTTCTTCTCAACTTAGCTTTAACTTCCTTCAACACGCCTCCCTGGAAGTTTCTACCTAAAAAAAAAAAAGCTTGATCAGCAGGTTCAGGTGTGTTAATTTGGGGTTGGACCTAAAATATGCTGGACACCGGCCCTTCGTGACCGAGTTTGGACACCCCTGGTATACATCAATTTTCGGACAATCTATACCAGGGCTGTAGTCCAAACTTAGTCTTGAAGGGCCTGTGTCCTGCATATTTTAGTTCAGACCCCAGTTAAACACGCCTAAACCAACTAATCAAGCTCTTAGGTATAGAAACTTCCAGGGAGGGGTGTTGAAAGAAGTTGGAGCTAAACTATGCAGAACACAGGCCCTCCATGACCAAGTTTGGACATCTCTGCCCTATACTTAGGAGAAGAAATGGTTGGATAAAGTCATTAACTTTAGTTTATATGCACACAAAAGTATTGTTGTAACTTTATAATATTCAGATTGAGCTAATGAAGACACAATGAGGATGTTTTTGGTATCTTTCTGGACTTTGAATGAGTCAGACGAGGAAGCTCTAGGTGTCACATCCAGTTTCTGGAGGGCCGCAGCTCTGCACAGTTTAGTTCCAACCCTACTTCAACACACTCACCTGTAGGTTTCAAACAAGCCTGAAGGACTCAATTAGTCAGGTGTGTTTGAGTTTGACACCTGTGCGAGTCTAGAATTCAAAATATCTAAATCTAGATCTGAAATATCTTGATTTGCATTCCGAATATAAACAAAGGTCTTAGGGCAATGGTCTCAAACTCAATTCCTGGAGGGCTGCAGCTCTGCATAGTTTAGCTCCAACTCACTCCTGCTTAATAGTCTCGAGTATCTTGATAAACACCTTGATTAGTTGGATAAGCTGTGTTTGATTAGGGTTGGAGCAAAACCGCAGAGCTGTTGTCCTCTAGGAATCCAGTTTGAGACTTAAGTCTTGGGGGGGAAGGGGGTGGATTGACATGAGGGTAAGTAATTAATAACATCGTTTTTAAGTGAACCAACCCTTTAATGTTAAACTGGACTTAAAGTACAATTAATTAGTAGAGTACAATTAATTCACAAAGGTCCAACATTTAGTGCCATGGGGCCAATAAACTAACCTCTGAACGTTGCTCAGTTGCCTAGAGTTGCCAACAGAATGAAAGCTACAGCAGCAATTTAAGGTTTACTGTGGCACCTGTTGTTAATCTTCCTTGACAAGAACAATTGTCTTCACTCTCTGGGAGACCTGTTCTGTTATGTAAAGTGAGAAAAATGCTTTTATATTGGTGAATAACAAGTTTTTCTTAAATATTTCTTGTGTGTTGTGTAAAATAACCAGCTAAAATAACAGAATGATTACTCATCTTTATCCAATTGTGTTGAAAACAAACTGTTGCAAAGCAGATGATGCACTCCAGTGTTAGGAAGACTATCACCACTAGTTGAAAACCACAGATCTGAGGTGTCATTGATTGTGTGAGTGGATTAGAAACTCCACAACATGGTTACAGTCAGAAACTAATCTTGGTTGTTTCATGTTACATCACTCACTTCAATCAAATCATTGTGTGTGCGTGCGTGCTTGCGTGTGTGTGTGTGTTGTGTGTGTGTTGTGTGTATAGTTTTACAATCTCATTAGATGTCTATTACACATTAGCACACTGCATCATGTGTGCCCGAGGCTTATATGCAGGTCAGGCAACGCTGACTTAATTTGATCAGATGTTTTCCTTCAGTTTAGCAGACTGAATTCATCTGTGCCAATCATTACTGTTCCTCTGAGGGTAAGATGCCTGATAACCACCTAATTATGCTGTAATAATAGGATTTTCCAGCAATGGGACTGTTAATTGCATTAACCACATTTATCTCAATTGCATATCCTCAAGATTTTCAAGAGTAACACCATTCCTCTACCAACCTTGCTGCCTCTGTAAGACAGATGTGGGTCAGGTTTAGGCTTTCTGCAAGAAGAGAAGACCTTAATTAGCTGGTTTAAGTGTGTTTAATTACAGCAAGATAAAAATAAACTCCCTACAGGAACAGGTCTGGACACCCCAAAACTGTATTGTGTAGTTTTTACACTTGTATTTAGTCTGGTTTCTATAACAGATATTTACAAATCTATTGTGATTAGTTTACAAGTAAACTCATTACCATCTTTAAAGTACACTCCCATAAATACTAGTAAAAAATTGATCATTGGGAAGTGGGGCGTGGGGACTGGAAATAGAATCAGTATGTCCCAAATCTTAGTATGTTGAAAAGATTACGCCTAAGGTCTCTGGATGATTTACTATTTCCAGTTAAATTTTTTACTGTAGAAGTGTCCGTACTCTAATTACTGATATTGTCCACAATACATTGTGCATTGGACCTAAATTCGATTAGAACTACAAACGTGGGAGAAAAGTGTAAATAAACTACAAACATAGTGGACGCACGAGACATACGGTCAAGTAGAGAGGCTTAAGTAAAGATGTTTGTATGACTGTTAAATAATATCTAGCCCACTAAAAAAATATTCAAATCATGTTTTTCGTGTTATATTTCATTTGCAACAACAATACTGTACTTATACACAGACATATTTTGGACATTAATATCTGAGTGCATAATTATTAACGTCTGAATGCATAACATTTTTGTTCCTAAAAGGTACATATTAATACCTACAAAGTACAAATGTGTACCTTACAGTACATTAAAGGTACAAAAGTGAATTTAAGGTACAAAAGTGTACCCTAAAGCAGTGTTTCTCAACCATGTTACTGGAGGACCACCAACACTGCATGTTTTGAATGTCTCCTTTGTCTGTTGCACCCATTACAGGCCTTTCAGTCTCTGCTAATGAGCTGATGATCTGAATCAGGTGTGTTTAGTTAACGAGACATGTGTTGAGTCCCAATTCGCATATTATACCCTGAGTGTAATAGAGTATGCAAGCTACGGTACATACTACCGTTCCTCGTTAACAGATCGTTATCTTGCTTAGTTACAAGCCCTGTCAATCATCCGCACATCATACACATTTTTGTCCTGTTTAATTAAATACCTTATTGGAGAAGCAGCGGCAGGTTAATTTACCATTCATGACTCTTTCATGCAGAGAAATCTTCTCAGGTCTTTGGATAATTCTGCATTCAGATGTTAATGTCCAATTAATGTTTTTATATAAGTTTAGTATTGTTGCTACAGATGAAATATAACACAGAAAACACGATTTAAAATGTCCCGGCTCATTCATAGTCCTGAAAGGTAAAAATCCTCAAAGCAGATCATTTGTCTTCAGTTGTTTAATCTGAATATTTTCAAGCTAATACCTTTTCATACACATATAACAAAAAATAATCACTTTATTTAACAGTTCTTCTCAGAGTCAGTATAAGGTGTGTGGGCATCCAGAGTATACAACAGGGGTGTCCAAACTCAATCCTGGAGGGCCGGTGTGCTGCATAGTTTAGCTCCAACTTCCTTCAACACGCCTTCCTGGAAGTTTCTACATTAAAAAAAGAGCTTGATCATCTGGTTCAAGTGTGTTTAATTAGGGTTGGAACTAAAATATGCAGGATACCAGCCCTTCGAGACTAAGTTTGCACACCCTTGGTATAGGGCGTGCAAACATTGATGTATACCAGGGGTGTCCAAACTCAGTCTTGGAGAGCTGGTGTCCTGCATATTTTAGTTCCGACCCCAATTAAACATACCAGAACCAGCTAATCAAGCTCTTTTAAGGTGTACTAAAAACTTTCAGCGAGGTGTGTTGAAGGAAGTTGGACCAGGATTGAGTTTGAACACCCCTGCCCTATACTGACACTAAACTTAAAAGTAACGGTTGGATAGTCTTTCATTTTGTTTTGTAATTAACAGTCATACAAGCATCTTAACCGCAGATTCTCAAACTTGACGGTTGGTTTCACTCGTCCACCATGTTTGTAGTTTATTTATACTTTTCACCTGTGTTTGTAGTACTAATCGAATTCACGTCCATTGCGCAATGTACAGTGTGCAATATCAGTGATTAGACTATAGACGCTTCTACACCAAATTTTTTTTTTTTTTACCAGAAATAGTAAACTATCTCCCGGATGGCCTTTGGCCTAATCTTTTCAACTACTACGATTTGGGACATAGTAATTCTATTTTCAAATACTATGTAGGACAGATAGTATGCGAATTGGAATGCAGCAATGGATAATGTGCAGTGCTGGTGGTCCTCCTGGAACACTGCCCTAAGGGTACTTATCTACCTGTATGTACAAAAGTTTACCTTCTGAAAGGGTACCACACCAGTGAGTGATTTTGTATCGTCATGTTGCACTATACCCCAATGAAAAAAAGGTTTTAATAATAATAATATTTAAGTAATATAAAAATGTAAAATATATCATATTTATTATTAATATATCTGAATTGCTAAAAAAATCTCACAAGCATTTTTTTTTTGCAATATGTGGGGGGACATTTGTTTCACTGATTTTTTTCAATTAAGAATATCTTTCAGCAGAAATGCTGTTTCAAAAGTTGTTCCAACCCAGGTAACAACTGAGGAAAAACTACAGCTGCTGGAAGCTCCTTTTGCCCACAAAACAATCTGATTTAAGTTGGGTAAGAGAAATATTTAGTGGTTGTTGATTTCGGGAACAGTGGAAAAAACAACATTTTCTCTGCTTGTGTAATTTGTGAGCATTCTTGTGTGGTGAGCTGTCTGGAAATTTGTTCTTGCCTCATCTGAACGACTGACTGAGAGAGAAAGAGAAAGCGTACGTGAAAAGTGTGAATGAGAACAACGAGCTTGGGGTCATGTGAAAGTCCCAGCAGAAGAGGAAGGAACCTCCTTTTGAGAACTAACTCTAACTGCTCATCTCGACACAATAATTGAGAAGTTGTAATATGGATCAGAAGATTGGTGAGCAGAGATGAACAATGGGGTATATGCACACAGACTTTTAATTTCAGTCAGCCAGCCCCAGGGCTTCCGGTTAATTGTCATCCCATATAAAATTGCCAACAGTGATCTTCACTGCCTGGCTGAGATACGTTATAAAATGGGTATCAGACCAAACAAGAAGCACTGCATTAAGCTCTATTTTTCCACGCCATGTCTTTACAACATGGAAATGAAGTTCTGCGCTGGCCTGCTACTAATGACAGTGCCTGCGTTTAACGGTCTTTCGTCTTTTTTTACACTTTATCAACTAAATGGATGCTTTTAGTCTATTTAACTTATTATATTTGAATGACATTACAACATTGATGCTGTAAAAGAAACCTTATGAAATAGAAAATAGTCACATAAAGCTTTCACCGGAAGTTCATCATTGGCTGAAAAACACTAGCTGTATAGTCCAATTAAAACCACAATCCCCATCAGATGAAAAAAGTTATCTTAAATACTCTTTGTATTTAATACATTTTAGTAAAACGTCACCACAAGATGCCAGATGTTTTGTTAAACCGAGACTTGAGACATAAATCCTGTCTGAGAGGCACAGGTTCATCCATTTTAACAAACAAAATGTCAGTAGCAGCGGATTACTTGACAACAAAACTGCCACAAACCCCGATGTAGGACCAGTCATGCCATAGACTTCTAAAGGCCTGTGGCGTGCACACCTTCAGTGAAAGCACAGGTGCACACCAACTAGCAAGTCGGCAGGGGTGAACAATGGGGTGAACGCGTCATATAAACCAACAAACAAAAACGTCTCGCCTGTCGGGTCCATTTTTGTAGTTTGACGCGCTGTTTAAAAATCTCAAACCATATGACAAAGGCACATTTGTTCACGTGTCTGGAGCTGCTGGAGTAGCATGGTGGCGCAAGCACGACGAAGATGTACCGAGGAGAGAACGTGAACAGTGTTTTTTCTGTCTGAACCAATGATGAACGCTACGGCTACTACAAAAATGTGGTCAAGGGAAATTATGGAGGAGAACTGCGGTTGAAATATGATTCATTGGTGAGTTTAATTTCTTAACTTTATTTATTGCAACTTCATTAAGCGCGCGCATTCACTCGCCCGTGACAACCGCGTGGGTAAGAAATGCAGAAAAACAGAAACAAAACCCTAAAGATAAACGCAAGCCTTAATATTTATAGGTATACAGACAGTTATGTCGATGTTTCCCAGCAAATGTTTTTAAAATATGTCTAATAGACGTCTTAACAGTCGTCTTGGCTAAAACAAGGCTAAATTTGGGCTGTCAGTGAAAATCTATAGACTATGAATAAGAAAAAACAGTCTAATAGTCAAGTAAACAGAAATGCACGAGTACACATATAAAGTCTGTATTTGACGACTTGTCTAGTTTTGTGCTATACTTAGATGTCTATTAGATTTTAACTGACGGCCAAAGTTTAGCCGTGTTTCATCCAAGCTGCATACAGAATTGTTTGCTGGGTTATTATCAGTCCCGTAAATAAATGTGTACTATTATGGACTTAATAGGCCCACAGTTTTAAAAACCATAGGATGATTGAATGTGAACACTGAACAGCCAGTAGATTGCCATCAGAGACAATAAACATACACAAAACCCTTTGTTCAATAAATCTTTTTTTATTTTAACAGCACATTAGCTTATGTGTGGTCAACAACCATGAAGGTAAATGTAGATTGTAGGATGTCTAAGGAATGGTGCTCGCCAACAAGGAGGTGTGATTATGATACGGCAACACATTCACTAATCTGTTCTTTCTGAACTATTGATAAGAAATATTGCTATTAATACTTTTCAACGGCATATACTGATCTGACTGACCAAAAAGAAAAGCACTGTTACAAAGCTGACCAAGAAGCTCCGAACTCCACACGGTGGGGTTATACAGGAATTCTTCTGAGGGGACTTTGGTTTTGTACCTTTGTAAAACCTGGGTCTACATCCTGTAACAATACCAACAGAATCAAACCGATAAACAAACTCATTACCGAATAATCCACCCAAAGGTGAACATTCATCATCTACTCACCCTCGTGTCATTTCAATTTCACCATAATGCTACTTTTGCACCTATTTAGATGCCATTAAATGTTTTATAAAAGAACACTTACAGATTTGATTCAGCATGATGAGGGAGAGTAAATGAAGACAGAATGTTCAATTTTAGATGGATTATTTCGTTAAGATCTTAACTTAAAAGAACGAAGAAAAAGGCACACGGAACACTATCACATTAAATACAAAATTGGTTGCATTTTGAAAGCACTTAAATGTTCTAACCTCTACGTTACACAAAAGAATCACTACTTCGCACTCTCTCCGTATCCTTCTGCGAGAGAGCGCTGGCTCACAGGGAGCACGTTATTGGAAAGAGATGAATTTTGTGTCACTTACTTAAGGAAACTAGCAGAGCAGGTTCACCTCACCCATCTGCTGTCTCCTCAGCTACATTTCCTTTAGCTTCCTTGTCAAAGTGCTCCAGTATCATATCTGCATTAATAAGTGTTCTGTTACAAAGCGCCTAAATTTTGCGATCAATTTGTGGTTGCGATCGTTCTCTGTGAAGTTTCTGAAATCTGAGTTTAGTCACAGACTTGTCATTTCAAGTAGAACAGATTTACTAAGTGCTTCTGACAAAAAACAACCTTTTGTTTTCTGTCTTAAAATTCAATGAATTGGCCGAACAATCCAGTGTCTTGTGACTAAACGTTAATGCTGATGTTTTCTTTAATGCAAAGGGGGAAATCCCAGAAAAATAATTAGGATTGAATTCCCTTAATCATTTAAACACATGCCTACGTCACCCATGAATGCTCCTCATTAATCATCACCATGTAAAGAAAGTCAGAACTTTCCTCTCAAGGTGTGCCAATTTGTGTGCCGATTCACAGGAACTGTGATATTAGCAAGCAAAATAACACTGTTGTGGTTCGAGGAGAACTAATTGTTATTCTTAGGGCTTTTAGGATGAGTGTGAGAAGGAAATCCAGTGGGGGAAAAAAATGTAAAAAACTATTTAAATCACAGCTTCATCCGCAAGTATCTGTGGGTTTGGACTTGAGCCGTGCAGAAGAAACATCCGTTGATAGCAATTTCGGGTGGTGTAGTTCCTACTTATGGCTTGTTTTTTTTTGTTGTTTTTTTTCAGTTCCAGATGAATCAGTATATTGCTTCTCTATTGCCATTTGTTTTAAACTAACATTGCACTTACAGAGTGCACACGACTAGTCTTTCATAAAGTCCGATGCTTTCGAGTGATTTGTTCAGTACAAAACATGTCAATGTTTAATTGTGCTGTCGAGCAGGCTCTGTATTGCAGATCTAGGCTGTCTTTGTGCTACATATGGCGCGTAGCGAGCAGCTCCTATCCTGCGGTCGGCTCCGAGGCGAGAGGAGGTGAGCCGCCAACGTGGCTGGCCCAATCGCCACACCATCCGGCACTCTATTGTGAAAGAGCAGCAGGTGGGACCACTGGAGAACGAGGAGGGAGGTAGGAAAGAGTTTCGTAGAAGTATGAAGATTACAAGCTAACGGTCGCCTTAACCTAAACGTCCAACATACAAAACTCGATCCATCCCTGTGACGTCATCTCATCCGTCAATTCATCCCGTAGTGAGTCAGATATCAAGGTAATACTGGTTATTCGAGTTTCGGCTTAGTTCACCAGCACAAAACCGTGCTGAGAGTCCACCGTCTCCATCATTTCGCTGTCCAGAAATGGGTCGCCCAATGCCAGGCCTTCATAGCCAGCAGTGCTGACCTCTGCAGGTGGAGGCAGCTGCCCTGGATCAAGAGGGTAGTCGTATTGCTCCGGGTACAGTGCTTCTCCTGATGGCGAGTGGCTTGGGTCACAGGGTGGATAGGTGTAGTTGAGGGGTTCAGGCTGTTGCAGTTGAGCGGGGTAGCTTTGTGGTAGAGGCTGCAGCTGAGGGTAAAGGCCCAGGTAGGTTTCATACGCTAGGGCTTCTGGGTTTGGCTCCATTAGGGGGCCAAGTGGCTGTGCGTGTGCAAATGGAGGTGAGCTCTGCGGCTGCTGATGTGCTGGTGCTAGTGAACCCTGTGGCTGAGGTGGGGCTCCGGAGTCCTGGTGGCCCATGGTTGCACAGGGAGCGAAAGGGTCCTCCACAATGTGCATCTGGTTGAAGTACGCCTGCATTTGGGTTTGTTTCTGCAGATACAGACGTTTTTGTTGCAGCCTGTGGATCAAACAGAAGGAGTTTAATAGATGGATCGCCGGTTTCACATCAAGAGAGACTAAAGTAAAGTGTAGCACCTGTGCTCCTGCAGCTGCTGCTCCAGACTGCGAGGAGTTTCTTTGCAGAACATCTGGCAACTGCTGGGGCTGTTGGCCATCAGAGTCGCTTTCTGCACAGAGATGCAGAGCGTCAGGGGTTGTGAAATACAAAGCTGTAGCAATTCTTCATCATTGACATGAATTTCTTGAGAAATATGGCAGTGAAATTTTAGCTATCTGTTCATTTCATTGATAGTGACAGCAGAAAGACGACATTCAAGTAAGAGAGCAAAACAACAACAACAACAAAAAGAATACGATTAGAAAATTTGCTACTAACAAAGCTCCAACAGAAGAGAATTATTAAAAAACAAATTGACGAGTTTGACTCCCATCACCAATCTTCAAATCTCCCTTTGCTATCACTGCTATCCCTATGCTACACACACTATAATTATGAATGCAAAAGTTCTCACGATACAACCAAAAGTCATTTTTAGTTAAAGTGTCATGTTTGTTGTCTAATGTTCATGTACTTCTATACTTCAAATGATGTTTGTAATGTTTTGATTTACACAGTAGCTGCCGGTTCGGTTCATGGGTTACAATGCTTTAATCTCCCATTGCCAGAAATGAATAGGAAAAATACCTCTGTAGCTATAAATAGAACAACACCTATGAACTCTGTTGTGTGGTTGCCAACATGTGGCTATGTGATTGCTCACGATGCTATATGGTTTCTAGATCGAAAGATTATAATTCCGGGCAGTAGTAATATTAATTAAGGCTGGGCGATGAAATCCATATTTATTGACTGAACACCATTGTCAATATCGATTAAAAAAAAGTTTTGGTATGAAGCACTATAGTTTTATTATAATGTGGCTGCTGAGTTCCCACCTTGCCAATAAGCTTAGGGTGTAAGGGTGCTTTCACACCTGCCTTATTTAGTTTGATTGAATCGCACTAGAGTTCGTTTTCCTTATTGGTGCGGTTCGTTTGGGCAGGAGAGAATGCAGCAATCATACTCGAGTGCGCACCAAAAGCGGACCAAACAAGTGTACCAAGACCTGCTTAAACAGGTGGTCTCGGTACGCTTTCAAACGAACCCTGAACCGGTTCGTTTGTGGTGAGAATATGATCCGTAATAAAACAGGTCTAAGCGCAAAAAGTACTGCGCCTTTTGAACTAATCCAGCTGCTGTAGGCCGATGCGCTGTGCATTATGGGATATGGAGGAAAAATATTTGTTGACAGCGCTTTACCAACAGAGAGCGAGGGGAAAACATTATCGATAGATCGTTGGTAATATTTCCGCAAGATGACCATGTCACAGTTTAGCTAAATAATTCACGCCTCCTTCTTAAGTGACGAGCGATGCATTAAAACACTGTTTTCCAGACGCAACTGCGCTTCATTCTTGAAATGTATAGTTTGTCTAAAGCATGCATACAATCAGTCAGTGCAGTCGTCCCTCCAGAGTAAAAAAGACATTTTGTGTCTGCCGGTTTTGTTTACTTGCGGGAGTTCTAATCAATCAATAAGCAGTTTAGGAAATATGTTCAACAACATCTGGCCAATGAGAGATGTGAATTTTGTCAGATGACTGCATTTTGGTTCGTTTCAACTGGTTCGGACCAAATCCAGCAGTGTAGTGTGAAAAAGACCTAAAGACGGCAGAAAATGCAACAATGTACCATTTATTGCCCTTGGTCCGGAACAAATGAAGCGAACTACAGATGTGAAAGCACTAAGTTTGTCACTTCCAATGAAGGTGCATAGTGCGCACATTGGAGTGACGTGCACATTGTGTGCCAACTGGGCCTAGTTGAAAACATCTCAACTTTTCAGAATGCTGATAGCACACCGCGATTCATGCAAGTAAAAGTAATCAATCTGCTTCACACTTTGTATGGAATATACACATTTCTGTATTGACAGCAGAAAAATTACCTCACACAAACGCAGTGCACCCAAACACTGCAGTGCTTTTTACTTCTCCCCATAAACTTGCATATGAACTGATATGAAACATGATATTGTGAGAATTCTTTTGCAATATCACCCAGCCCAAAAAGGAACACTTGGTCTTATCTTAATTTGTTCTTTCAAAAGTAACTATTATAAATTATTCACCATCAAGTATTAGCTTTAAAGTGCACACGTATCTCAGATGAGCTAAAGTGAGTGTTAGCTGCATGATGTGCGTCACCTGTATTCTGTGGGGGAGGTACTGCGGCTCCAGACTCTGTCTCCTTGATAATAGAGCAGGGTGTGTTCCACCTGAGCATAGAGCAATGTCAGGCTGGTGACCTCTTTCCTCCTGTACAAACCACACACACAGAAAGAAATCATGTCAGCGCCTCGCTAGGCGGCCACATCAGTGGCTGGGCACTCATATGCATGAATTCATTACTCGGTTATGAAAAGACTGAATAGCTGTTCGCTGACCCAGAGGGGATTCTGGGAAAAAAACATGCCAGTCTGCTCCAGTAGCTAATCCTCACAGTGACAAACGCTTCTAATGGAAGATCATTTTCACAATATTAGCCTAGAAAAATGAGCATAATTTAGAGTGCTTTTCTTTTCTTGGACTTCATCAGCACACTGGCGCCGGCTTGTGCTGTATGCCTACCAGTCTTCCCATCCACATTTACTCATTGAATCATACTAAATGTCTGTCCAGAGCTTGCACTGGAGCAATGGGCAGCAGTCACCAGCCTGTTACTCAACAATGGCCACATTCAGGGGGCTTACCGGATGGACAGTAAACAACTGACAATTGGCTGCTTCTTCTCCAGTCATTACATAAGTGGGGCTGTCTGTGTGTCAGTAGGGAGGTTAGAAGGGTAAAAGAGTTCAGGAAAGGGCATTCAGGCACTTTTTAACCAAAGTAACTTGCAGTGTGGCTGGATGATTTATCGAAAACGCTGGACCTCACAACAAACTGAATTTCTTATGTTGGTTATTTTGTTTTTTAAATTCCTGTTGATACTTTCCCCTTAACATACAACTTTGTTTGTTAATTTGTTAATGTTGTGCTATATGGACATGTATAGCCACTGTGCTGGCATCTTTTGCATAATTTCATGCGTTAAGCGGTGTGTTAAATTGTAACAGTATTCTTGTCTCTTGTTTTTTGTTCTTCCGATCTCCAATAAACTCGCGCTCTGTGTTTCCCACATGTAAAATGAGAGAATGTGAGTCTCTCATACCTCAGATAGTTGATGCACTGCATGTAATTGATCCTCTGTTTGGCAGGAAAAACACCAAATCAAAGGACTGCTATATAATTCAAAGGTCTTATCCATTACCATGTACAGCAAATCAGAATGCAGTCAACATGATAGTTAAGCCCAACAGACTATCAGTAAGAAAGTAGCAATAGTTTCTTTTGTTTATTTAGCTGTAATTTCAAATATCAATATATTCAATACCCATATATCTAAATATACATATGTTTAAATATAGGACAAATAACCATAAATAATGTTATCCTCAATTCTATTTATATCATGATAATAAAATGTAAATTGATGATGATACTTTAGTTCAATAATTGTAATCAAGGTAAAGTTTTCAGTTAATCAAGGTTTTATTTTTAGGTCCCTAACTTACCAAGTTTCAAATATTTCACAAGCGAAAAAGTGGAGGTCGAGAAGTTCTTGGAAAACTGGTTCACCTAAACCTGATGATGATGATGCAACCATTACATCAGTATCCCAGCATTAAGGCGCTCATCCATGACTCAGTGTTCATGAATGCACCGAATTGTATAGAGCAAAGCATCAAGCTCCATTATTGTGCACAGGTCAAGCATTAACTCAACACCCAGATTTCAACTATTTCAACTGTGACCATTTTTCACAGATGCACACTTTTAAACACCACTACACAAATATAATTGAGTATGTTTAAAAACGATCACTTTTATTACAATAAAATAATATTGGCAAATGTTTACATTTATGCATTTACCAGATGCTTTATTTCCTCTCCCCTCAGCACATACAGAAGAGAGAAATTTTGTTCTACAGGTAGTTTGTCAAGCCCACTCATCTGCGTGAAGCACACTATCAATTGCAAGATTTTTTTTCCAAAAACATGGATAGTTAATAAAAGCATTTATCATTTTTAAAGGAAGAATGTAATTGTTTAAATGGTTTTAGTAAATAGTGTTTAAGTCACGTGAACCCGCTCTTTGAAGTAGCTGGTTTATACTTCCACGGCCACATCTGATCTCTGGTCAAGAAGGACTATAAACCCATTCTTGAGCTTTACTTTTGACGATTACACTGACAATGATTGTAAGCTGCGCCAGAGATGCCTTGAGATGGCATTTTTTCCTTTACAGTAAAATACTTGTTTACAGAAGATGCAAGAAATGCACTGTTTAAAATATTATTTACAGGATATGCAAGAGTTGATTTAGAAGATATATTTATGCAAGTTATTTAGGCAATGTATGCTTTAATTTCAGTTGTTTAATGTTGATGTTCAATTAATAATCATTGATAGTAGATCATTATTGATAGTAGTGTGTGTTTCCTTCAATAATTTTAAAATCAAGTAATGCATCCTTTATTCAAAAATCTCTCACTTGTAATATGTGAGCACATTTACTGTAGAAAACTTCACCGTGATCTATGAGGGCAAAAAAAATAAATAAAATAAATAAAAATAAAAAATAAATAATAATAGTTAACCGAGTTAAAATGTTTAATTAATCGAGATGTTGATTTTAAGCCAAATTGCCCAGCCCTATGTAAAAATCATCTTTAATCAAATGACATTTAAATATTTTCCCCATAAAATGATTCCTTGATGCCATGAATGTAAATGACACAGTGGTAAATAATCTTATATTGACTATTGCTGTTAGTGATTTGTGAGTTAGTGAATGTATTGAAATTCTAAAAGGACAGTTGCCTAGAAAAGAGTGCTGCTGTTATAATCACAAAAAAACTGTCAGTCGGTGACTATGTACATCGCAACATCACAAAATTCTGTTATTAAAGTGCTTTTATATAATGTTCTGTAAAAAAAAGTTAATCTCCTATTTACATAAGAGAACAAGTCAGCACTGTTCAAAACTCCAGCATTTTGATCAGTAAATGTAAATGCCTCTGATGGCCATTGTATCGAAGTAAATGAATGAACATTAAAATGTACTGGTAATTTACTTTTCATTTTATGTTTGGCTAAACAAAGTAATTTGCCTGCATTAACTCATTTGCAAACTAACTTCATTGTCTTTAAGTTCATAAAGAACAACAAAAAAAGATAGATGTTTTAAATACACCTTTTCTGCTGCCTGATTGTACGGCATACTACAAAAAAGTGACAGGTTAAGCCAAATCTGTAAATCTAGTATCTCTCCTGGTGGACTGACCTGTAGTGCAGGGTCCAGTAAGCCATGTGGATGGGCCTGAGGGCTCAGCAGCCCCAGGGATGGGGTTTCTCCAGAGCCCATCTGCGCGTACACCTTATTTAGCTCCAGGATACCTTTGGTACGTGCCAGATTCTGTAGGTGCTGTCTAAAGGCCACCAAGCCTACACAGAGAGAGGAATAAGATTATGAATAATAGCAGTGTTATTTCCGAATGATTTACAGATCATCAGACGTTCTGCCCTTAGTGTCTACATCCATGTGTGGTCATGTATTTTCAGATGGGAGTGTCAGAACTGAGGAAGTGACTCTTGTTCCCTGAAGCCCACACCACCTCTGACTGCTCCGGTGCACCACTACCACGTGACCTCACTTAACACGGCTAATCAGTCTATTTCAGGACAAGATATGTCCAGGCAGGGCTGCAAATGCTTTATTCATCGCTCAAGTACACATTAAAATGCCGTTTAGTGGCTCTTGACTCCTCTGCTGCCTATCGGAAGAGGGTAGATGGGTTGATTCTTAGGTTATTTTAGGGCTTCAAGTGATTAAGGGTAATTATTCAGGCCACAGGATGAGAGAACTCAATAGGACTGACTTGGCCTAATCTTCAAAGGGTTCTCTGATTCACACAATGAATCATCTGACAGGGGGTGGCGCATTTAGAGGAGGAAAACAAGAGAGAAACAGGGAGGGAGGGAAAGGGTGTGAAAAAAATAATAAGTGTGAGAAAATGAGAAGGAAGAGCAGAAAAATGTATTACTTTTTATATTTTTTTATATCTAATGCACATATAACAGTACAAATGTTAAAATGACTGTGATTATTAGTAAACATGTAAAATTTTACACTTGTTAAGAACATTAACATTTAATGTTAATCTATCATGTAATGTTTTTTATTTCTAATTTTGAACTATTTTTAAAATAGAAATAATATTACCAGCTGACAAATGTCACATGATTCTTCAGGAATCATAATCATTCCAAGATGCTGATTTGATGCTGAAGAAACATTTCTTCTGATTCTGATAGCTGCTAAATATTTTATTATGTATATATTTTTCAATGAAACGCAGCAAATTAAATCCCATATGAATTGGAAGTTACTGCAGACTTTTAAGTATGACGACATATTTCCAACTCAAATATTAAGGGTGTGGGGTTTTACTTTTGCAATTCTCCTCTCATTTTTCACTTGCAGCAAAGGAATGATTTGAGGGTGTTGCTAAGCATATCTCGCCCCAGGCCATCAAACTGATGTCATTCCAGAGGAGAAGCAAATGGTTAGATTTTGATTACAAACTCTTTACTTTCAGTGTAGGGCAGAGATGCCCAAACTAGGGCCTGCAGGCCAAAGTTGGCGCCTTCATGCCATCTGAGAATGGTTTAGAGAATATCATTTTAGATTTATTGTAACCTTATACTTGTTTGTTTTATAGTTAAGCTTCAATCTGAAATGGAACGTTTTAATGCAAACAGTGTAAATTTAATAAGATTTAGTTTAAAATGTACACTTGACGGAGAGAGGACAATGCAGAGACTTTGTTGAGCGAATCAAGGCAAAGACTCTCTGAATCCTAGTGTGTTCAGCATTGAACTCCACTGTGTTATAAATGTGTTGCCATAAGTTATAAAAGTTCAAAGATTCAAAATAATGCTTTCTATTTATTTTTTTAACGTTATGAAATTAATTAGAAAATTACCCATGGTGTTTTTTTAAATGTAAAACAGTTTGGTATACTTTTATTTGACCCACAGCTATTAGTAATATTTGGTTTTTGATCCTTCATTCGACAAAGTTTGGGCACCCCTGGTGTAGGGACTAATTGTTCACTTTTCAAGACTAACAACGCGCTAGCAAAATGTTGTAAAGTTTGATTTCATCCAACCTTTGAACATCAGTGAGCAATCTCACTTAGGGCTGCACAATATGTAATTTTTGTAATACCATTTATTAAGTAAATATATTATATGCCCTTCACCTTGTGTGAGTGATGTGTCTGAAGCCCTGCGGCCCTCTCTGAAGCTGATGGGAGAGCGGTTGTGCGTTTCTCTCCTCTGGGTGCTCAGTGCCTGCATGGTGGGGTTCGCGGGCCGAGCACTGATGAACGGTGGAGTCAAGCGGGTCACTGGTGTGTTGGCCAGGACCACCTCATTAAGAGAGGGCCCGTCTTCAAGCAGACTGAGGTCACTGTGCATGGAGCCCATATCATACTCTGAGTCCACGCTACCCAGAGAGGGGTTATGACCCATGCTGAACAGTTTACCTGGGTAAAGAACAGGATGACATACTTTATAAAGCATTATTGAATTGTTGAATTAACATTTGCAGCATTAGTTTACTAATAAGCCACACTGACCTCCACTTGTAATGATCCCTGGCTGGTTGGTGACCTCAGATAGTGTGTGTCTGCGCTGACCAAAGCGGGCCGTCTGGTAGGCGTTAAAAACGTGGGTATGATCATCCTCTGTGTCTGGCTCCTCCGTTTCGATACCCTCATCTATAGACGTCTCCATCATGTTGCTGGGGGACGAAGCGCTGGATTTGCGAACGGCCACGGGGGGCAAGGGGTCCAGCATGCAGCCGTTGATCTGCAACACAATGTAAAAGGTCTAAATATAATATCTTGTTTGTGAAGATAATTTGAATAAATATATATATGATATAGGCCTTGAGCAAATCTCCAGCCATCTACAGGAAAGCGCTATTAAATTAGGGCAACACGACTCTGGCTAAAATGAGAATCCTGTTTTTTTTAATTTTTTTATCACGATTTGTTTACAATCAAAATCAAAATTCTCTCACGATTCTGTATATGTAAAATAAAGGTTAATATGAGCGGGCTTTTATTATTGCTATTATTATTAATTCTTAAACATAAGGTAAAAAAAAAACAGCAATAATATTAGGCCTATGTGCAGGTCTACTGTTGGTTAAAATGCTACATTTTGTGTAGACTTTAAATTAGTCCTGGTCATTAATGCACAATCAAGTGATTACATCAGAATGTTATTCAACAATTCTGAAGTTGAATTATTATGTTTGAGACATGGTTGTTATGTGTCATTGACAACATTATTAGACTATTTTTTTAGTAAAGAAATAAAACATGTCATTATCAGATTCCCTCTTGCATTTTATTTAACACTATATAGGTTAGAGTAGTTATACTGACACTGTTAAACATGTATTATCATGCACAACACATTGTGTTCACTATGAAAACATATCAAATGTTTGTCATAATCATAACTTTAAAATGCGATATGATCATTTTAATGATGTGCCTGCTTTCGGTTTCACTTTCACTGCCGAGTGTGCTCATGTCATGGCTGCCATCACTTCGAGAAAAAAAACACACACATGCAAAACATACATCCCACACGGCAACAGCTCTGTGCAACAAACTGACATATTTACAGCTTAATAACCTGTTATTCACAGCCTATGCAGGTTTATTTCACTACTTCATTTGCGGGTACATGAGCGTCCTCTCTGTAGTAAACAAACAACTCCGTGATTTCGCGGACCAAAACGACATTACATTAAGACAGAAATGAAAACTTATACGTTTAACTTAAGTACAGCTGCAGTATATTTCCAGTTCCTATATGCACTTCAAAGTGATTCAGGAGGTGACAACCTTTCAGGATGTTTCTTTTACTTTGGATGAACTCTCATTCACACTGGTGTTGTAGATAAGACATTTCACCAACAAGCCTCCAAGCACTGCATTTCTCTAGAACGGGTTCTAATCTCCCATCAGCCCTCATAAGTCACCCGTAGACCTGAGGCACATTTCCACTCAGTCAGCACCACACACGCACAAAACTTTACGTGCTTCATGATGACAGACCGAACTTCATGAACACATTCCCTAATGATTTGGGGATTGAGCAAGAGTAAACAAAAGCTCTGCAGTCTCTCCCTTTTCGCCTCTTTTTATTGCTCCCTCTCTTTCACCCTTGCGTTTCGCTCAAACGAATGAGTGAGCTGGAGAAGAGGGGGTGGAAGTCTGGAATGCAGGGACAGGAAGTGTGTTTTGGCTGAGAGGGCCGTCAGAGCCTCATGCAGACCGAGTACACTGAGACATGCCATCAAACACATACACGCACACACTGAACTGACATGGATCATCTGGATGAGTTGAGTTTCCTGCAGCCTGCTGGGCCAGGAATTCTGTTAGCCCAACACACAATTTAAGAACAGCAGCACATCCTCTCTTCTTTCTTTCCTTTTTTGTAATTTAACCCAATATTGTACCCGGCTCTTTCGCTATTGACACACAAACAGGGTGATCATACAGGCTTTATAGAGTGAATTATGTAATCCCAGCCATCCCGCCCCAGCAGGGGTTGTGCCGTACTCTCTGAGATCATGCTTCAGATTTTATGATCTTGAACCAGAAAGTGTGTTGCAATTACCCCTGTTATCTTAAAGGGCAAGTGTGTCAATTTTTCAGTGCCAAAATGTTTCATTCTATTGTCTTAACAGGCATAAATAGGCCATTTGTTAACTAATTTCTGCAAAAAGTGTAAACATTGTTTTTTGTGGTTTGATATAATTGTTCTGTTTGTTTGAACATCTCGACCAGTCAGGCAACATCAACCAATGATGTAATAGACTAAGCATGCACCATCAGTTTTTCAGCCATTTACACTGTTTGTAGAAACCTGTGTGAAAACAGACATTATTTTGAGCACTTCTTTGCACTCTGTAATTTTTTTTAACTGGACTTCTTAACTTGCAGTTTGGTATTTGTTGATGTTACCAAGTGCTGCCTTCCACCCTACTAAAAATATAGAGCCCTTTTTTGGAATTAAATGAACTAAAATGCAAGTGAGACGATAACACTTTAATATATTGAATCAAATTTAACATGTTGATAAAATAAAATAAATTACATTTACAAAAAATAAAAATGTAATGAACAATTTCAGCATATTTACTAAAAGACACTAATTTAACTTTACAATTTTAAAGTCAAAATGCAAAAATAAAATAACTTTTGTTCATTAAATGTGAATTTTTGGGTTGTTATTTAATTCTATTTAATCTTCATAGGTGTAAATACACTATTTGTAGGTTGATTTCCCCAGAAAGTGTAAACACTGACTGTTTACATGGACATCAGTAATCAAATGATTTGCTTAAATCTGCATGAGACAATAATATGATGGTATTTGTTTACATGAGTTGCTTTTTGAATGTTCCTTTCATGATCCTTTTTACATGTTATAGCACATAGTTCTATTAACGTCATTCATTGCGTCACAGCGCTATCCATGTTTCCTCCGGAGTTTCATGTAATTTCAGGTGTTTCATTCTTAATTTGTCAACTTTCACTGCATTTCACTGTCATTCAGGAACATTTCATGCATGCCCCCGTGAAAAACAGGATATTGGATAGGGACATAAACTGCTATATGAACTGTAATTTAATGCGGCATGGGGAAAAAACCTGCATTTTGTGATGCAGGTTTCTGTGGTCTTTTACTGACCAGGTGCAGAGAATAGTGTCAAACAGCCATGTGTTTATAGTTTATCCTGTCGCAAAATGCAGCGAAAATCCTATACAATGATAATAGTTTAAGGTGTTTTCATGTCTGTGCTGCACTTTAATAATGCGACTAAAATCGGCATACTCCATGTCTTAATTCCATTTCTATTTAGTTCGATTAAGACTTTAGTCAGATTAAGGTCATCAAAAAAAAAAAAAATCGCTGTTTACATGGTAGATTCTTTATCAGAGTATTGTCTCAATTATATTATAATTAGATAAATGGTGTCCATGTAAATGTATTCACTATCTCTGGTGCTGAACATCTCAGCCAATCGGACAACAGCAATACTGGCTCAACCATGTGCCATGAAAAATAACCATGTAAAATAAAAAAAGTAAAAATCAGAAAATATTATAATTAAATATAATTAGAAATCCACTTTAGGGGGATTAAACATTTTAAATGTCATTTAGTTTCCTTCTAAGCTTTGCATCATTTACTTCCCTATGCATGCAAGAACAATGTACATGAATCCTCTCCCTGTAAAGCCCTAACATCCGTGTACACATACACTACTTACAGCACCAATATGTTTTTCACAATAATAGGAATTTTGCACATTGTTCCTTGCAATCACTGTTCAAAAGAGGAATTAACTTGTGCAATGTTCAGTATGAAGGCTCACTAACTCCACATTTCCGAAGATGGTAAAATAGCAGCACACACACAAAGCCAGGCAGTCTGTGGAGTGCATATCTGAGAGAGAGAAGAAAGAAGGGAACGACTAAGCCGGAGCGAATGGACAGCTGTCACGTCCAATGTGTGTCACTGCAGTCTGACCCGCTTATGTAAGCCAAACAGCTGTGAACGAGCTCAAGGGGAAAACACACTCTCGCCTCACCGTCACATAAACTTCACTACAGCTACTTAAAAACCATCAGAGTTAACAGCCTCTTCCTCCGAGAGACAGACAGACAGACTGATAATATGAAGACTGGAGTGAGTGAAGGAGAGCTGTGTTGTTATTCCTGTTCTGTATGCCAAGCTGGCAGGCGATCTGGCCGTCTGTCAGGATGGTTGTGAACAAAAGGCTCCTCGGGGAGCAGGCGTGATGAGGAGGCCTGAGCAAACAGCCAGACCCACTGCCTGACCTTGGAACGACTCAAGTTGCTTAATACCAATGTAGGGGAAGGAGTGTAAGAGCACTCGGCAGGCAGCAGTAGTCAGACACTGGAACAACAACTGTTTGTTTCAGCCTTTAGACAGATCCTGAAGCTCGCAGTGCAGCAGTGAAAAGGGAAAATGGAAGGAAAACCCACAAAACATCTGTCATCTGTTCTAAATAAACATTTTAATTATTTATCTTAAAAACAAACACACACACACATACAACGCACACACACAACGCGCACTTTCAACTTTGCACTGTTTTTGCATACAAATGTGACAGGATACACGTTAATATGCACTGCTGTATGGATATCCGTTATGCTAATGTACAAAATGAGCCTGATTTAACGTCCACAAACCCGCATTGATGCATCTTCTTTTATAACTGTACTGACACGCAGCTGTGGTGGTAAAGTAAAGCTGAAGTAAATCGCTGCAATAAATTCGTTTTAAACTTGTGAAACTGATTCTTGATCACATTTGGTGATGACTGATAATCGCAGCGAGCTGAACAGATCTTTTAATCCCAGTTGCTTTGGGCAGGTCCTGTCTTGTTATGATTATACACGTTACTATGGATACATGTTAATAGGTGTCAATCAAATCGGTGGGTGGGGAAACTGCTCTCCTACCTCAAGTTGCGGTGGGCCTCAAAACAGGAGGGATTTAGATCCTATTCTTAACGTCAGGGAATAAAAAAAAGACTTATTGTGTTTCTATCACCCCAATATGATTGTAGACACACTATACCTGCACACAGTTCTGTCCAAACAGCTTACAGAAGATGATTTTCATCATAGGTGGCCTTTAAGCTTTTAAATGTCACTTTAAGCTGAATACTGGTATCTTGAAAAATATCTACTAACATATTATTTACTGTTATCAAAGACAAAATAATTTAGTTTGAAAATTTTGACTTATGAATGACTTATTATGCTTAGAAAATCATTCTTTTAGGCAGAAATTAGTGAAATAAATATAAAGGGGGCTAATAATTCTGACATCAACTGTATATTTAGACATTAATTTATTACCTGATAATTAATTCAAATAATCTTTTTGATAAAACTTAATCTTTTTATTTATTTAAATGTTCTACCTGATAACTAATTTTATCCAATCTACAATATTTTATTAAACTTATACAGCTAAATGTTTAAATACCTACCAGTAATAAACATATTTATTAAACATTTGTTTATAAAAAAGTCTTAAAAATATAAAAGAAAAAAACACCCCTTAAAACAAACAACTATTTAACCTCTTACATTATTTTACAAGTTTACAAATTAAAGTATTGCCCCTTAATTTTATCTACTCACACAGAAAAACACAAGTGTCGTTTCACCACAATCAATTAGTTACTCACTTTGGGAGTCCCGACTTCCTCCTCCTCCATGAGGCTGTGCTCCGCAGCGCAGGAGGATTGTGGGAAAGTGAAGGAGTCTGCAGAGGTTTGAGGCACAGCAGGAGGCCGCAGGAGACGCACGTTCTGAGGCAGGAGGCTCACCTGAGGGGCAGCGCTGCTCGCCTGTAGCCCAGAGAAAGAGAGGGACCCAAACAGTCAACATCACACGTACACTACTGTTAACATTTTTATTCAGCCAAATTGAATTGAAACGGTGTACCTTGACGAGGGTCTGCTCTGCGATCGTACTGGGGCGTCTCTGGCGAGCGTCGAGTCTGGGCTCCACTGGGAAGCTGCAGCGGTGGGCCTTCAGCCTCTCAACCAGCAAGTAGTAGATAGCAGCAAAGTGATTGTAACTCTTATTCTGAAGAGACTGGAGAATCGAGTGGAACATGGCTGTTTAGTAAAGCTTGTAGGAAAGAACATCATGCTTTATTTCTTGAAATGTGTGTAATCTGGTCACCTCCACAGTCTTGTGCTGGTCAATGCCCAGGCTGTGCATCAACCTGAGCACCTGTTCGTTGTATTCGCCCACTCCAGCCTCTCCCTCTGTGGTCTGCTGGTACAACATCGGTCGCTGCACAGGCACCTCCATCACCATCCACTTGTGTTCTTTTATTTGTCCTATAGATAGACGCTTGGAGGGGTCTAACACCAACATCCGCCTGATCAGATGCTCACAGTCTGTGAATAAAAAACAAATCAACACTCTTAGACTCCTAAAAAAGGCAAACACCAACGAATCCTGACAAAAGTACTGAAAAAAAATGCATAGACATTAAACAAGAAGGGCAAACGGTTTTTAAACCTTGACAAAATGAAATGTTTACTGAGCAGCAAATCCACATGATTTCTAAATCCTCACGTGATGCTGAAGATGTTTAAAATTCCTCAAGAAATCAAAACTAACTATATGATTTTGTTAGCTCACATTGCCAGTCATGTTAACAATTTATTTGTGCATGCCATTAAGAAAAAATGATTTTGAGGTAATGCATGTGGTAAACATACTTAACCATGATGGCCCAACTGTCAGTTTTGACAACAAACTGAAATGGTGAGGAGGAGTCATCGTTAGGTTGTAATAACTCTTCTAAAACCCTTTTCCCGATCTTTTTGAATGAAATGCCTACTTTTACCCACAATAGAAAAATAATTGTAGCTTCCAGCTCATAGGGACTTTAGGAAAAATCAAGAAAATCCAGTTGGCATTTCTGTGTGGAGTTTGCATGTTCTCCCCGTTTTTGTGTGGGTTTCCTGCGGATCCTCCAGTTTCCCCCCACAGTCCAAAGACAAACGCTATAGGTGCACTGGATAAGCTAAATTGTCCGTAGTGTATGTGTGTGAATGAGTGTATGGGTGTTTCCCAGTAATCGTTTGCAGCTGGAAAGGGCATCCGCTGCATAAAACATATGCTGGATAAGTGGCGATTAGTTCTTTCCGCTGATGTGACATGATGTGCACATGACTGTTGATAGTATCACACACCAGACGCACGCATTCGCATGTTATTTAAAATGAAACTATTTAGATGACGCTTTGTGGCAGAAATATGAACAGTGTCCTGAGTCATGGCTTAGTGCCACGGACAGCCGCCGACTTGTGTGTACACTGATAGAAACCTATGTTTAGAATTCTAAAATGTGTGGCGCTAAGCAGCTGGTGTGTGACCCCCTTAAGCTGATAAGAAAATGAATAAATGGTTGTATTGAAGTGAAGTTTTACAAACTAATTTCAAGAGGAGCACGTGATATGATTAACCATGGCTGGTCTCTCATCTGTAATCATTAGTTAACCAATCAGATTATTCCAAACTCACTATAAATAGCCCGCCTAGCATTACTCCCTTATCTTCGTTTTTTTGAAGAATCACCTATCTCCCCCTTTCCTCTTTTACTAGGGGGAGCTCTCGAGAGCTACCTGATCTCGTACCCCCTTACATGTTCATTGACCAGGCAGGGGGCCTTGGGCTCAATTAGCTCAGGATTCTCTCCCGGGACAGCATGCCAAACCTGCTATTAGTATCATGCACTATCTAAGTGTGAACTCTTGAATTGTAATGTTCACATTTATCTTAATGTAATATGTAACAACATTTCTGCTTTAATATATTTTTGCCTTCCATAAATATAATGCGTTGTGCTGTTTGGCTCAAATATGAAACGGAAGAAAGCAACCCTTGTATTACCAAAGTAATATTCATAAACCAGCTCAAATTATCATTAAAGCAACTTAAATTATTATCAAAAACATTTATCTTTAGCATTAGATTAGCATAACAACATTTTTAGCATACATTTTTACTGACTTTATACAATTTTATCACTGCATTGTGTCTAAGAACATCAAACAATCATTGATTTAGTACCAATTTAATGAAGTACCCCAAAATAAAGCAGGAAACAATGACCTTTTCTACTTTGATTTATCATTGGCACCAGGTTTGCCAAAAAGTAGTTGCACAATATGTCTTTGTAAACCCAAACAGCGTACATACAAATATACCGTTTCTCCTGATAACAATAAGGAGTGAATTTTTATTCGTGTTTTTATATCAGTCAAGTATTATCATGAAGTGGGAGTAGTGTGAATGTTCGTCTCAGCGGTACGGAGAGAACAGCAGCTCTGTAAAATCTCAGCCTGAAAGGGTCACAGTGTGTTTGCTTCACAGTAAACACTGCTGCATTTAAGACATAAGTGGCGACAGCATGTACCGTCCACTGCCTGGGACAAGATTTGTGGAACAGCCTCTGCAGAAAACAGTCCACCGTCAGTCCAACACAAACCCAAAACACATTATCTCATCCAAGAATGTACAAGGTCTGTTGTCACTCTCTCTGCCTTTGCCTACTGACCACGTCTGACTTGGCTGAATGAAGATGACTGACATCACTGGGCTGATGGCGATGTAGATGTTCCTATTGCTCATCCACATCATGCTGCTGATCATTTTTGGAGAGAGAGATCTTAATTTTGCTCATCCGCTTAATGTGCTGCATTTAGGGTTCCTGAAGAGCCTCGGGACATTAGAGTAAAGAGAGGGAGTCCCACAGCTACAGTAATGCTTCTGTGCTGGATCACAGTTAGATATCCTGCTGCTGGAAACATCCTCCTCCTGGGGGCTCCTTCTCTTCAGCAGGGGAAATGTTTACATATTCATGAACACATCATATGCAGAAAAACTGCTGCGAGGACCACTTTGTGAAGTCTCTACCTTGATTTAAGGACAAAAGGGTTCTTCAGATGCAAACTGAGTATCTTGGTGTTTTACAATGATAAAGGGATAGTTCATCTAAAAATAAATACTACATATTTTCTCTAGGTACTGACCCCTCATGTCAATCCAAATCACTGTCACTTTTTTAAAGGTGTTATAATAAGAATATATAATTTGATTCCAACTGGATTTTACTGAATGAAAAAAAAATCTGAATATTGCACTAAATATCTACAGAAAAAAATAAATGCTTTTTTATGGGTTTTAAAAGGACATTGCATGAGGTTTTAATTTTTCAGATAAACCATCCCATTAAGCCCAGGGCAATAATTTAAACAGTCATGACTTGTATGTTTTGCATCATGAAACATGACCCAACATCTTTGAGCTTTGAATTGTATGCAGCTGCTCTAGAATCTGGTTTCCTCTAAGAGTTCATTGATCCTGACTGCTCAAAGCAGCTAAACACACTTTCCATCATGATTCATATTTAGGTTGACGTTTCAGTGTTAGTATGGAGTACTATATATATAGAGTACTATAGCCAGTACTATATATGTATGTATATATATATATATATATATATATATATATATATATATATATATATATATAAGACTTTCATTTATCATATTACCCAATCACAAATTTCTTGTTTCAACTGCTTTTTAAGAGCAATTTAAGCAGATGTCCAACTGAGTTTTCTTTGTCCTGTGATTTAGTATTATTTAAATAGAGTTGCTGTTTTTAATTAATAGGCTATTTAGAAATTTCATATTCTGCTTTTTATGTCTTTATATTTTCGAGAATTCATTTACAGTAAGTTTAATTATTTCTTATTTTTTGCATCCAGGAATTTTCTTTGTTTTATTAAGGTTAACTATAACTTACCTAATAGTGGTGTATATTTAGGAATTAATTTCAAATTCAAAACGTAAGGCCAGGCCTGTCAGAATAATCAATATATCGACTTATTACACAACACATGGACATGACCTCAATCATTTTAGTGATGCAATATATATTTCCCATACATAAAAAAAAAACTAAATAAATAAAAAACTATTTGAGCAACATTTTATACGCTAATAGTTTTATTTTAGTCACTGATAGTGTGACATCTTGATCTCTATTAGAGATGTCTGTCAGTATGGTTAAAAAAACACTATAGTATTTACTATTATTTACTTTAGTATATTTTCATGTGAGTGTTTAACAACTGAAAATAGATCTGGTAGCAGATTCGCAGCCTTTGTTACTATTTTCCTTTGTACTTTTTTTTTTAAACATTTATTATTATTTATTTGTTTAGGGCATATAATGTTTTTAAATTCTGATTTTGATGCCTTATTATTAATTTGAGTAATGACTATAATTAATTGAAATATTCATAAGAAAGAAATATTATGTGTTTTTTGAAAAAGTGTACTTGCATTGTGATGCTGTTATATTGTCATTCTGGCATTATATAATAAGTGCCATAAAAAGGTCTTAAAACAACAATAATATCATTAAGGCTGGATACAATTTTGTAATTCCATGTCAGAGCCAAAAAAAATAAAATAAAAACGTATACATTTTATGTACTTTTGTTTGTAATATAAATTATATATTTAAAAAAGGTGCTTAATTTGAGCCTGATCTTGCTGGAACCTGTTCTGGAAAATTTCAGATATCCGTGTTTTGCATTCCGGTATTTATTTTAATGAGTCCGGCATTAACTTTTGCATGGT
This sequence comes from Danio rerio, assembly GCF_052040795.2. Classification (NCBI taxonomy): domain Eukaryota; kingdom Metazoa; phylum Chordata; class Actinopteri; order Cypriniformes; family Danionidae; genus Danio; species Danio rerio. Next base: position 24,487,253 of record NC_141035.1, read on the forward strand.
GAATACGTGTGTGTGTGTGTGTGTGTGTGTGTGCGTGCGTGCGTGCGCGTGCGTGCAAGTGTGAGAGAGAGAATGTGAATGAGTGCAAGTAAAGACTGTGATGATGGTAGTCACCATGGGCAAGTTAAAGCAAGAGTCATGCTAAACTATTGGCCCTCCACAATATTTTCAGCCAATCGGCTTTCTTATGTTTACAATCACTCTCATTGGTTGGTCATATATAATGGAATAGTGGCCAACCTAAATAATATTTGTATCAGGATAGTGGGAGACAGAAGCAAAGCCATCTCAAGTCAGCCAGAAAACATGACAGAAGTAGGAGTCATTTAAATATTTGTTTTTCACTTGGCACATAATAGTGATGTGAACTATATAGTGGTTGTTCATACGATTTATGTTTGTAGCTACATGTTTTTATTATCCATGACTGACTTATAACATTATATGGCACAAAATAATTACTGTTCAGAAAAGTGATGCTCTTTTTTTGCACTATCACCATTTAATAACATCATGTTCCTGGAAAACTGAAATTGTGTGGTGGAAATCGGTCATGTAACTTTTTATTTTCTGGTTTTGTTCTCGGATTATTAATTTACAGATTAAGCATGGTTTATAAATGAATATTATTTATTTACTTTTTTAATGACAGCTCTGTAAATGCCTTCTAATTTGTACATTCCACAATCAAATAGAAATGATCAAAACAACTGTAAGAATGTTCGACCTGTCTGACACTTATCCTACATGTCGTTGAAGATAATGCCATTACTGCGCAAGTTCCTGAATGTTCCACGTCGTCTTGAGTCCTCATTAAAGCTACCAGGATTATTCTGGAAAAGTACTGTCACTTAGAAGTGAGCCAAAGTTCCCTGTTTGACACACCAGGCACTCGTAATGGTTCCCAACGGTGCATGTAGCGTGTAGTGTGTGCTAGTGCTCTTGGCTGAAAGCACGCTGAGGTAAAGTGCAGATACTCTGCAGGGGTGAAATCCTCTGTGATGAACGCATTTGAAAAGGAAATGTAAAGGAAAAAACACATGCTGTTCTTCTCATTTGGGGAGTAAAGCTAAGCTTCACTCTGGGGCTTGAGTTATGTGCTAACGCTCTCAATGTGGCAGAATTGTTTAAATGTCTTAAAGTCATTGACCCTTACTACAGGGCCCCCTCACCCTCTATCAGGGGCCATCCTGCCAAGACCGGCGGGTTAATATGAGCACACTCTTCCTCTGGTTACTTGATCCATGCCTAATCACAGTGAGCAAAGCTGGTGTAGTATGAACAAATGTGACATAATAAATGACTCATGACTGCAACGTCAAGAGCGGACCACTGTGAATAGAGTCGCTGCCCTTAGGATGGTCTTGCCTTTCACCCTTTGCCCTGTCACTTTATCAGTCTCTTGCCCTCCTTTTTTTTCTGTGCAATGCAATCCTGCCCTTCACAGCATTTTTCGGGCCAGGGAATATAGTGACTTAACTCGCCGTGGGTCACTCATTTGTAAGCGAGTAGGATAACAACTAGTTGGGTCATTAGTCTTAAGGAAGGCTTGTATAATTAGATTGACGGTCTGGTTCACCTGACGCTGACCGGATTTTCTAGCCAGGGCCTAGACCTATGACTTCCAAGTGCTACTTTAAAGCTCTACAAAACCAGTAAAACAAATCAGTAAAAACTTCTGTTTAGCAAGGATGCATTCAACTGATACAAAGTGAAAATAGACTTTCATGAAGTCAGAAAACGTTTCTGACTCTGACTCTGTTCTTTCAAACTTCATCAAACAATGAAAAGTTTCCGCAAAATAAGCATCACATCTGTTTTTAACATGGTTAATAATGATTCTGCAAATTGGAAATATTTCTAAAGGATTGTGTGACACTAGTGTGTGTGTGCATATACATATATAATCTAATTATAAATTATACTTTAAAGCAGTTATTTAAACTTGATTATAATATAACTTAATTTTTATATTAATATTTTCACAAGATACTGCACAAAGTATGGCCACAGCCATCTCACTCTGTAGCCCAAGACCAGTTACTCACTGAAGCTAATCAGGGCTGAGCCTGGTCAGTACCTGGATTAGAGACCACATGGGAAAACTAGGTTGCTGTTGGAAGTAGTGTCAGTGAGGCCAGCAGGGTCCTAATACCCAATTCCGTCTGGGGGACACCGTTGTCATGTGACTGCCATCACATTATCTAAGTAGACGTTGCATACTGGTGGTGGAGAGACCACCCCTCATGATTGTGAAGCGCTTTGGGTGTATGGCCATAAACAATAAATGTGCTATATAATTAAACATTTAATTACAAATATTAAAAAACTAATTTAAAAACCCTCAAAATGAGTCTCCTTTTTCCCCTACTGTAAGCATTAAAATATCATCTTTAGTCCTTCAAGGAATAGATCTACGTTGAGACATTGAGGTTCATCCACAGAACAAAAAAATAGTTACAACAGTGTATCCCTACCAGTTGACCTCTCTAACAGGCTAGTCAGTTACTAGTTTAATAATGGACCATCATGACTCATGTGAAATGGAAATGTTACTCTGCAGTTGGAACCGTTTCTCTTTATACAGTCCAGTCGCACACAAACTGTAGCCAAAGTATTTATGGAATGCTTTAACTGACTTGAATCACTTTCGGGTTAGAATATTGTGAAAAAACAACAACTGCCGCCAGAAAACTGTTTGTGGTGGTGGTGGCTTTGTGTTCGATGAGAGTGTCTCACCTTCTGTCATGAAGTAAGGGATACGGAAACGGCCCTCCAGAACACGCTGCCGCAGGACAGGGAGAGAGGGGCCGTCAAAGGGCAAGGCGCCACACACCAGCACGTACAGAACCACCCCCATACTCTGCAGGAACACACACACAAACACACACAGTGTCAGCTTAGTGGAAGAAAACACGATTACAATGTGCACATGTACAAGTGCATGTACTTAAAGAGAAAAAAAAATGTGGGATCAAATGAAGAAATTAAAATAGGCTGTTAGTTTATTCACCTTCAGGCCACTCAAAATGAAGGAACTTTTTTCAGTGGTAAAACATTAAAGAAGATTTTTAGCTGAAACTGTGGTCCTTGGTGGTTCATAAACTGCAAGTCAATGACTAATGTCACTTTGAAAGATTAAAAACTTCAATATTTGTAACCAATTTTAATACCGATTATTTTGTCCACTTTCACATCATTATGCAGCACTAATAATTTAAATAATGTTTGATTTCTTGCACAGACCAATGTCAAACACTATGATAAATGATTTGGAAGTACTGCTTGTGAATTATTAATAATTTAGTTTACAAGCTTTGTAATGTAATTTTAACTAGCAAATGAAATCTAATACTGTATAATATTATAATTAATATGGTTTAATTACACTTTAAATTCATTTAATGCATTAATAACGTAATAAATTGTTATATGAAACTACACTTTTCTAGCAAATATCCTATTATACCACATGTAATGTTGGTCATTTGTGGACTGAAACGCCTAGCTGGAACAGTTGGTTTTTCTGCTTTTTGTTGTGCTGATGAGAATGACAGCTCTACTTTATTTGGTATTTGTGCCTTTTTTAACTCTAAATGTGCGGGTAGCTTACGTTTTCTGAATCGCCAAGGACCCCAGTTTCAACTCAAAACTTTCTTTATAAAATAATTTTATAGGCTAGAATTGGCACCATGTTATGAGGAGCCATTCAAAAAAGATCAACTGTACAATATCTATTAAAGTTTAATACCTCATTAGAGAAAATAAAGTCATCTATCTACATTTTGCATGGCTTGGAGGTGAATACATCAACAGCAAATTTTCATTTTGAAGGACTTTTCCCCTCCCACACACAAAAAACATCCTCATGTCATTTCTGAACCTGTGTAACTTTGTGGAGCACAAAGATGTTAAGCAAAATGTTCATGCTGCTCTTTTCATATTTATTGTGAATATCCAGATAAAAAAAATACAGGGATTGACATGAGGGTGAGTAAATGATTTTCAGTTTTAGACAATCTCTTCCTTTAAATGGTAATAAAAGTGAGCAAGCACTTTCACATGATCTGATCTCTCTCTCTCACACATAGAACAGAGGGTGTTTAGTTTACTGTTTGACGTCAGACAAGTTCTCAAAGGTTGAATAGGTGGTAACACAAACAAGAGTCAGCTGACTTGCTAATCATTTACTGTCAAACACACTGCGGTGTGAATCTGCACGAATACACTCGATAGTCAGATAAGTACTGAGGGCCAATACCCAGATGTCCAGCTGCGGTCCCTCATACTGCTGTCCCTCAAACACCTCTGGGGCCGCATATGGAGGACTCCCACACCATGTGGCCAGAGGCTTGCCTGACTGGAAGAAATTTCCAAAGCCAAAATCTGCACAAAAAAAGGCAAGAAATGTGACATTAGAATGAAAAGACAGGGTTGCTGTGCATGTGCAAAGGGCCAAAGATCGCATTTTACCTTTAGGGGACGACAAACAGAAGAGTTTCATTACAGTATTGATTGTATTATCAAGGCTCCCACACCTAGTGACTGTTGAACTTTTTCAAGAGTTTGCTAAAGGTTTTTGAAAAGGAATATTTAGTAGAGACTGAAGTCACTACAAAGAAACATTTATAACCACTGATTTATTTCTTATCTATAAGTTTAAATAAACAGCAGGTAAAAGTAAGTACTGAACACGTCATGAGTGTTTCTGGTCAATATATTTTTTAAGTTGTTGACATAAAATTGAGCCAGATTTCAACAAAAATCTAAATACACAAAAAATAAAACCAATTTCAGAAAAAAAATACTTGTGTAATAGCAATGGAATTACATAAAAAAAAAGTACTGAATTAATAAATGTGTGTAAAGGTACCCTATAATATAAATGTCCATACCATGAGCCAAAAAAACCTGCACTGCTTAATATTTGTAGGGCAACATTTATGGATAATTTGAGTAGAAAATTATTTGGTTAATAGAACCCAATTTATTGTAATGCATTTTTGCAACACTTATCCTAAACTCTCAAACCTGAATTTATATCACTTTTAAATATTTTAATAATTTAATAATTATGAATAAAATATGTTTAAAAAATACAATACAGTGTTGTCAATCTGGTAAATTTTGCTCTCAATTCTTCTTCTTCTTCTTATTATTATTATTATTTTTTGTTAAATGTAGCAAAAAATTAATAATGGATCATATAATTACGTGAAAATTTTTTTATAAATAAAAAAAATGCTTGTCACTTGTATCTCATAATTTCTAAGAAAAATTACTCATACGGAATAAAAATGGTGTAGTGTTTGCCTTAAATTGCTGATTGTACTCAGAGTACAGACACGGCACAAACAAACTAATATTCAATGCCAAAAGCACATTTCCTTCAGAATGTTTTTGCAGCCCACTTCTTTCTACTCTGATGATGACTAATATTAGTGTTTTACTCACTGAGAGACCATTACAAAAAAGAAAAAAGAAGTCAAAAGAAAAGAGCATTTTTTTTTACTATCTTACAGACCTGAAGAAAACTAAAATAGCAGTTTGTGGAAAGTAGATGCCAGTCTCCTCCTAAAAAAACACTTTACATTAAAGCTTTTTAAAATTCTTTAAAAAACCTGAGAATATGCACAAATATTGATGACTGCACTGGACAGATTTTTGCCCAGTCAAATGCCTTCTCGAATAAAAACAGCAGATCATATAGATATTGGAGGGCAGTTAAAAATAATTATTATAGTAATAATCCCTTACATTTTATATAGCATTTTTCTAGACACTCAAACCTCTTTACACATTGGGGGAATCTCCTCATCTCATTAGTATAGATAAAAAATATATCAAAAATCTGAATTGACCAATAAAAGCTACCTTTCTGTTTTATTGGTCAACCAATTATTTCAAATCCGCCATTAATCAAGGTCAATATTTGTGTCTGGTAGAAATGTGTTTTTAACAGCACACTTCACTTTCTTTGCCTTTGTATGAAATATATTTCAGTGCATTTGTATGTTTAGTGACAGACTAATAAGTGTTCAAGAGTTTTTCTCCTCATTAAATGCATAGAATAGGCTCAAGTTTCATAATAAAAGCAAGGACTCTAAAAGGTTGAAGTGTCACTATACTATATACTTCATATACTTTAATATAAATGAAAGGATTTACTCATGCGCCGTCTCATGTTAACAGTTTAATATGAAAAACTGCCATTACTTTCGATAAAATGACAAGTCTGTTACAATTTCAACCTTGTGTTTCAATGGGAAAGAAAGTAAAGCATTCAGTTTCATGTGCTCTTTATAGGAAAGGGCTAAAACATGACTCAGCGAGTTGAATTATACAGACTAACAAGCTGTAACATTGTGTAAATTACGAGAAAAGATAGGGTTACATTATGTAATGTCACTTAAAATTCCTATGCGACTAAGTTGGCATTGTACCACATTACGTCTACCGGCAAATATTGTATAACATGGATTGCTGACAAGAGCCTATGAAGGAATGAAGGGGGTCACAGAGCCAACACACAGGCTGAGCAGCATCTGTAATGGGGCTTAGTGGATCATGCCAAGCAAACCCTGAAGATGGAAACCGTCATCGCCACCTCGCTCTGGCTCTAATGGGTTGGAAGAGCTTTACAAAGTGCTTAGAGATTAGATACAATGGCCACCACTGCCAGAATTCAAAGACAGTGGTGTTAGATGGCCAAATATGGCTTCAAATATGGCTCTCAGACAAATCGTACGATACTTGTGTTGTGTACAAGTGTTAACCTTCCATAAAAGTATGGTTTACAAGCCTGTATTTATTCATAACTGTGTACAGCTGCAAGACCTTTCTTAAAGAGCATGTCAGATGGGTTTTTGAAAAATATCTTGTTTGCCATTTGTACCAGTCTAATCAAAACAAAGCAAAACGTTTGCATTATCCTAACTTGTGTGTGAAATGCAAACACTCCAACCTCAAACACTTATGCCCACAAACACTTCCTCTGTTAGTGTGTTAACATCATGTCATTAAGAAACTGTGTTCTGCACTGTGAAAACAAATGTGTTTTGTATCTGTTGCTTAAGAATGATCATGCTTTCACCGTTTTACAGAGGACCGTTTTCTTAATTTTGGACAGTTTTAGGAATTAGCATTATAAACTGAAAAATGTATCATTAGATTTTTTGGTATTTGTTGTGACAGCAATTATTTTGAAGATAAAGTATATGTCCCCTCTGAATTTCAAATAAAGTCCAGTATCTTTAGAGAAAAAGAATTCATTCGTATGTTCAATTTTTATTCACTATTTGTATAAAAATGTTTTTTCTGTGTCATGTCAGTAGATCTGCGTTTGAAACAGACTCAAACACACACAACTGTTAACTGAAAACTGTTACTGATAACTGTGTTATCAGACTAATTATATATTTTTCTTTATTAAAATAGGTAATTTTTTTATCGTGGGGTAAATTTTAACTGGTATATTGCAAACGATAAAATATTGCTCATCCACAGACACGAAATTCGCTTATCTCTCATCCATGAAAGTATGATTAATTCATTATATGTACATTTTGTGCAATATAGGCTAGGCCAGTTTTAGTTTTCCAAGTAGCATTGCTTGGCATTTCATTTCTAGATAGATTAATCAAGACAGACTTGGCCAGCTGACCAATCACAGCAATTTTGGCCTATGAAAAGGAGCGGTTTCCTGACCTTAAGCCCTGAATTAGCTAGCAAAATCATTGCAGAATGATTCTATTAAATGCGTATTCTGAGAAAATTACAATGTTGTCTGCTGGATGATCCAATACAAGATTAGGGCACTTTAACATACCATAACACCTTCTCTTAAATCTGTATTCTTTTTTTTTTTTTTTCTATTTTTAAAAAATCCTTAAGGTCCATTTATTTGACAAATTAAACATATTAATATCAGGTTTGAAATATTTAAGAAAAAAAAAAACATTAAATGCAATATTTTATACGACTAAAAACAAATATTATTATAACTTTAAATATATCATAATTATATAATATAATTAATATTGCATACTTATGTATATTATAAAAGAAATATATTATTAGTATTTATAGATATACATAAACTTTTTTTCCACTAATTTCTTAAATCAACTAAAATAAAAATGAAAACTAGAGTTATTACAATACAAAATCAAATAGAAGATGCATTTATATATATATATATATATATATATATATATATATATATATATATATATATATATATGATCAGTATATGATAGTATTTATTGAGATTTTCCTGATAGTTTTTAGATATTAGACACATTTATATATAAATAACTACAAGATATTTTATGTTGAATATTTGTGATCTATAAGGTTGAATTTACTGATTCCAGACATCACTGGCGTGCCAAATTGCTTTAATTTGATTAAAATTCCAGGAAGCATCAACATTTTGTCTACAATCTGAGCTCCAGGGACTTGATGAAACCATGAACCTTAAGTGAGGTATAAAATGCCGCTGTGCTCGCATTACATTGTGCCTGTGATGTAAGAGGCCAGTATGATGAGTCCATATCAGTTGAGCTGACCCACTTCATGAGTTGAATGCTGAGCAGGAGGAATTGACGTCAATGCTCTAGGCAGACAAGCTGGAGTGAGCCTCAACATTCAATACAGGAATCACTCAATCTCATCCGGGCCCTACAGCTAAACTCCTGCAGCCTGGAAAACATATTTACAGGCAGGCAGAGCTTTTTGTTACTTTAAATAAAAAGCTTTTATTGAGGTCAATAGCTCTGCCTCTCTTAATTTGGTTATGCAGTGGACATGCGTAACACGCTGTACATTGGATTTGTGCTGGAGGTCGGTTGTATAAAGATCTCTGGGGATCCAATCCTCACAATTTTCATACGGTTTCCCAATCATTGCCCACCCCCAGGATGTCTCCTACTTACACAGGTTTGCTCATTCAACGTGAATTACTGGAAAAACAGAGTACACTCTTGGCTTTGACATTTTAATGTCATGTAATCACAGTGTTGCTCTGTACAGTGGGGGAAAGGGTGTTTATGTTAAAAAGATGGGAGTTTCGCAGGGTCCTCTACTTTATCAGGAGGACTTCTTTCAGTCATGTTGCAGGCACATAAGTGTTTGAAGTGGAACATAAAAGGCTGATGACCTTTCTTTGAGTGACCTAGCTCAAGCCATCTTCTTAGAGCTTGACTGTGCATCAGTGTGAGTAGAAAAGAAAAAGGACCTTTAACAAAGCCTCGCGGGACACCCCTCTGTGATTGGCTTCAGCATTACAAAAATCAAGAGAGAGAGGAGTTTGGGAAGAAAGCAGGTTGAGGTGTCAGGGAAACCGACAATGTTTGTCTGGGTGTTAATATGTGTGCACATATGTGTGTGGGAAGCTCTTCATTCGCCAAGAGCCTTGCATGGCTGTGATCAAAGCCTGGCTTACATGATACTCAGTAGCCGCTTGATTGCTCAGATTCAAATGAAATTGCAAATGAACCTTGGTCTGCATATATGGCTCAGCACTGACAGCACCTGTGATCTCTTGACGCAAGTCATGGGTTTGCCAACTGAGCAGTACATGAGTCATCATTATGACCAATAAAGCTTTGATTAACAAATCGTCCGTCACACCTTATAATAAACCATGATGAGTTAGCAAAAATGTAGGTGGAAAACTTTTATGACGAAGTCCGAAATGAAAGTACTAAACATTTTGTCACTTTTCAGCTTAGTTCACTGTGTAAATGGAAACTGTCTACTGTGTCTACTGTCTTTTATATATAGATATTTGTAGCTATTTGTAAATTTTTTATAACCAGTAATTTTAATAAGTAATGTTTAATAATATAAGAACTGAAGGAAAATGTTCATATTATTTAGTTTATGTAAATCCATATATTTTGTACTCCTACCACAATTTACAATCTTTATTTATGAGTTTTAGGAGCTGCTTTGATTCATTTGTATTGTGGGTTTGGTAAAGTGTAAATGTAAATTGAAAATGTATCCACAACCCATTTAGTTAATAAATAATTAAAATAATATTTTCTGCAAAATTACTTCACTAGTTTCGTCATTTAATTACTTTAAGGTGCACCCTTTCATTCCAAACAATGGCACACATATAAAAAATGAATGGCTTGTGTATTGCATGTGCAGTCATCGCAGCTCATGCAGAAGCAGAGCCATGCAGAAGTATAAATTAGAGGTAACATTACATAGAAACAGATAAAAAAACCTGTTTAAAATTAATTAACCTCGAACAAAATACTCTAGTAACTTTAGTTCCTTAAATATATATATATATATATATATATATATATATATATATATATATATATATATATATATATACCATTGCATGGAATCCCTGGTTAATGTTTATTGCATTTAACATTTTTTTTTAATCTCAGTTTTAGTTAACTTCATTCAATACCTCTGCAATGTATCCTGTAAAACAATATATCAAAGCCAAAATGTTTGAAGATTATCTGTGATTTTTATTTTTTTTACCAGCAATCTTGATGTTCATGTGTCCGTCTAGCAGCAAGTTCTCAGCCTTTAAGTCCCGGTGAACGATGTTACGATTGTGACAGTACTCGACAGCAGACAGAATTTGCCAGAACTTGCGACGAGCCTCTGGTTCACTCAGCCGTCCATGCTTGGCTAGGTAGTCTAAATAAAGAGAAAGCACAGTTAACTAAACGCCACACATGCACAAAGCACAGACCTGAATCAATTAAACATTCTGCATGGGCAATGTAGTGCAATATGGGTCACAATAAAATGTGACTGACACAAAAAAAGCAATAATTTGCAAACCATGACCACAGTTTGTACCGGGAAAGGCTCCGGCGGTGTGGTGTGGCCAGTGGCAGAGATTGATGAGCCACAATAAGGAGGCTCTGTGGTGTATGAGTAGGGTAAACATCCCCCTGGATGGTGTAATCATGTGGTCACCACACCCTCGAGTGCTGGGTCAGTCCCTGGCCCTCGGCCTATTGCCAAAACTACAGTCCTCACACATTCCTTTCTATACGGGGTTACACTACCAGTCAAAAAAATGTTAGACCTGGGGTGTCCAAACTTGGTTTAGGAGGGCCGGTGTCCTGCTGAGTTTAGCTCTAACTTGCTTCAACACACCTGCCAGGAAGTTCCTAGTATATGTAGTAAGAGCTTGATTAGCTGGTTCAGGTGTGTTTGTTTAGGGCTGGAGGTAAACTCTCTATGACACCGGCCCTCCAGGACCGAGTTTGACCCCCCCTGTTTTAGACAATATCATGCTACCAAATTTGTGCACCAGTGGACAAAATTAGGTCCACAAACACATGAATGAGTGAATCTGACATCAAGGGACTTGACTGGGCTGCACAGAGTCCTGATCTCAACCTGACTGAATACTTTTGGGATGAAGTAGTGCTCTGATCCAGGCCTTCTCATTCAACACCAATGCCTCATCTTACAAATGTGCTTCTAGAAGAATAGTAAAAAAGAAATCCCATAAACACACTCCTAAACCTCCTGAAAAGCCTTTGCAGAAGAATAGAAGCTGTTATAGCTGCAATACGTGGGCCAACTTCACATTAAACCCCACAGATTAGGATTGGGATGTCATTAAAGTTCATGTGCATGTAAGGGCAAATGCGCCTATGTATATATATATTTATATATGACTTCTTCAAAACAATAATAAATTCCTGGTAGTTCCCTGCCTGCTAGGGGACATGGCAGTGTTGCATAATTCTATGCTTAAGCGGTTTTTCAAATAGTATGAAGGAAAAAAAAAACTTCAAAAACAGAGCAATTTGTAAAATTACCTTGAATAACCGAGCTTGAAGAGCGGAAGGCAGGAAAAAAAAACATTGGCTACTGCAGAGAAGGTACATCGTGTCCACATGTCCTTATTTAAATAAGTCCATTTCCTGGATACATTCGCTGTTGTGATGAGTGTATTTAACACTATGCATTGTGTTTCTTGCAATGAAAGGATATTACTAACGGACCAATCTTACAGCATACCCTAAATGCAGAGCTCAAATAAAATAAATATATAAACATTTACAGTAGAAGTCAGAATTATTTTCTTTACATTTTTTTTAAAAATATTTCCCAAATGATGTTTAACAGATAATATTTTTTCTTCTGCCGAAAGTCTTATTTGTTTTATTTTGGCTAGAATAGAAGTAGTTTTTAATTTTTTAAAAGGTAATTTTTTGGGTCAAAATTATTAGCCACTTTAATCTATATATATTTTTTGAAAGTCTACATAACAAACCAATAACTTGCCTTATTACCCTATCCTGCCTAGTTAACCTAATTAACCTAGTTAAGCCTTTAAATGTCACTTTAAGCTGTATAGAAGTGTCTTGAAAAATATCTAGATATTATTACAAGGCTAAAATGTTATGTACTGTCATCATAGCAAAGATAAAATAAATCAGTTATTAGAGATAAGTTATTAAAAGTATTACATTTAGAAATGTGTTGAAAAAAATCTTCTCTCTGGTAAACAAAAAATTGGGAAAAAATAAACAGGGTGGTTAATAATTCAGGCGGGCTATTATTTCTAACCTTAACTGTATATAAATAAATGGTTAACAACTGGTCAAATTCTTTGAGCAAGTCAATTAGATACCAGATGCAACATTCTGAAATTGTGCTTTTTTTTAGGACTGTGTTGTTAATCAGAAAACACACCAGACATAGGTATGTGTCATATATGTGTGAATTGGTCGGTGGGACTCAACTCTGTGATAAGATGTACAGTACATGCATTCTGCTCTATACCCCTCAACCGACTCTAATCTCCCCTGTTAAAGCCCAGTGTGTGCACTTTGGCCAGGCAAACAATATCTCAGTCTTGTGCCAGCATTTCAGATACATTGAGCTCTAAAATGTGCCTGTTCTGCATGAGATTTTTGCTTCTGCTAAGCCATGTGAGCATGAATAAAGCAGACCTGAGAGACACTGAGCTGGCCAGCTGACCTAATAACAGTTGCTTCCACTTTTGTAAGTAGTACAACTGGAGTTCCTCTCCACTGACCCTTACAAAGCAGAGCAGTCACACCACAGACACTACATGACTGACTATCTGAGGCACATCATTTCCTCTTTCCAGCAAGGTGCAGCTTTTGTATAGCTTGTTTGTTAGGAATTTTCAAACACAAACTGACTGAACCTTGTCCTGAGATGAACTAACAATAATTAACAATTAATTATAGCATTTACTAACATATTTAACGTAACATCAAGAGTAACATAATTGAATTGCTCATTGTATGCATTGACTAATGCAAACAAATGAGATCTTACTGTACTAAAATATTTTTTTTATTACAGAGATACTGAATGTATTCACTGAATTCAATCATAAAAATTGAATATTAAACAAATGAACATTTGTTGCTGAAAATATATATCATCACAATTAATGATGCGTAAATTAATTTAAAAGATGATAAAATGTTTAAAATTAAAGAAAAATACTTCCGAAAATATAATACTTTGGTTTTTACCATCATTCCTTTGCCATGACATTATTAAACAACAATAATAATAAAATATTAATAATAATTCATCCATTCATTCATTTTACTTTTGGCTTAGTCCCTTTATTAATCTGGGGTCCCCACAGCAGAATGAACCGCCAACTTATCCAGCATATGGGAAACACCCATACACACATATTCAACCTCATTGAATACACACTCATTCACTACGGACAATTTAGCCAACCCAATTCACCCATACTGCATGTCTTTGGACTTGTGGGAGAAACCGGAGCACCCGGAGGAAACCTATGCAAACGACGGGAGAACATGCAAACTCCACACAGAAGTTCTAACTGACCCAGCCAGGCATCATGACAAAATTCAATCGTTTCTTCTTGTGTAATGGCATAGTTCACGACAACCGATACCATGTCTGCGATGCCTCACTAAACCAATCGCAGCAAGTCAAGCATATTTAATTTTCTTAAGCATAGCTGACTTTGAAGCACTTCACCTCAGATGGTATTTGTTATTTAGAAATACATATATATTTAATATTGTAGCCTCTTGCGATTAACTAATTACGATTTGATTTTGATTAACTACACAGCCCTAATCCCAACTCAACACTGCATATGCTGTGATGTGACGCACACATAGCGATATTGATGTTCAACTGATTCAAAGTATTCTTCTAAGACCACTCTGTGAAATATAACTGAAAAATGAAGGTACTACCATTGTAAATAAGAAAAAAGGTTTATTTCTTGCAGATATACTAACAATTTCCAACATTCAGGAAGCGTTTCTTCCGCTCTTGATCTAGCACATGTATGCTCTTTCCAGAGAGTCATAAATGATCAAGACAGGAATTCTGAATTTTCCTATACTGCCATTACTAATGCTAAAGCCTAAAATTGACAGGCTAGAAATAGAGCCTGAGGGTAAAAGGCAGAGATGGCAAGGCTGAGGGCAGACACGGGTGTCAAGACTGATCAGCTGACATGTTCAAAAGAAGAACAGTTTCTCCAGCTCTGGATTTTTCTAAAATATGCATGGCCTACATTTTTCTCCTTTCCACTTCCAAAATTCAAATCAATGTCCCTTAGCTTTCCCCCTCTCTCTGTCTCTCTCTCCTGCATTTGTCTGTGTGTTCTGCAGTTCCTTCTTATTCGAAGTTGACCCAGTTTTTCTGTCTTGGGCTCTGCGGTGCGGTGTTGGTGGAGCAGACAGACACTCGCGGTGGGCTTCTGCGCTGCTAAGCTCCACCACGGGGGATCGAACCCAGCACTTCACAACACCAAATGCTGCTATATCACTCGCTTTTATCCCTCTGATCATTATGTGATGGAAGTGAGTGCCTGTTTTATGTTTGGAGAGCTAGTCTGAAGAAAAAGAGCAGCTAATCATGCTCTACTTTGTGTGATGCAACATTTTTTTTACAGTATTTTCTGAATTATGAAAAATAAAAACTCCAAATCCACTGTGTAAAAAATAGAAATATAATAAGTGAGCATATTTTATTTAAATATGGTCTCATTTGCATGTTTAAACATCATATTTAAGGGTGCTTTCACAACTTTGAATCGATTCAGTTGTTCTGAAACAGGGATTAAAATTGTTACATTGTTGCTCTTGGTGCAGTTCGCTTTCACACGGCAAAGTATCTAATTGGACCAAAAGAGCTAAAACAAGTCACGTGTGAGTAAACTCTCCTCACATTGGTCAGAGTGTCAGGGCTTATTTTGCAGAGTCCTGCTCAGCTGTCAGGAGAGGTGGTGTTTGACAAGGTGCGTGTGACGTATTTGAAGAGCGAGGAGGGATGCGGTGGGGAGGGTAGAGAAGGGTGTGCGACGTATTTAAGGACCGGGAGGGGGACGCGCGATTACCGGTAGATTATCACTCGTTTGCAGGCATCAGGGAGAATCCCGAAACTTCCCGCCCTACTCATAATTCTCCCTTCATATAGCCGTATGCCTATTACATATCCATAAAACACTGATATAATCGCGCTCGGATCATATCGCTTTCTCACTGCAATCTGCACCAGAGTTCGTTTTAATCGAGCTAAGACCACTTCATTCAAGTGATCTTGGAGCGATTGATTTGGTGCAGATTCTAGCGTGATTGCTAGTTTCACATGTGCCAAACGAACCGCGCTAACTGGACAAACAAGACAGGTCCGAAACAAAAGTGTAGGTGTGAAAGCACCCTAAGAAAATCTTTTATCCAAACTAGGGCTGCATAATATTGGAAAAATTTAACATTGCGATATTTTTTTATTTTGCGATACATGTTGCGTTATGAATACAAGTTCACCAGATGACTTAATATCTCTATTTGGAAAGAATTTATAATGTTAGATTGATTGTGATGATTCCATGTTTTAAGTGTATTACGGTAAGAGAATCCCTAATGCATGTCCTGAGTGAGGTACATGATGTCAGATGCTCCAGGGGAGTGAAATCTAAAGAAACGAGCGAGAGAAAGTTTGTGGATAAAAATAAGAGTTATTAGATCTTGCCGTTTTAGATCTTGTTTTGACACGAGACCAAAATAAAGAAGCTTTATTTTTATGATTTGTGTCATTGTGTCAGATTACACACTTAACATAGTAGGCTACCTAATATGGTAAATACATATATAAATATATAATTATAAATATACAAATTTCTTATATTTATTTATTTTTTTATCGCAAAACTGTCTGCAAATTTCGGGGAATTACAGCCACAAAATCCGTCATTTTTTTCATAAAAAATAAAAAATAAATAGGGGGTCTGATAAATACAATCAAGAAAAAGAAAGATCGTTTCCTGAGTCCCAAGTATTCAAGTACAGTAATTAAATTATAAAAATACAAAAAATTCCATACCAAAATCGCAGTTAAGGTCACAAATAGTACAATTTCTTATACCCAAATCTTAAAATCTTTCTACAAATCACAGGCATCAAAAACACATGCAAATGATAAATTATAATACAAACTCAACATTGCATATATCCGGCGATGTAACTATTACGAATGATCACATTGTGATATGGATGCTGAAACAATATATTGCGCAGCCCTAATCCAAACAATATATTTTATGTAATCAATCAATTGCTTGTTTTTTACCCTATTCACCTGCCTTAGATCACCCAAAAATAAAAAGTTGTGGATGAATTGGAGTAAACTATTCCCTTAATTAGTCAAAAAGCCTCAATTTCCAAAGAGTGACTAACTGGAGACTTTGTCTTGATAGTGATGGCGCATGCTGTAAAGAAGTTGCATAACCATATTGTGCAACCCAGAATCACAAAGGCTGGACAACATGGCCTCTCAATACTTCAAAACAGTAATTAGATGGTAATTTTGACAGAAAATATCTCGCACACAAGTATTTGTTATGCTGCGTTGACAGATTATTTTATTGCTTTTTTATTTACTTGACCTCAGTAGCCTCGTTTCAAGTCTCTATGGGACATTTGGCTGTTATCTTGTGTTGTTGCACACTTGGGCGGCAGTACGTCTTTTGGTTTGCCCAAGCCACGACACTGCTCTTTATATCACTTTCAAAACAGAGACGCTGTTGTCACATCTAACACCAGGGTCACAGTGTCCATATAAAATACACCACAAAAGCAAGACTGTAAAACACTTTACATTTAAGTATAAGCTTGCTGATTGGTGGCTGGACAAGCAGTATTTGCATGACAATATGTTTTCAATGCATCTGAAGCAAACAGTTTGCCTCTACACAATGGAAGCTAATTTTGCACAATGCAGAACAACAGCAGCCAAAGAGATCATTTTTGACCAATAGGAACTGTGTGGAGCTACTCTTTCAAGAGGCTATATATTAAAGCGGTTTCCCTTATAATGCAATGAAACATTAAATTCACACAAAAACTTGAATCCTCGTGGTAGGAACAATTTCTTGGTAGCATATCACATTGCCGTGTACTGTGAAACAGACACAGTGTTATGTAAGAATAATGTGTGATGATTATGTGAGTTTTCACAGGTGGTGCACAGCAGCTGCTGCTACAAAGTCAAAAAGATCAGTCAGTGGAAGTGATGCAGGCTACTTTCAGACTTTCACTTTCAGGAATCATTCCGAATCATCAACAAGTCAAATGGATAGGTTACCCCAATCCTCTCACTCTCATGTCGTTATAAGGTGTATGGATTTCATCAGATTCTTTCGACATAGTTCAACCAAAATTGAAAATCCTTTATTTACTTGACTATTTTAAACCTGAATTACTGTTTTACCCAAGGTGAAATATACTTTGGAGACATGTCTCAGAATTTTCTGTTTATGTAATGGAAGTCAATGGCTTAATTTATCTTTTGTTTATTAATAAAATCTTTATCTTTTATTTATTAATTTAAAAAGGATATTAATTTATCTTTATTTATCTTAAGAGATTTGCGTTTGTGTTTGGCTGATGAAGTTCATACAGGATTGGAATGACATTGGGATTTGAAATGGGCATATTTTTGGTTGAAAACCTGTATCCTGACCAATCTTTAAAAAATTATACCCTATACATAGCAGTTGAAATGCTTTATAAGAATCAGTTGCACTAATTCTCAGAAAATGTCTGAAAAATCGTATTTACAAGTTGAAAATTATAATTACAAGTGGAAAACTGCTTATTTTATGGGTTGAGCAGTAGTTTTCAAGTTGATGATGTGTCTGTGAAAAAACGTGAGGTCTATGTTGGTGGTAAATTAGTTTAGGAATGAGATTAGTGCATAATAAGAAACTATTCAAGTTGCATGTAATGTTAGTGTTGTAAATTTTATAGTAAACCTGTTAAATTTTTATAATTATGCACATTATTCATTTACTTAATAATTTTAAGGCAACGTGTTGCTTTTTTGTTGTTGATTAACAAGAGTAAATTATTATTTCTTTACATTAACTGTTGCTTTTCATTGCCCTTCAGATTTGCTCTTAGCTTGGAGCTTGAATTTCAGACAGAACAACTTCAAAGCAATGGAAAGACACACAGCTGACCCATCACAATCTGATCATCAGCAGCACTGACACATTGGTTGCTTGTGACTATGATGGTTATCCACTCAGACTGTGTTTGTCTCGCCTGAGCTAATTTCAGCATGACCTTTGTCACTATCATCTGAAACCAAGATGCTAGTCTGAATACACACTCTGTTCTTGTCAGTGTCAGTGACACTTGAAGCAATTCTATATTTCTGTCAGACATGTCAGACCAATTGTATAATTCCCTCATTTTAGAACTATTAAAGCTTAAAATACAGCAAAATCCAGTCAATGATTAATAAATGATGAAACCTGAATGAAAATGGTTATTACTACAGGAACTATTTGACAGTATTGGATTTTTATTCTCAGGTACATTAGTGTAACCCTAAAGGCCACAATATGCTTCAAACGGATTCAAAGAATTATTGAAATGATGTTATATCAAACAAAATCTGGCCAAAACTAAGTTCTCTTTTAGTTTAACAGCCCACCAAATCAAACTTTTTGGGGGAGTTTTTTTTCAGCCCTAAAAATCTTTGAGCAGCCATTGGTCCATGATGATTACACAATCATTGGGTATGTTCTGGAACTCTACCTACCTACTAGGATTGTCACGATACCATAAATTTAGGCCGCGATACTATATCAGCTGAAGTATCACTATACCAAGTAGTATCACGATACTGTATTAATTCATAACTCAAATCTATGAAATAAAGCAAACTGTCAGAAAAACTATAATAATTATATTTAAATGATGAACATTTCAATTTTGTTTAAAAGTTTGTGTTTGGGCTGTGGAAAAATAGTGGCTTTTGACATCCCTTCACCTCTAATATTATTTTTTATTTTCATTTATTTTGCAGATAACTGACCAACAAAAAATACATCAAAATTAAGATACAAATTAAACAAGAAGAGATTTTTTTCAACAAAATATGAGTTGAAAAATGATTGTTTTCTTAGTGTTTCCTGTTTTTATTTTTTATTTTTTTTTTTTTCAGTCTTAGTATGAATCCACTGTAATTCCAAATTTCACTTTAAAATTCACGTTGTTCTTTTTAAGAGATTGACATGGTCATTGTAGCTAAATCATATTCTCAGGAACAGATATGAACTGGTTCAGATGTGTTTGAAGCATAATAAAACAAGGCACAAACTTTACACAGTTTTGCTGCCTTAAAGTGACTTTAGTGACTTTTTCACATGCAACATTAACTATTTTAGAAGCGTTAATGACAATATTACCATTTAAAGAGTACGGAGGCACCGCCAGTATTTTGGTGCCATAGTATTGCAGTGCTGCCAATGTACCGGTAAACCATGCAACCCTACAACCTACTTTGATGTGTCAACAAAGTTTAGAATCAGACATTAATCTAAATATCCAGCACAACAACACCAAGATACAACATGAACACACCTGAGGAGGGTCGAGTAGCAGAAAAAGAGTCAGAGGGTTTCACACCAGTTGAAAAGTTCTAAACATTGTCCCACTCTGTCTCTGTCAATGGCAGATATAAAGCAATGAAACATGGCATGGTCATGCTTCTTGCAGAGAAGGCTGTTTTTTTCAGACATCTATATTTATGAAACTGTTATTCACTTTGAACCACTATCATTTTTCTTTTTAGCAGTACAGTTAAGCAGCGCAACACATTTAAAACTCTGCCTCCTGCAGCACGGGGGTGTGGAATGTTTGAAAAGAGTATACCAACACTCAGCCTTTTCAAAATATTTTTTGCTTTCAAACAAAGCACGAAATAAGAACTTTGTTTTATATAGCTTATAACTTTATAACTTTGTTGTAGTATAGCAGAGCCTTAAACATTCACTTTCATAATTTACGTCACACTGCTTAAGTAAATGTCTGGATGCAAAAGTTTATATAATTGTATTTTATGGATATTGTATTAATAATTGAGATCCCAATACGTCTATATTGACCTTATTCTTTGCTTATGAGCAGGCAGCCGCACAGCCTTTTGAATCTTTGATTCAAGATTTCCGGTCTCATTTACTTTCATTAATTTTCAGACGTTAAAAACAACTTGTTGTGCTGCTGCAAACTGATATTTTCTATCATATGATTCTGCTTTGTCTGTTTAGTATGCAAACACTTCTTTGTAGAGCAAGTAGTTTGATTGTTTTTATTTTATTTCTCCCATAGTCGACTGAATCGGAAGTTTTAAAACACTCGCAAAAATCAGCCCACTTCCACATTGAAAAATAAGGTCCATACAGAGCATTCCAATACAAACAAATTATTTTACCCTCAAACTAATCAAAATACTCATACAGTGTTTTTCCACTGATGCCTGGTGTAGCATTAATGCCACTTACCAAAGATTTCCCCATTTTTGGCGTATTCCGTCACAAGGTACAGCATATTCTTGGTCTCCATGACCTGTGAAAGAATAAAAAGCAACGTATGTTAAAGCTAAAACTTCTGACACCGTGACATACGTAGAACCAAAAATATGAATCACAAAGCAAGTGTAAAATTAACTGAAAAAACAAGCTGAGTGATAAAGTGACAGCTACATTGAACTGAAATCTGAAGTATCCCATTGAGTTTGCAGTATCATAATGAAACACACATGAATTGGAGTGGGATGCTGGTTTACTCGTAGGCCTGATTCACAGTGTAGTGTCAAATCCAGCAATGTGTGGGAGGACTCCAGAATTAGCCAAAGAAAACAAAAAGATGAATAGGCCCAAATGTAGTGAGGAGACGCGGCATGTTATAATTCAGCGACACTCAAAGATCCCTGACAAACATTACCATTAGCCATTTACACAATCTGGTAGTTTGGGGTTTACTGATACATCAGCCTCATCTCAACAGAGAGGCTGTGTGTAAATCAGCTTTATCTGGGCTCAACTAGTGGGGGATTTTCTGCTTTTGCTTGCCATTTAAAGGCATTATAGGGTGCCTAATAAAATCAGCATCTAGGCCAGATTATGAATCATCTTTTCAACTCTTAAACTAATTCTCCTTTCCAAAAACCTGTTTTGGTGGAAGCGGTGAGCTCAGAGCTCTTAAGAACACAGTGATCACAAATCACTTCTGATCCCACTCAGCTGCCAAATAAGCAATAACTGGAAATATCTCAAATTAGCTCATGCGAAGAGTTGATTCAACACTAGTTGGCTGTGGCTTAATGTGAATAACCGCCAGTATTGAGTCATTAATAATCAGTAAGATATGCTAAAAAGTACATCATATAATACAATTAAATTCACACTATTCACAAACAGACATATATTTTAGCGATATTAATCAATCATACAACGTGCATAAATTGACAACAGAAAACAAAATATGAACAGTATATAAACATCGATTTTAACCCTAATTTGCTGTTGGGGATGTTTTCATCCACTATGGGTAGATTTTGAGTCTTAATTTGCAACTGGAATTGAATTGAAATCGGAATTGAAATTAATTAATTTCAGCAACTGGAATGTTTTGACATATTACTTTGACACATATTTTGGGAAAGTGCTTTGAAATAAAAAAATAAAAAATAAATCAATAATACACTCTGGGCAAATTTACGACTCTTTCGTTATGTTCACGGCTGTTTTTGTCCTATTGACTTCCATTATGACAACATTTTATTGATTGCATATCTATGACAGCAAATAATTATGCAGTCTTGATTGTTGCTGGCTTTCCCTGTTGAGTAGAGGTAAATTTACTAAATGTTACTGTTAATCATAAGTTGCAGTGCAAAAAAAGCTTAGTTTTTGAATAAAAATTAAATGGTTATATGAAGTATAGTGTGTAAGCATGTAAAAGACCTTTGTACTCTTACCTTAATTTGTTTGAGAAAATAAAAAATAAGCAGCTCAGCTCTCAGAACATAGTAAGTGTATTTATGCACGCACACTATAATCAGCTGTTTTATTTGATGGAACTCAATATAAAAGTCAGAACAGGCTCATCAAAAATGTTAATACTGCCAACTAATGATCAACAGTAAAAATGAAAAGTTTTACCTCGTTCCAACAAGGAAAAACACCAACAATCAAGAATGTATGATTATTTGGTGTCATGGCTTTGCAATAAAAAACATCAATGGGCAAAAACAGCCGCAAACGTAATGAAAGGGTAGTCAATTTGAACTGTACACAAGGCTTAAAAATGTCTAAAATATAATAATTATATAAAAAAAATTATTAATTTAAAAATAACTTTTAGATAATTTTATACTTTTACAGTGTGACAATTTATTGCACTTTAATCTGTTCATCTGTCAAAAATTTGTAAAATTTTATCATCTCATTTGGTCATACTCATAAGCAACAACATCAGATCAAATGAGAAACTTATTTAAAATTAGTATTGTGCTCACTGTAGCTATACAATGTTGCACTTTGACACTAAGCTGGAAATATATCACATATATGAAATATTATAAATATATCTTTATATACTTGTGCATTTGTCCCATGGGATAAAATTAGCACAGCGTTATAATTGCTGTACATTTGCACTTTATGGACATCAGGGGTAACGCATTACAAGTAACGCGAGTTACATATTAATATTACTTTTTTAAGTAAAGTATTATTTAAAAAAATAAATACAAATATTTCTGTTACTTTCTTGAAAGTGTAATGCGAGTTACTTTTTAGTTTAATTATTTGCTTTTAAAAAATTAATTGCTAAATTGAAATTAAAATAGTCACAATAAATCATGCAGTCAACGAGAGAATGTGTTCATTATTTTAAACACATTGAAGAAAAGGAAAAGGGAAATGTCTCAATGGACAGTGATTTTACTTAAGAAAAATAGTACAAAAGTAGCAAACACATTGCTTTAAACTTTTAATAATCTGTATATACGGCATGTATAGCTCTGGGATCAGGAAGTTCTTAGATAACATTGTGCTAAAACATAATGTTTCAATGTGTTTTTTTAAAGGTAAATGTAGGTGTAGGTTATACAGTGTGTTGTTAATTGCAGAGCTTTTTTTATTAAAAAAGAAAGAAAGAAAAAAACAAGTTCTGAAAGAGATCAAGCAGGTAATAAAAAGTAAGGCTGCTCGATTATGGGAAAAATCTTAATCACGATTATTTTGGTCATAATTGTAATCACGATTATTCAAAGCGATTATCAGTTGAAGTCAAAATTATTAGCGCTCTTGTGAAATTATAATTTTTTTCATAAATATTTACCAAATGATGTTTGACAGATTCAGGAATTTTTCACAGCATTTTCTATAATATTTTTATTCCCTAAGAAAGTGTTATTTGTTTTATTTTGGCTAGAATAAAAGCAGGTTTAAATGAAACCTATTTTAAGGTCAATATTATTAGCCCCCTTAAGCAATATTGTTTGATTGTCTGCAGAAGAAACTACTGTTATACAATGACTTGCCTAATTACCCTAATTAAGCCTTTGAATCGCACTTTGAATCTGAATGCTTGTATTTTGACAAATATTATGTAGTATCATCAAGGCAAAGATAAAAGAAATCAGTTATTAAAAATGAGTTATCAAAACTGTTATGTTTAGAAATGGGTTGAAAAAAAATCTACTTTTCATTAAACAGAAATTAGGGGGAAAAGGGTTGCTAATAATTCAGGAGGGCTAATAATTCTGACTTCAACTGCATGCAGTTATTTTCCTCCCTGTAAATAAGGAAAGGGAAATATATACAATAGAATAAAAATATGAAACAAACTGTGCTTTAAGCATCTTTACTGTAAGAAAAAAAACTTTAGCTACAAAAGTCCTTCAGTCAAGAGCAGTGAGGGATTTTCCCCTGTTGTTGTTTGATTAATTATAAAAACATGCAGCAGCAGGAATAGCCTATTGCACGCTGTCACTTTAATGGTTTCTCTTTCACACGTCTTTTGATTCTCAACTCGTTTGTTTATTATACAAATGAGGGTTAATATAAATAATCACTAAACACAGCGTTTTGACGCATATTTTACCATTAAAGCGCTCACATTAAGATGACTTTAGATGTGTGTGCCCTGCTCGTCTATTAATTAAACTTTAAACTTAAACGTCTAAAATTAAACTTTCGATTAATTGAACAGCCCTGACGCAAAGTAACGTAAAGCATTACTTTTTTATAGTTACTTTTTTTAGGGAGTAACTCAATATTGTAATGCATTAGTTTCAAAAGTAACTTTCCCCAACACTGCTACACATTTATATTTAGTAATCTGTAAATTTATGGCAATAAAACTTCATATATACTTTAAAATATATACAGTAGACAATTGTATATGCAGTTTAAAATGTATTAATGTAGTTTACATTATTTAACACACAACAAACCTCCATGAACTGTCCTTTAGAGTTTGCAGATTATAACGTGCACTGTACATATGTGTTCCATCTGAAATGTCTGAAGAAAAAGCTGACATGCAGTGCTGCTGATGTACGATATGTGAAGCAGATCAGCTCCACATTAAATATGGAGCACTGGCTGCTGCGTGACGTGTATGTGAGGCTGCGTGTGCGGAGCAGCTGCTTGGTGTTAGGACCCTGAGCCATGGCAGATGGGGCAGAGGGAAACCGGGGGTTAGAGATGAGACAGCAGAGCCCGCAGAGCTGCCCTCTGTTTATGAGCGCTGAAAGGAAATGACTAATTGACTCATGCCGTTTGAATGGAGTAACCGTTGGAAATAATGATACACTATGATTACACGGCAAGAGCTTGGACTGGTGCTGCTGCCACTATATTGTATAATAAGGAAGCGCTATTCACATTCCCAAAAAACAGAGTGACCTAAAGTCTTACATAATGCTGAAGTCACACTGGGGGAGAAGATCTCTCATCTTCTCAGTGTTTGTGTGACTTTGACTCCAGAGTGTGAATGATCTCTTGTTTTAAAAAAAAGAAAAAAGATAGAAAAAAAATAGGCTTTTTTCCAGCTGGTTGTGGTCATGTGAAAGTTTACAGTGAAAAGTAGTTAGACTTTAACTCAGGCCTGAAATGATTGGTGAAATGATTACAGTCGGTGTCACCTGCTTTTATTTTATTTTGTTTTATGGTCTATAAAAGCAAGAAAAAGTTCTTTGTAAAGCCACTTTTCCACCAATTCACTAAATAACATTCACTTAAAAATTGTATTTGAGTCATGGCAGTTGCATAAAACTTCAAAAAATAGCTGTTAGGGTCCATTCGCACAGATTAAAATAACTATAAAGACAGCAGTAACTATATTAGTGTCCATAATGCATAATAACCCTATGCTTGATGTAAGCAAGCGCTGACATTTATCATCTGACAATTTAAATGCTCAACTTCCACAAGAAGATAATTCACCTTGTTCCTGTTTTCTGTCATCTATTTTGAAGATTTAAACACTGAAAAAAACGATTCATTGTATTTGCTACATTTTTAAGGTATCTGGTAGCAAAGAATTTATATGGGCTGAATTTAACCAAATTAGGTTAAACATTACTAAATTCAGTTTGTTTGTTTAAATTCAGCTCATATAAATATTAAGCAACCAGTTACCTTAAAAAAGTTAGCAAAACCAATTAATAATTTTGTACAGCGCATTGATCTCCATATTATTAGTTTTTCCTTGTTCTAAGTGATTTAAAACAGTGGTTCCCAACATTTTTATCACCGCGGAGCGATCAATACTTGACAATTTTACCGCATGGGCTCCTGGCAAGGTCTACGTAGATTGCTAGGCGATCCTCAAATGTTTTCTCAGAAGATGACAAGTTGACAAAACATTGCTGTAACTCTGACTGATACAAGTTTTATATATTGAGAAAATTAAAAACCCTGCAGTGTTTGTGTGTTCTGTGTTTGTCCAAGATGATTAGTCTACCAAAATGTGTATATTCTATATAAATTATGAAGCTGATCGGTCAGTTCTTGTCATGTGAATCGCGAGACGGGCGCTTTCCCTCCTGTCACTCCCAATAAGCACAAACAAGTGGCACTCCTCCAAGGAAAATAACGAACTTGCTCGTGGAAAAGACGCAATATGTGAATGTCTGTCATTTGTGATCTCCAGCAGTTGTTGTTCTTCTTGTACAAACATGCTGGATTAACCTGATTTGTTGACAAATGGGTTGCGGATCCATTCATTGGCAGTTCACGGGTCCTTCATTGGGCCTTTTCCCCTTCGCCAAGAAACTTCCGTCTGTTTCTTACTTATTTTGCTAGCTTGTGGGTTAAATTTTGGCGCCTAAGTGACTGAGATGTAACCTAGAGAATACAGTAATTTTTCAAAATAAACGTACGTTCAGACTCAGATAATAAATAAAACAGAAATAATGAATATATTAATATCCACACATAAAATTTTAAATCACCACTAATATTAAGCATTAGATGAGATTGGCTCAAAAGATCTACATCTGTGTATTCCCATTAAATACTTCATAAAGTCGTTGCACTTAAAACCTTATGTTTCAGCTATGTTTTAATATTTAGCAGATGCTTTTATCAAAATCACAGCAAGCAATTACCAACAATGCTGGCAGCAAATGGCATTACCTGGTACAGTTTAATGATGTGCGGATGGTCCAGCATTTTCATGATCTGCACTTCACGATAGATCTTCTCCAGGTTTACAGCATCCAGCTGGGTCTTGTCGATGATCTTTATAGCCACCTGTTGAAAGAAGAGCACAGAGACAGACTTTCATTGGCAAAGAGCCCAATGCCTCGAGGTACTCGGTGAAATTCATTAGTCTTGTTGCTGTCTGCATTGCCAGTTGATCCAGTCTTCACAAGCCCAGTGCAGATCAAAGCCAGAAATACACGTGAGCAATGCAAATACACACCTGAGAGTCTAGTTAACGGCTTAAGTACTGAAATAGGCTAATGATCCAAATTATCTTATCGTTTTCCCACAGGCTTTACATCATTTGCCAGACAAATGGGAGTAGAACAGGAGTAATTTACCATTTCATAACCACTCATACCCTAATCCCCTGCCTTTGACTTTATAATAATAATGTTCAGGTAAGTAAACAAGAGCAGAAAAAACATAACTGCTGTCACATTTAAGGATTTGTTTTACATAACCGTAACATAAATGTTTGTAATGATTTATGACATTGTGGTGCTTCCTACCATTACTATAAACAAGAATAACAAGAGCTAAAATACATTTCTAAGGCTCCTCCAAATAAATATATATAAAAGGGCTGCACAATATATCGATTTAGCATCGTTATCGTAATGTGTTCATTCGCAATAGTCACATTGTGAGTGTACGCAATGTTGAGTCTGGATTATAATTCATCATTTTGCAAGTGTTTTTTGAGGCCTGTGACTGTGTGATGATTTTAAAAGCATTCAGGCATAAGCAAATGTACCGTTTGTAACTTTTGATAAATAAATAACGAATAATTTTATTGAATTTTTTATCAAACGAAGACTACGCAGGATTATTTTACGTTTGATTATTTACTTACTGTATACCTGAACACATTTTGACTCTTTGGAAAACAATAAAAGCTGTTTATTTAATTAGCATATTTTTCTTTATTGAATTTGTTTATGCTTGTAGATAGTTTGTTATATCTTATGCACTCCCATACAAAATCATCCTAATCAATCTAAAATGATCAATTCTTTCCAAACAATTTTTAACTCTGCAAAGAGTAAAATTGCAATGTACAATTTTTTCCAATATCATGCAGCCCTAATATGTACATTTGAATTCACAATTATTAACCCACTGTTTATTTTTCCCCCAATTCCTGTTTAACGGAAAGCAGATTTTTTCAACAAATTTCTAAACATAATAGTTTTAATAACTAATTTCTAATAACTGATTTATTTTATCTTTGCCATGATGACAGTAAATATAATTTGACTAGATATTTTTCTATACAGCTTAAAGTGACATTTAAAGGCTTAACTAGGCTAATTAGGTTAACTAGGCAGGTTAGGGTAATTAGGCAAGTTATTGTATAACAGTGATTTGTTCTGTAGACTATCGAATAATAATATAGCTTAAAGGGGCTAGTAATTTTGACCCTAAAATGGTTTTTAAAAAATTTAAAACTGCTTTTATTTTAGCCGAAATAAAACGACTGTTAAACATCATTTGGGGAAAAAAAGTGACCATTTGGTAGTATGTAAACTAAAACAATGTTCCCAAAACATCTGTTTTACATTTTTAATTTCTATAGCTTCCGGAAATCCAAAAAGAGCCACATATTGATAAATAATGTTATGATAGCTGTTTTAACATTAAGTTATAATTGAATTGCCCCTTGACTCTTGATACAGTTATAAAATAGTTTGATAACAAGCAGGAAATGTTCATGTGCCAATGACACAACCACATTGAAATGGTATATATATATATATATATATATATATATATATATATATATATATATATATATATATATATATATATATATATATATATATTTATATATATATATATATATATATATATATATATATATATATATATATATATATATATATATATATATATATATATATATATATATATATATATACATGGCAAGGCAGTGGCGCAGTAGGTAGTGCTGTCGCCTCACAGCAAGAAGGTCGCTGGGTCGCCGGTTCGAACCTTGGCTCAGTTGGTGTTTCTGTGTGGAGTTTGCATGTTCTCCCTGCCTTCGCGTAGATTTTCTCCGGTTGCTCCGGTTTCCCCCACAGTCCAAAGATTGGGTAGGCTAAATTGTCCGTATTGTATGAGTGTTTGTGTGGATGTTTCCCAGAGATGGGTTACGGCTGGAAGGGCATCCGCTGCGTAAAAACGTGCTGGATAAGTTGGCGGTTGATTCTGCTGTGGCGACCCCGGATTAATAAAGGGACTAAGCCGACAAGAAAATGAATGAATGAATATATATATATATATATATATATATATATATATATATATATATATATATATATATATATATATATATATATATATATATATATATACATACATACATACACATATATATATATATATATAAATAATATTTTAATAGATATTTTTTTGCAAAAAAATTAAAAACTGATTTTGTTCTAGCCAAAATAAAACAAATAATACTATTTCCAGAAGAAAAATATTATCAGACATACTGTGAAAATTTTCTTGCTCTGTTAAACATCATTTGGGGAATATTTAAAAAGGGAAAGAAAATTCAAAGGGGGCTAATCATTCTGACTTCAACTGTGTGTGTGTGTGTTTTTAAATGGTCGGGTCATAAGATTGTTTGCCCTGCAACGTAAATGTACAAATACATATTTTGTCCAGTTAATAAAAGTTAATAGAATAACATTCTGAAAAAATATAATATTAATGATAATAATAAGTTACATAAATTTTGACATAGTTTCGTATAATACTACTATAATAGTTATTATACTGTTGTTATATAGTTATAAAGACGCTGTTATAACAAATTTGTAATAATAATATTAGAAAAAAAACTAATAGTAATAAAATAGCGTATATGTACGTAGATCATCATGTCAACAATTTCAATACTCCAAAAAATATATAAGTTTTTATTTTATTTCAATTGCCAGGTCATATTACGTTTTTTCTGTCAGATTTTTACCAGAACGTATACATTTCTATCACAGCTAATGTAATAATAATATTTAGAGAAACTAAATTAAATTATAATTATTATTACTATTATTCCCCAGTAAATAATAATAATAAAAATAATAATAATAATAATACATTTTAAAACAGTAATGAAAGCAAGCAAATGTTGTGTGTGTATTAGACAGACACTGCAAAAAAAGAAAAAAAAAAGAAAATCTGGTTTATAATTAATCACAATCTTCCATGGTATGCACATTCATTTTTCACAAAGCCTCATCAGTGTTAGCTATAGCAGCATGACATTATCTTGATGACACACTTTAATATAGAAAGAATTTGCAAAACGACAACCTGTATTTCACAAAACTGCAAACATTTACATTTGCAAGGTATAAAAACCAGTGCACGGCTAGCAAAAACAATTCCATCAGAATGTACAGTATGAGTGACAGGTAAGTCTACCGGCTTGAAACTCTCTCACACTGACCTCAGGCCAGCCTAGTTGTTGACCTTTGGAAAACATAACAGTAACTGAGTGAAAACATTCCAGCACATCACTCCCTATGAATCAGCTGTCATATGCGAATGCGGTTTGTCATTCTCATCGGCAGAAACAGAGATCCAACTGTCTGCTGAACCCATGAACAAAGCAGGCGACTCTGAAGCACAAGTACAGAGCGAAAGACACATGGTACCAGAGCATGTGTGTATTTTCAAGACAGCTGAGAAAAAGAGAACAGAGAAAATCAAAAAACACAGGAGCCTGGCGAGAATCTCAGTGTCCTCCCCACAGAAATACAGACGCCCTAAGACAGCTACTACAGAAAGAAATGCTTCTACTCTACAACATAGGTCTGTTAATATCATAATTCCCTCACTAACACCATTCCAGTGTAAACTCTGCATCTGTAGACCTGCATAGACAGCATAAAACCTAAAGCTGTGTAAATAAAAGTTTGCAATAACTGTATAACACCAACCAAGCAGAACAGATTAAGTCAGAATATAAGAACAATAAGTCATCGTAAAATGTTTTTAATATTAATTGAATTTATTCAAATGTTAATCGTGTTTCAGCTTTAGTCATACAATGCTGTATTAAACCAAGTTTGTCAAGTTTGTAATGTAAATTAAAATTACTTGATTAATTGATCGCACTTTCCTCGCTTAACATGAACTAATAATATTTGGCATTTATTAATGGTAGTTCAATATTTACTAATGCATTATTAACATAAAAATTCATGCTTATTAACATTAGTTGATGCACAGCATGAACTAACAATGAAAAACCTTGTTTTCAGCAACTAACGTTAACAACGATGAATTAATATTGTAATAATTGTATTGTGCACTGTTTTCATTGTATTGTGCACTTATTTTAATTGAACTGAAAAATTTAAGGCAAACATTTTTTACAGTGTAACATTTGTTTATTTTCATACCAGCTTCATTGGCTATTACATGACAGAAGCAATTCATAATATCAGAAATAGAGACACACGGTATTAGAAAAATCTGATATTGCAATATTTTGCTTTGCTGTGTATATATTGCGATTTTAATTTAATTTTTACCAAATGGCTTGAATAGCTATATTTGGAAAGGTGTCATTAATTTAGATCAACTGGGATGATTAAGACTTTTTTGATGCAGTGCATCTGCATAAAATATAATAGATTACAAACATATTTGCAATGCTCAGCATAATTAAGTACACCCTTTTTAAAAATGAATATTTTTATTCATTTCTCTGTTAATATAGAATTGAAAATGAATTTTGGTGCATTTAAACAAAACTGACTTATTACACAGATATATTCACTAAAATATTATTTTATTCACCAAACATATTAAGAAATTGAACAATAATACAATTAAATTTAAGCAAAATATTGCAAAAAAAAAGTACAACCTACAAAATTTCAACAAAATGTTTACTTTTTTTTTTTTTTTTTGCTTCTCTTGATTTTTCCTCTTTTTTTTTTTAAATTTATATTTAATATTTTTCTATAACATATAAATTTGCCTGTACTAGTTTTTGGACCGTTATTGTAAGACATTTTGTTAGACAAGCTCCAGATTTGGCTTCAGTACTAACTAATCTAATGTATATGCACAAATATAATATTCCAAATCATCCTATTAAAAATATGAATCTAAAAGATAGATTTGGAGGGGTCTACTTATATTTGCTGAGCAAAGTGTATATATACACACACACACACACACACACACACATATATATATATATATATATATATATATATATATATATATATATATATATATATATATATATATATATATATATATATATAAAGACAGAGCAAAAATTATATACTGGGAGTGTAACAGTATTTAAGTACAAAAATTGAACAATCGAATGTAAAATAACACGGTCATTGTTGTATAAAAAAAAATATATATATTTATATATTTACCTTTTTATGTTTAATAAAAAAAATCTAGTTCTGCAATGTGACTATAGCGGATATGCACACATTGCATTATTGATGCTCAAACGATATATTGTTCAGCTTTAATCAGAAATACAATGCACCAAAAACAAATATTTACACCAAGAACTAAAATTTCACCTGCAAAGCAACACAACCTACTACAACGCAATGTCACGCAGCTTGATTGTGAAAAACACCATTCAATACAGATTTTATTCACACAATGGAAATATTCGAGCTGGGAACTAAAAATGAATAAATAAACACATTAGAAATATATAAAATATTTTTGGAGACTATGATTCCACGCTGTGCCATGCATTCAGAGCTCAGCAGTGTTTCTTTGCAAGGAATGTGAGACAAACATCAGCTCATATTTTGTGATGAGGCGACATCCATTATCACAAAATCACCCCTGCTGCTTATGCAACCATTGCACAAATGCACAACAGCATGGCCCACATTTGAAGGGCAGTAAACAAGCATCATTTCGAGAGTCTTTTGTCTGTCTTTGACAACTATTATTTTGACACAATTCAAAAGCTGACAATGCCTGCACACCCTGCATATTTCCACTGAGGTGTTAGGCTGCTGGACGTGCATTCATCAATGCATGCAATGCTGCAAACAGGCTTCAGCTATAATTGTGTAGCTTCAGAGAACTGTAGTCGACATGCTTCTGAGCAAAATCAGAAATTAATGGAATTTAATTAATAAAAATGCAAGTGGCTCCTTGATCAAACAAAAATCGATACTTTAAAATATTTGTATTATTTATAAAACAGATTACATTAAAGTGTTCTAAAGAAAAACAGCTACCTGATCAAAATAATAATAAAAATAATAATAATACTGTTATTACTCTGTTATTGGTGACCTATTTCAAGCAAATGGTTAAACACAAATTTAAAAATAAATGAGTCAACTGTAATTAAGTTGTTAAATATTAATTGCAGGTGACTGTGATATTTAATAAAATTATAAAAATTACTTATGTTGACAAAAACGCTTAAAAGTATACATCTTTTAAAGAAAATCTGCTATGAGATAAATCAACACACAACTCTAAGGTTATAGGATATAAAAAAAAACTGCCAATCAGCTTATAATATCTACATCAGATCTGTCAAAATGATTAACAACATAAAAAATACGAATTTAAAAAACGTTAGTGTTATAAATCTTCTCTAAATTAATACACTTCAGGTGCCTCCTTATTCAAACCAGTACCCTGCCACTGCTTAAGAGACAAACAGGTTGTTGTTTATGACCACAGAAAACAAGTTCTCACACAACCAGACTCAAACAACAGCATGATATAACAATCGAGCCAGTGAGTATTGCTCTCTCTCTCTCTCGCTCTCTCTCTCTCTCTCTCCAACTTTGTGTCTAGTAGTTTTTCGGAGCTGCACAGCACGTCTCTGCAGCCGACACAGTCTTCACTCACCTCGGTCTTAGTTATGCGATGCCTAGCCAGTTTCACAACCGCGAAATTGCCCTTTCCGAGAGTCCGCTCGATGTCGTAAAAGCCCACCCGGACGGGACCCCTGAGCGCTGCTGGCTTTTGGTGACAGTCAGCCATGACCATGCTGTTAGTGAAACGCCAGGGTTCGGGGTGACGAGATAGAGACCTGCCGCTGGAGCCTCAAGATAACGAGGCTAAAACGTGTCGAAAATGCCAGCGTGCCTGCCAGGGTGCCCGGCGCCCGTCCGCTCCAGTCTTCAGCAGGACCAGCAAAGCGTGTTGAGGAGTCACGCCAGCTCCTCCGGTACAATAGAGCTCTAATATTTCAGCCGTGTTTGCGAGAGTCCACGAGTTGACTCGCAGGAGGCATCATGTTCTCCGGCTGACGTGAATTGACGTCAGAGCCGAGGGGGGTATTTGTACAGGGGGCGGGGCCTCGAGGCGCTTCCACACTCCGGTGCCAATTCGTTACCAGGACGACCAGAGCCAGCTCTTACGTCAGCGGACAGAGCTCGTTGCCTGTGTTTGCTTGAGCGCGCGGGCTGTGAAAAAAAAGACAAGACTGACAGACTGACTGTGTGAAGTCGAGGAATGACAGGCCGCAGGGACGCTATCTGTGTTTACAGGCTGCTTTTTTGCATTAATAAATCTAGTGCAGCTTACTTGAGCCAGGGAATTTGCATTCTTTGACACGGACGCCTAAAGGCAATAGTCTGCAGGTGAATATGGAATCAGAATTATTAGCCCCCTTTAGTTTCATTCAGTTTCTAAATGTTTAGCACAGCAAGGAAATTTTCACAGTATGTCTGATAATATTTTTTTCTTCTGGAGAAAGTCTTATTTGTTTTATTTTGGCTAGAATAAAAGCAGTGTTTTAATTTCTAAACACCATTTTAAGGACAAAATTATTAGCCCCTTTAAACTACTTTTTAAGGGGCTAATATTTTCTACTTCAACTATATATATATATATATATATATATATATATATATATATATATATATATTCATTCATTTTCTTGTTGGCTTAGTCACTTTATTTATCTGGGGTCGCCACAGCGGAATGACCCACCAACTTATTCTGCATGTTTTTACGCAGCGGATGCCTTTCCAGCCGCAACCCATCTCTGGGAAACATTCACACACACATTCACACACTACGGACAATTTAGCATACCCAATTCACCTGTACCGTCTGTCTTTGGACTGTGGGGGAAACCGGAGCACCCGGAGGAAACCCACGCGAAGGCAGTGAGAACATGCAAACTCCACACAGAAACGACAGCTGAGCCGAGGTTCCAACCAGCGACCTTCTTGCTGTGGGGCGCCTACTGCGCCTACTATCACCTACTGCGCCACTGCATCGCCACTTATTGTATGTAGTTTCAAAATAAATTATTACTCCATTATCACTTTTATCACTATTACATTAATAATAATATTAATAATTAATATTAGAGTGAATTCTAAAGGATCTTGTGACTGAAGACTGCATAATGAAGCTGAAAATGCATCATTAATATCACTTGAACTGTTCTTTTATAGTGCAATAACATTTTATAATTTTAATTTGTACGGCATTTTTGATGAGATAAATGCAGCCTTGGTGAGCAGGAGAAGTTTATTTTAAAACATTTAAAAATCCTACTGACCCCAAAACATTTTACCGGTAGTGTATATCACCTCACTTTCCCACATGATTACATTACTGTATAGGTTGCGGTGCTTTAGTTAATGTGAATTAATGTATTTACTAACATGAACAAACTATGAAATATGGGATGTTAACAGTTTTCAACTGTGGAATATATGCTGCTGTTTGGAAAAGTCAAGGTTTTAAAACCACCAAAGTTTTCTGGTATACCATTCCTGCGCTAAATTCTCAGAAATTAAGGTACAGGAGGTGTCACTGGGGTGGTACCTTTTCAAAGATGCATATTTGTACCCAAAGACTCCACAGTGGTTCCTTAAAGGTGCATATTCGTCCCCAAATGTATCAATAAAAAGTACTTATTATGAACCATTCAGGCACAAATATGTACCTTTTGAAAAGGTACTGCCCCAGTGACACCACCTGTACCTTTATTTCTGAGAGTGTATGTGTAAGATTTAATATATACATTTTTCTTAGTTTTTAAGGACAACAGCACCTCTAGCAGAAAAAGATATCCAAATATGTCATTTTAAATTAAAAAGAAATGTTTTTGAAACAAATGAAGACAGCAAAAGTCAATGATTTGAATTATTTAGCCTGACATGTTTACTGGTCCAAAATATTTTAAATGTTTCTCAAAAATATTTTATGCTCAAAGGGTAAAAAAGCAGTAATCACAATACTTTGACACCATGATATTTTTTTTTACAAGGTTATCATACCGTCAGAATCTTATACTGGCCCATGTCTACAATGAATAATGCAGTTATTACAGTATCAGCAAATGTTAGCTAATGGTAATACAGTTGTTCATTGTCAGTTTAACTCACAGTGCATTAACTAATATTAACAAAAACAACATTGGATTTTAATAGCGCATTAGTAATTGATGAACTATGATTAATAAATGCTGTACAGGTATTGTCTGGTATTAGTTCATGTTAGTAAATGGATTAACTTATAAATGTGTGACCACATTCTAGTAATTACTAAATATATTTAAATTAATTTAATAATTACTTAATTTATTTAAATAGCAGTTTTACTGATTAGTTACTAATAAGTTACATTATTACAATTCGTTCATGCTCGGTACTGTATTGTTAGGTGTTTAATAATTTTTATAAATGTGCTTTTATTGCTCAGTTATTTAGTTTAATGTGAATTGTTTTATTATATATTACTTTCTAATTAAGTATGTTATTAAATTTATTCTGCTCCTACTGTACTATTAAATGTATTTTTAAGAATATATTTGTTAAATGCATCAAAATACATTATATATAAGTGTATTCTTAATTTTTATGCATTTCATCATTTTTTATTAATTTACATTATTTTATTTTTCCACTCACAAAAATTCTGTATTTTTAAACGCATGACTTAATTTTAAATGCATTATTACATTTTCTGCTTAAAGTACTCATAATTTACTAATATATTTAAATTGTTATAATTATTTTTTTAACAATGTGTTGCACTCCACATGTATTCACAACCTTCTTGTGAGGTGCCCAAACCCCAGTTTGAGGACTCCTGCCTTAAAGCAGCCTCATCACATTTTGAAGGCAACAGATCAAGTGTTTATAACCCAACCCTGAAGACATCAAACAGGTGTGCCGCATATCTTCCCGATAACATCATCATCATATAAATGAGAGTGCCATTACTAACATCAGTGTTTTTTTCTAGAATCAACTGAACTAGAGTGGTGTTATACAGTGCTCAACAGTTTATACAGCACTACAGTAATTAAGTCCTCATTATCAAGAGTGTATGAGTGTAGAAAAACATCAAGATTTGTATCGGAAAAATTAAACTTGAACACCTCCATGAGTCATGATGACATAAGTGCAACAAATATGTCCTCAAAGCCGCAAGTTATTCATGTTTTCTGTGGTCTATCATGTGGCGACATCTCCTGGCTAAATGCATTACTGCAGTATTAAGAAAATTAAACTTCTATACAAACTGAATAATATTGCATTTCCAACCTTTCACTTCAAATTATTTGCAGTAAATTAAAAGTTTACTAAAGCGTACAGATTAAGAAGTAGCAGACTTATTTGGAAATTCATCATCTAAAATAAATGTGAATTTATGAGTTGAATTCAACAATATGGAAAAGATACTAACATTTCTACACTAAAAAAAGACAATTGGTCACTTTACTTAAAAAAGTGAGTAAACCCATTGCCTTAAAACCAACAAGTTGACTTTTTACTTAAAATATAAACAGTGTCATTATCATCATCATCATCTTATTATAAGGACAGAGACAACATTTATTTACAATCAAAACAGCAAAAATTCATAATTTGATAACCAAAAGCAAAATGCATATTGAATATGTTACAATTTCTTGTACATACAAATCTATCTATCTATCTATCTATCTATCTATCTATCTATCTATCTATCTATCTATCTATCTATCTATCTATCTATCTATCTATCTATCTATCTATCTATCTATCTATCTATCTATCTATCTATCTATCTATCTATTACTGGTCAAAAGTTTGGGGTCAGTTTTTTTAATGTTAATTTTTTAATTTTTTGTTATTATTCTTTTTACCAAGCTGGCATTTACTAAATGTTAAAAAAATGTTAAATACTTATTTATTGAGTATTTATTTATTACTTATTGTATGTAGTTTCAAATTTAATTATTACTCCTTCATTATTGCTTTTATTACCACTATTACCTTTAATAATAATATTAATAATAAAAATATCAATAATAATTAATATTAGAGTGATTTCTGAAGGATCTTGAGACTGAAGACTGAAGTAATCAAGCTGAAAAATCATCATCAAAATCACTGGAATAAATTCTTAAATTAAATTTTAAACTACTTTTGAACTGCTATTTTCATTCATTCATTTTCTTGTCAGCTTAGTCCCTTTATTAATCCGGGGTTGCCCCACGAAGGCAGGGAGAACATGCAAACTCCACATAGAAACGCCAACTGAGCCAAGGTTCGAACCAGCGATCCAGCAACCTTCTTGCTGTGAGGCGACAGCACTACCTACTGCGCCACTGCCTCGCCTGAACTGTTATTTCATAGTGCAATACCATTTCTCAGTTTTACAATTTGTACTGTATTTTTGATGAGCAGAATAAACTTTTTTTAAAAGATTTAAAAACCCCAAACTTTTGACATACACTGTAAAACCCAATAAGTTAAGGTTAGTCAAACCATTTGAGGAAGCCGATTAAAAAAAACCCAATTAAGTTCAAAAACTAATGCTAATGAGTACTGTGAACTTAATCCATTTGAGTAAACAAAGCTTTTTCAGCACAGTAAAACCCAATTAATGAAGAGAACTTAAACCAACGGAGTACTGTGAAAACCCAGTAAGTTAAGGCAACTCTAACTGTTTGAGGAAACAGATTTCTTCAAACCATTTGACATAAAATAAATGACTCATCTTTAAATCTATATGAGTACTGTGAACTTACTCCATTTAAGTTGAAGTAATGAGGCATTTTATTAACTCATTACCTTCAACACGGAGTTCAAAACTATTTTCAAATGAGTAGAATTAACTCTCAGTCAATTTTGAGTTAACTACACTCATTTCATTTGATATAGTTGGCTGTTGGGTTTTTCAGTGTTTATATACGCAGAACAAGAACAAACATTGGCTCGTACTGTAGACATACAAAGGACAATATAAAGGACAACACACAAGAAAGACACGACAACAACAAAAAATGCATCATAGTCACAAAACATACCATCAAACTTGAGAGGGAATATAATTTAAACCTTAGAGAGGTCACTGAATTGTCCTTGAGATATAGATTTGTCAAATAAATCAATAAATTGACCCCAAGTAGCCAAAATCTTCTTATGGAGCTAGTCCTTAAAGATCTAAGTCATTCGATCTGAATAACAGACATCACATCAGAAATCCAGTTCTGCAATGAGAGGGGTAAAGGTGATTAAGTCTTTTAGCCACCAGCATGCCTTGCATCAAAGACTCTCGTATTGTTTGAGGCAGAGAATATGTATTTTCTGAGAAGCCGAAGATGGCAAGTTCGGCATCTGGTAGAAAAGGTCTGCTATAAGAGTTGCCGTCTCTACATTCATTCTGATATATTTTTGTTTTTCAGAATGGCTCTATGCACCTACAGATCCTTCAAAAACAAGGGAACAACAGTACATTAGGCATCTTTATAGAGGCCACATGAGGATGTTGTTGAGATGGGCTGAGAGGTCAGTGCACTGTTTTGTGAATTTCCTAAATGTTCCAGGATGTCAGTTTTTACAGAGGAAGCTCTCACAAGCCGATGACACCTTTATGATTCACTGAATAGCCAGTTGTGGCAATCTGAGCTTTTACATTACAGTACTACATCAAACCCCTGTGGGTTTCCCCGTCCTTCACTCCAGGTCACACAGTGCACATCAAAGAGCAGACATACAGACGGGAGATGAGATCAAACACTAGTGGGACAGAGGTCAGTATACTTTACCTTTACTTTACTTTTTTAAATGCAGAAAATTCATAGTCATCAGATCATTGTTCTTTCCACACTACATGAATGTCTGTGCTATTTATTTCCAGTTGTGGGCATGTTAAACAACAGATCTGAATATGGAGCTCCCATATTACACAACATTGAAAATCGATTGAGATGTCATTTCTTGTCGATATCACACACCCTTACTATCGAGAACTACATATTAGGTGTAAAACGGGGCTGTGTGTATCTGACATTAGGGTACGTGCAAAGTTTGGCCTTCCAAAGTATATTCCAGTTGATAGCTTGAAAAAACACAGGTGCTCGACACATTGAAGATTCATCCACTGAGCCTTTTCTCTCCAAAGTTAAAGGGATAGTTCTCCTAAAGGTGAAAATGTACAGTTAATTTACTCATCCTCAAGCCACAAAAGATGTAGATGACTTTTTTCTATTTTTTGTATAACAGTAAATAAGTAAATACATTTTTTGCTAAACCCTTGATGCTTCGTATAATGCAAGCCAATGGTCACCCATTTTTGAGATTATAAATAAACATACAAGTAAGTTCAAATCAATCCCTGTGACTTCTGATTATTTGTTGCTGAGGTTTCCCAGTTTGTTTGACTAGTGTGAGTGCTTCAATATGATTGGCCAGCCCTGACCCAGTTGGAATTGGTAGGCCAAAAGTTGGATCGGTTGGGCTCAATGTGAAAGCAATGACGCAATGTCACTGTTTAGGGACTCTTCCATATGAATCCTGTATGGATTTATAAGAGGGTAACCGCATCAATTTGCTTTTCCATTCTGAGAATGCGAGGTGCACTGTGCTGTTCATGTTGACAAGTGCAGTGCGCTTTTTATCTCGCTAGGCAACGACTGAATTAGCTGTGTATTGTGCAATAGCTTATCTAATTCACCTATAGCGCATGTTTTAAACTGTGGGGCAAACCGGAGCACCCGGAGGAAACCCAGGCGAACACAGGGAGAACATGCTAACTTCACACAGAAATGCCAGCTGAACCAGTCGGTTCTTATTGTGAGGGGATCGTGCTACCCACTGTGCCACCATGACGCCCCTTATTGCGATATTCAAGATTTGTGAAATCATGCAACTACAGATAACTAAAAACAGTGACCACAAGTCTCTCCTCCATCTTTAAAAGTCTCTGTAGTCGTCTTGACAGCAAAAACATTTTTGTCACTTGACGGAAACCCAGTTTCTGCTTTAATTTGTTTAAAGAATGAAAAAGACGCAACTGATGTAGCACACTTTTCCGCTTAAGAGTTTACTTTTCAACTGCAGGCACCCAGAGCGCAACGGCAAAAACATGAGGTGCAACATGCGGTTAAAATGTATAAGCAGCGTGCAAAGCAATCGCAGCCATAAGTAAAAAGGTTTGAAAAAGGAGCCTTCAACTAAAAAAGTGTGTTCAGTGTGATCAAGGACTAACTCATCCTTACTTGTCAGTTGTCAATAAATGAAAACTGTCATAGTTTATCAAGGATGCAAGCTCTTCACTGTACCTTAGCTGCCACCTTTATCAAACTTCCTAATACATGCAGCAAGATAATGTTTGTAAAAATCTATAAGCATCAAAAGTGTTGAATATGTTTCATCAAAATATCTGGCCAGGTGTCACTGTGTCCCAAATGACTCAAAATAATACACAACGATATAACTAAAGTGATCTCTATTGTACTGATTGAGAACGCTTCTCTTCCTGTTTTCTTCTAAACCAGGAATGAGCAGCTTCAGTCCTGGAGGGCCACTGTCCTACAGAGTTTAGCTACAAAGCTAATCAAACACACTTGCCTGTAGATTTCTAGTGATCTTGAAGACACTGTTTAGCATGTTCAGGTATGATTGATTAGTGTTGGAGCAAAACTCTGCAGGACAGGGGCCCTCTAAGACCGATGTGCCCATCCCTGTTCTAAACAGTCACATTGATGATGCAAGAATGTAGAGAAATGCAAAAATGCAATTTGAGTGTTGGCAGTTGGGGGAACTCCAGATGGGGTGACAATCGCGTCCATGCTCGGTTCAAGGGAGCCATGCCTATTGTTGAGTTTTGTGTAGTGTTGACTATATCTCAAAAATGGGTAACACATTGACTTAGATCCAATCTTAATTCTATTTTTGTACCCATACCCCTTCCCCTTGGCCTTTGAAACAGAGTGTGAAGGGAAAGGGCTTTCAGATTTACCGCTAACGGTGCATTCACATGGGACTTCACAAGCGTCAACACTTTCCAGAGGGCGTGTCTGAAGTTGGGGCTGACCCGATCGTCATAGCAGAGTCAGCCAATGAAATTAGTCCGTAATCAGCTACTGTCTGAGCTGGTCTATTTTCATACAGCAATCTGATTGGCTGACGCTTCCGTTGGGGCTTGAAAAGTTGACAAAGTCCCAACTTCTGCAGCGAGCAACGCCACAGAAGCAGTGCCGACGGATCCACAATGCAGTTTGGCAATGCCTGACATTACCCTTTCAAATGAATGGGAAGCATTGACGCTGACACCCCATGTGAATGAGGCAACCATATCATGTAATCATAACGATATAATGTGGCAATAAGCTACTAATAAGCTACTAACTGTGCTGTGCATTTATACTGTGGCCATATTCATCTATGTAAACACACGAAAACAAAATTAACATTATACCAGACACTGTAAAAAGCTTATTCCCGATCACTAGATTTTTCTGACTGGGTATTTGAGTGTCATCGAGTTACAGATGTGAAAGTATGTTGTGGGACAACTCTACAGGATTTATCAATAGAGATTATAGATAGCGAAATTTAGCGGCTTTTATTTTAGCGTTTTTTTTAAGCATGATGGTAAAACACGAATGCC
The DNA here is from genome assembly GCF_052040795.2 of Danio rerio. Taxonomy (NCBI): domain Eukaryota; kingdom Metazoa; phylum Chordata; class Actinopteri; order Cypriniformes; family Danionidae; genus Danio; species Danio rerio. Next base: position 24,530,196 of record NC_141035.1, read on the forward strand.
ATTATGAATGGATTAAAACATATGCTCCGTAAACGTGACAAAAAAAATTCATAAATGTGACAAAAATACAAATTTATGCATCTCCTGACTTCCGTGTGCAGCCATCACCTTGTAGATGGTGTATTGTGGGAAATTTTTATACCACTTGGTTTTGACTGTGTCCCTGGAAAATCTCTGTTTCAAGGGCTATCTAGTCCTTCCTAAGGGGCAGAATTGGGATTGGGCCTTACATTTTATGAATCACCAAGGAATGGCTATTCAGCTAATAAGAAATCTTATTTTTTGTTCAACTCAAGAAAAAGTCCCCCACATCTTCACTGGCCCTGAGGGTAAGTAAATACAATTTTTCGAGTGAACTATCTCTTTAAGAGTGATAAAATGTCTTTGTCCTTTTTGAGTTTCAGGAGTCTTCTGTTCTTCTCACATACACATCTGTTGTTTTTGCTGTCTTCAGTAGTTTGTTGTTATTTCACAACTTCAGTTTCTCTTTTCCAGCTGGGTCAGTGGACTGTACAGTACAGTGTACTGTGATAAATTCAGACAAATTTCTTTTGTCACATATTGTCTTTACCTGATGTAGTGAAATATGCAGTTCCACATACAGCATCCTTTTACGCACAGCCATGTCCACACAGGTTTCAAAATATATTTAAGCGCAGCTGTTTTATACTTCAACCACCACTGAGTTTTATGGTTTGCAGGACATTTCCTCTGAAAACATCTGTGTACTCCTTAAACACTTTGTTTAAATGATGCCACTTTCTGAAACTCTTCTTTTTTCTCCTTGCACAAATGCTTTTTAATTTATTGCAGCACTAATTTTGGTCTTCTGATTTAACATGTTGTCTTATATTGCCTTTTCCACTTGTTTTCGACTGCTGCCCAGTCTGTCGCAACTGTTTGTACTACAGGACCCTCCTGATAATGACAATTGTATCATATGGACAGTGGGCAAATTTAGAAAGATTGGCAGTGTGGATATTGTGCCGATTAAAAAATTGCAGATCTGTACACATATCTTATTGTACATGTAAAACGGGAGGTATGGGCTTCACTGTACACTGTTTAACTATCCGTAGATGTCATTCTCTACCCATCCGGCCTCAACACGCGATGCGCTCCGGCAAGTCTCATAGATGTCATTTGTGACAAAACCACACTGCGTTGTGGTGCTCTGGACATTTTCGTATTCCTCAAACTGACTGCTTGATGGCACACTAAATGTTCTGTTAATCTCAGAGCTCATGTACTCCAGATGAGCTCCACACTGGTTGAAATTGTCTGTGTGTTTATAATCAGCTTGGCTCTTTGGTGCTAAAGGACGCACCCACTGTCCTGGCACAGCGTAGATTTCATTCTGCTCTTTTCTCCTGCAAAGACACAGCCACAACGTACAGTATATTATATGTCAGGGTAATGTAGTTCATGAAGATGATTTGATAGAAATGTCTGCATTGCACTACACACCTCTTTGTCATGACTTTGTAACAGAAGACCCCAGACACCACCAAGATCAGAAGCAGCATTAAAGGCAGAATGGCAAAGAGAGTGTAGTAAATATTGATTTTGTCTTCTGAAATAGAAACTAAGAGTTAAAACATAATTGTTAATAAATTGTAAAAGTTAAAACATATTTGCTAATAAAATCAGTTAAATAATATGATTTTATTTATTAATAATATAATTATTATGAATATGTTATTACAAAATTACTTGTACTTCCACTCTTACTAATCAAATTATGACATTTAGGGGCGGATTTTGGTTATAATTTATTGTTAATTAATTACCTGAAGACTCTGAGAGTTCAGTTTTTATGCTGTCATTGTCCACTGTAATTGGCGGGTGCTTTGGCACCAGAGTAAAGTCAATGATACCTAAAGATAAGTAGATAATAATCATAATTATGAATAATGAAGCATTTATAATATTATAATATTATATTTCACCCAAAAATTTAAATCTTGATCGCTTGCAGGCAATGCATTAATAGTAATGTTGAAAAAGTCCTCAATGCATCATCATTAGCTGTAAACATTCTATTTATCAACAAGGACCACAGTTTTAGCTATGCATTTTGAACATTTTCTAAGGAAGAAAAAGTCACCTATATCTTGAGTAAATAAACAATACATTATAAATTTTTGGTTGAATTATCCTATCATATTTCTTTCTAAAACGCGTCTATTTTGATTAATTGTAAAACTCCACTTCCACCACTAGAGGTCATGACAACAACTATTAAATGTATGTATAAAATGTGAAGTCTTTTAAAGGAAAATTCACATTAAAATATTATTCTGATATTCTGATTCTGTTTACACACTATCAAACCATTTTAAGGATTCTTTCCTCCGTGAAGCATCAAAAAGCAGAACAGTATTACTACTTATTGCCATGTAATTACAAGAATAAGCAAATTAGTGTTGTTTTGCACAGGTTTAGGAATAACCCCCAAAATGATATGGGTGAAAATAATAGATTTTTCTATTATGCCAAAAATCTTTGGAATATTTATCTTTGTGATAATTGAACATTATCTTCATTTTGTAAACTTCCTACTCTAAAACTCTAAAATTTAGATTAGTAATATTCATAACTAAGAAATTTAAAGGTAATTTTCTTAATATCTGCAATTTTTACCATCAGAATCCAGAGTTGGATCTCAACCAAATGTTGTCCTATCATAACAAACCAAATATCAACGGAAAGATTTTATTCAGCTTTTGGATGATCAATAAATCATAATTGCATGAAAACATTATGGTTCTTTTGTGGCCCTGGGTTACATTTTACACAGTGACCACGTTTATATGCTACTATAATAATATTTTATCCCAAAAACCTCTGTCATAACATTTTAAGGTAGTCATTAATATTAAATATTGTGTATTTAAATAAATAATAGTCACTGTAAATTTATTTTGGCAAGTGTCACAGCTAGTGTATTAATTTTTGTTAACATTTGTTATTTATTTTATTGTAATTTTTATCTGATATTTAATCAGATTTTTAAATACTAAAAACAATTTGTGCTGTTAATTTTATTACTGAAGTATGCTTTACTTTTTAATTTAATGTAGACTAAAGTTACTTTCAAATGATAAAATCTCACCGTAATTTTGAGATACTCTCATATAAAAATACCATATATTAATAAATTAAGCAGAAAATCACCATTACTGTGTCATAAAATGGTAGCAAGCACACCAGATGAAGCTTAAGCTTTGTTTACCTGTGTGTGTAGTGATATTTCCTCCAGAAGTGGGGACAGGATGCTTCTCTAAACACATACAGGAGGCGCAAGAGTTTACATTTTAAGTCCAATTACATAACCTGTTTACACTGAGAGATGCTTGCTTCAAATCAGTTGACTATTAAATATCTTAATGTGACAGCTAACATTAACATAAAAAACTTACCATCTGAGTACTTGCAGATGAAATTGTTCTTGGAATTGCAATTGTAGTCAGTCCACTTAAACAGACTGTGCTCCTTCTGGCCAGCAGAAGATGAGGGCCGGTAAAATAATGCCACACACTGATCAAGGCCACACGAGGGCTCTGCCACTAACCAATTTCTGAAAATTAAACATAACATTTATTACCTTATTTTTATTTATTTTTTTACATTCGTTTTTATTTTAACACTGTAAAATTTAGTTTTCTTAGTGTTTTTGTCTTGTTTCTAGTCTAAATATCTAAAATTTCTTAAATAAGGAAGTGTTTTCTAGAACAGTAGAAAAAAAATTGTTTTTAGAAATAGTAAGTCAAAATTAAGTGAGTTTTTAATCAAAACAAGTTAATAATATGCCAAACAGGTTTGAAATGAGTGTATTTTACTTACCTTATTATAAAGATTACTTTGTTTGTTTTAAGAATAATTCAATTAAAATTTGACTTGTTATATCTGAAAACAAAGCAATATTTTTTACTTGTCCAGAAAATCGTTCTTGGTTACATTTTTATATAAATTTGGACCAGAAACAAGACAAAAACTTCAAGTAGGAAAAGTAAGATTTTACTTGATATTTTAAATGGAATTACTTTTTTGTTTATTATTTAAGTTGTATTTTATGTCAGATTTCAGCAGTTAGTGTTGAGCTTTTCTTTTAGTTGTCAATAACAGCACTAGTATAAAAGTCCCTTTTATTATTTTATATTTGTCCTCTTTTAGCTTCAGCCAACCATCATTGTAACTGCAACCAAAGAATTTTTTCTAAAGAAAGAAGCTCCTGCCCTGTGTTGGGGGTAATGCATTACAAAAAACACAAGTTATGTAATAATATTAATTTTCTAAGTAACAAGTAAAGTAATGCATTAAAATTAAGTAATAATCTTTGAGTCACTTTAAAAAAATGTTATGCAAGCTACTTTTTAGTTTAGTTAATTTACTTTTCAAATAATAAATTGCTCAATTAAAATGAACATAGTCATGTTGAATCCCGCACACAATGAGAGAATGCAGAAACAGACAGAAAGGAAAATGGCCGAGCCTTACATTTCTGCAATGGAAATATTTTCATTATTTTGAACCAGTGTTGCCAGATATAGCTGAGTTTTCCAGGCCAAATCTGTTCAAAAGCACACACACACAAATGCACAAAAACAAACGCCCAAAATATTTTATTAATTTAAATTTTAATCTAAATAAACCTAGTTGACTGTCATAATTTTTAGCCATACAGCAACCAACACCAGCAGTCACAGAACCACAACACAACTGGAGCACATCAAAATACTGCCCTCCTTTCACCCACACACTGCGCTTAATGTTGTGTGCAGATTGCAGTACCAATTAGAGTATGTTTTACTTTCGAATTGGTGTATAAATTTGTCCCAATTGGTGTTTAAAATTCTTTTGAACATAATTAGGTGCTGCTTGTCAATCAGACAACACTTCTACTGTATGTTTGTTCTTGCTGCCAATTGCGGAAAAAAAAAATCAATGAAAATGTCATGATAAACCGCTGAGTAACTGCAGGCGCTGTGTGATGCATGTGTACATGAAGGGGAGTCAGATCTATCCGAGAGTCCGATTTTAATACAACTTTCCTTCACCCCTCTTGCGGGTGCATGGGCCCAAGCTGTTTGCACTATGCACTGGTCACTACTAACTGAATGGAGTAGGAGCACACAGGTGTGTTTTGTTAAATTAGTTGCATAAAAAAATTACGTTTCAAAACTGCCCAATTTTTGTCAACCCGCCTATGCCATTTTTTACCCACACAATCAAATTCAAAACCGCCCAATCTGGCAACACTGTTTTGAATAAATGGAAGAAAGGAAAAGAGTATTATCTGAATAGACAGTGAGTTTAGTTTTTAATAAGACAAAAAGTACAAAAGTATTAAATTCAATGCTTTAAACTTTCATTATTACAGGCCTGTAGCCATGGGGGGTTTGAGTGTTTTAAAAGCCCTCCCCTCACTGACAAAGGTCCATAATTTGTCCCATACATGAGCTCATTTGATCTATTTTGACTGCTATTCCATAATAAATTGTGAAAATAATCCATCAAAGATGGCTATAACACTAAGCGGAATCCTGTGTTAGCTGTCGCTTCAGTGTGACTGAGGAAAATTAAATGTGCTGGCCAGCTTGCTATTTAAATTGATGTTATTTAATTGACAATAGGCTTGTTTTTAATTAAAAACTTTAACAGATTCCTATTTTGTTTCTAATGACATACAATGTAATATATGTGTATTTGAAAAATAAATATTGTTCTCATACTTCTTCATTCATGAAATGTTTTTGGCAGATCAAAAATGTGGTTATGATTACCAACCAACAAGCTAATCCAGCAAAAAATAGTGCTTAAAATTTCACTAAAACGCAACCTATTCAAACCTCATAATTAAATTGAAAATGAGGCGAATAACTGCAAAAAAGTTCACATTTAAATAAGAACCAGCCCTTTTACCAGGCTGGCTATGGGCCTATAATACAGCATGTATAGCTCTGAGGGTCAAGAAGTTCTCCGAAGATAACGTCCTACATAAAGTTTTTATGTGTTTGTTTTAAAGGTGAATGAAGGTTATACAGTGTGTTGTTAACAGCAGAGCTCATCTAATAAAAAAAAGAAGAAGAAGAAAACCCTGCAAGTTATGAAACAGATCAAGCCAGGTCAGAAAAAGTAATGCAAAAGTAATGTAACACATTACTTCCCATAAAAAGTAACAAAGTAAGACAATAGTTACTTTTTGGGGGAGTAACAGAATATTGTAGAGCATTACTTTGCAAAGTATCTTTCTCCGACACTGCTCGTATGTAAATAATGGCAATGATTTTACTTGTTAATGCCAAACTTAAACTAAACTAAAAACAATAACAGAAAGGATTAAGGATGCTGTATCTCCGACCTACCTAAATGTGGACTGACTATAATCCAGCCAGTAATACTGTGAAGAACAATCAACATTATACTGTGAGCTCCTCCGTAGCCCTATCCAAAAGTCTCCATCGGAGGCCCGGAGCGTCTGCACAAATCTCTCCACCAGACGCTGCTCGTTCTCGGTCTCGATGCTGAGCAGCTCTCCATCCTCCTCCCAGCACTTCTGTCGGGCTGCCTCGAAGCTGGCTCTGAGCCTGCTGTCCTGAAAGTGTGTGATCTTATAGCAGGGCTTCTCTGTCCCTCTCCTGCATATCCTCTGATCTGCAAACCAAACACATAAACTGGTATCAGTGTTGAAGTAATTAAAGGAATACTGTTGTAGGAAAATTGGCGAGGAGAATTATGTGCCCAAAGAGAGGAAGAATCCAGAACTTCCACAAACTGTCAGGCGGAAAATCCTCTTAAGCAGAGTCATGTGTACGACAGTCAGCCATCAGCCATATCCTCCCGGACTAATAAACAGCTGCGACCCACTTATGAATCCGAAAACTACACTAACAAACCACTGTACTTACAAAGAAAACCCAAAGAAGCGCTAGTTACTGTACATGTGTTGCGCCGCTGGTTGTTATACGTTATTAAATGTAGTTCTACACAACAAAAGCTTCAGAAACCTTTATTTAAGAAGTTTAGGGTTCAGCTGTCGTATTTATATACCACGAGAACGCATTTGTATAAACTATTGTGTTTTTTCACCGCGAGTTGGTTCATTTGAGTGTCGCTGTGCAAGAACGGACATTTTATATAAATAATCACAAACTCACCACCGAAAGCGCCTGACGCGCAGCTGGGATGGAAACAAACTGCCAAAACAGTTCCGATCAGTTTCATAAACTCCATCTCTACATAGTTTCAAAGGGCGTGCGACTGCCTCGACTCTTTCTAGATCCTGGTAACGTCCCGCCGCTGTCAGACGAAACGAATGCTGGCAAAAAGAGGCTGCTTGAGTCTCCGTTCAAGTGCCTCTTGCTAGCAGAAACAACTGCAGCTGGTTTAGTGCTCCCACTCTTTGCGTGTGTACTTAAATAGTGTTCTGAAGTAGCCTTTTTTCTACAGTTACTTTTTTGCTAATTTAATTCATAGCTAAGCTAATAATAAATTATTTGATGAATTTAACCAATTTGTATTTTTTAACAAATGTATTAAGTTTTTTTTTTACCTTGTGTTTGTTAGTGATTTAGTTACTTCTTAAAAATAAGTCAACAATACATTATTTAATGAATCTATAACCAATTTGTTTTAATTTATTTAATTATTTATTTTACAAATGTATTTATTTATATGTATAATGGCAGGGGTGGACTTAGTGATTTGGGGGCCAAAGCATTTCCAGTTATGGGGCCCTAGCATTGAAACTCAAAACAAACTCTTTCTCTAGATATTTTTTCTCTGCAGACTATTATTATTGTAAAACTGCATGTTAAAAGGTATTTAAATAAAAAATATAAATAGTATTTAATTTATTTAAAGTATTTTTTAATATTTAACAGTGGCTAGCACGATCGCCTTACAGCAAGAAGGTTGCTGCTTTGAGCCTCAGCTGGGTCAGTTGGCATTTCTGTGTGGAGTTTGCATGTTCTCTTCGTCTGGGTGCTTCAGTTTCCCCCACAGTCCAAAGACATGCGGTATAGGTGAATTGAATAAGCTTAATTGTCTGTAGAGTATAAGTGTCAATGCAAGAGTGTATGGGTGTTTCGAGTGTTGGGTTGCGGCTGGAAAGGCATCCGCTGCCTAAAACATGTGCTGGAAAAGTTGACGGTTCATACCGCTGTGGCAACCCCTGATTAATAAAGGGAATAAGCCAAAAAGAAAATGAATGAATCAATGAACATTCAGAAATGAAATAAAACAAGTTCTAACTGACTTATATGCAAAAATTTAAACTAAATTAGCCATTTTTGTGAATAGATTTAGATGTAAGTTTTTAAAAAAACTGTTTAAACAAGTTTAATTCACGATCAATTAAACTGAATAATTGCTGTTGCCTCTCCCCGCACCGCACACCAAATACGCATATTCTATTTAGTCAAATATCTGTGTTCACTCATGAAATGTGGCAAATGGACCGAAGAAGAGACTTTTTAAATTATCATATTATTGCTTTTCTTTATGAAATAAGTTGAAGTAATAGACATTTTTTGTGTGTGGTAATGGGGTGGGGGAAATAATAAGCTTGAGTTTCATCCAGCTCAATTTCGACCATGGTGAAATTTGTTTCGTATGAAGAGCTTTATGATTCTTTTGTTTAAAATAAATGAATTAATTTTCATTAATTTTAATATTAATTTGCATATATTGCATTAGTATATTTTTGGCAACAATTAGCCAAAATTATGCCAAAACTCTTTACAATATTATGTGAACATCAGGATCCATTCAGATATGTTGTGTTTTTATTTTAAATAGCCTATGACAAACTAATTTTTGATTTGCTTAGATTTTGCATTGCTAAAAATTTTATTTGCTCTGCTTTAAAGGCAATTTTCTTAATATTTAGATATTTTGAACTTTCAGATTCAAGATATTCATGTAGATTTATCTCAATCAAATATTGCCATAACACAAGAAACCACACATCAGTGGAATAATGACTTTATTCTGCTTTTAGGTGTTATAAATCTCAACTTCTAAAAATGGACTCTCTATGCCTGGTCTTGTGGTCTGCATCAACTTTCAGTGTGGTTTTATACTTTTCCTGTATCACTATCAACATCAGTCACTATTTGTAAATCACTGAAGTTTACAGAAATATAAAATCTGTTCAGACAAAGTGGAGAGGGATCAATTTTGTTTGGCTTGCTTGCAAACTGACAGAGGAAGTAAGATGACATTTTATGAGGTTGACTGGAGTGTGCAAGTCAGTGGAGCTCAGTCACTGCTGCTGACCCGGCCAGCTCACAGTCAGACACACACTACACAAACTATCCTCAGGAATAGGAAGCCAGTCCGGAAAGGAAGCTCTTTTTTTTAACAACAGCCTGTTTCCTCTTCATCTTTGTGGTTTGTTTTTTTGGTTCTTTTTCATTTCCAGACATTTCCCCCTTGACCTGACAAAGAAAATAAATTCATTATAGAGAGCTTGAGCTGAGAAATATACCTTGTAAAACTTTCTGGCTGTTAAAAGAACCCCACTTGCATGTTATTTTCAGAAAAGGCAACCTGCTACTGTTACAATGTGTAATCCCATACATACATATGAAATCCTTGTGGTCTATTATGGGGAACAGATCCTGCAGATGTTCTGCGGTTTTGGAGAAATAAGGGTGAGGTCATCAGGCCAGTGGCACTGCATGTGTAGTTTGTTTGTGCTGATCTCTGGCAAGCCGCCCAGACTCATTGCCCCTCCTCACTCAATGCTGCCTGTCATGTCTCTTTTATTATGTTCAAGCCACTTCCATTCAGAATCACTAACTTCTCAGCTTATACCGTTTGCAATGAAACCTCTTGAAAACATCCCTATTGCCAGAATCCTATTGTTTTAATGGCTTTATTTACATTATTTTGGTTTAAATGTTCCCATTTTTCTTGAGTATCGTTGTAACATGACATATACGATATGCTAGAATATGAGGGTTTTTATTATTCTTCATTTTTGAAACTTTTTTGCCTGCATGTGAATTCTTTTTTAAAACTCTGCCCCTTGAAGTCAGTGATACCATCTGTAATATGCATGTCGAGCAAGTTGTCTAGCAGTTGGTATCTTGAACATAGTCTTGTAATTTTGCTAAAATAAAGCTATTGTTTACTAATGTAGTGCCCCATATAGTAAGACATTGTGCCCTTCATTTCTGTGTAAAAAAATAGGGACTTGTGTAAAATACAGTGATGGGTATATGCGCTATAGAACCTACACTTTGATTGTAGTCTGGTCATACATTATTTTAGGACAATGTTTTTTTCAGCAAGACTTTATAGCATAAGACTGTAAAAAAACGCTGGGTTCCATATGATTCCTTCATGTTGTCCCAACATTAACCGATTAAGTTAACTTAATCCCCTTAACTTAACTTCATTTAAATAAGTAGTGTTAATAAACAGCAAAAGTAATTAATTGAGTGTAGTACAAATACATTTTCTCTGCGCAACCACAAAATTATTATCACTGGCCACTTTATTAGGTACACCCTACCTGTACTGGGTTGGGCCCCCTTTTGCCTTCAGAACTGCCTTAATCCTTCGTGGCATAGATTCAACAAGGTACTGGAAATATTCCTCAGAGATTTTGTACCATATTGACATGATAGCATCATGCAGTTGCTGCAGATTTCTCAGCTGCACATCCATGGTGCTAATCTGTTCCACCACATGCCAAAGGTGCTCTATTGGATTGAGGTCTGGTGACTGTAAATGCCATTTGAGTACAGTGAACTCATTGTAATGTTCAAGAATCTGAACAATCTGAGATGATTTGCGCTTTATGACATGGTGCGTTATCCTGCTGGAAGTAGTTATCAGAAGACGAGCACACTGTGGTCATAAAGGTATGGACATGGTCAGCAACAATACTCGGGTAGGCTGTGGCAAATATCCCCCACACCATTGCAACCTGAACCGTTTACACAAGTCAGGATGGATCTATGCTTTCATGTTGTTATTTTAAGTTAATTCAAGTCATTCAAGTTAACGAGTGGCCAAAATGAAAAAAGAAGTTTTCCTTTTTTTAGTGTTTAGTAAATATATCATTAAGCTTCAATGTATGATACATTGATTAATTCGATCAGCAGTGTGTTAGAGGAGTGAAACTAACCGTTGCTTGGAAATTAAAATGCCCATTTTCAGAGTAAAATCTATTATTAAAACTTTTTATTCCGTTAGACTTCCTGTCATTTTTGAGGTTGTGAGGTTTTACCCTGAAATAATCTACAGTAGCATATGCAAAGTGTGCGGTTTGTTTATGTATGTTCAGCTTGTGTGGCTGCTACTGCATGCATATTTATTGCACATGCATATAAAATGGACATTAAAGTTAATCTCACTGAATGCAATGCATTTTCTACAACCTGCATACAGGAGAGTAGTTATTGCACCTGCACAGATATGAGCACTTAACATACAGACTGATTCTTGTAATATCTGAGAGAAGAGTTCCACATTTCTACAATGGCATTTTCTGGACCAGCAGGCGGCAGTATTGTACTAGTACTGTTGTATGTGTTCTGAAGAGTTCTTTTTTATTTTTTATTTTCTAGGGGTAAAATGTCACAAAACACCAAATGAAAAAAAAGCATTGCAGGGACTTAAGGCAATTAATCTTGAATATTTGACAAAAGAGTTTTGCTCTTTACAAAGTGGGTTTCCTTGCACCGTGTGAATACGCAGAATATGTTTTTACAGTGCTGAAGAGGATTCATAAATTAATCTGATTAAAATGTTTTTCCCAACCATGTATAATTATAGGATGTTGGTGCCATGAGGTGGAACACAACACAAAATCACACATTTGACTATTTGGTTCTGACCCAAATATTTATGCTACAATTAAATGATTAAATCAAAATAGGCCTGAGTTGTTATACATTAATATGCCAGTGGTGTTGCCGTATACATTTATGAACAATGGTTTATGAATGTAGTGAAACTTTACACTATAGCAGTCTTGAAGGATTCTGTCTAAATCTGTCCGATTTTCAGTATAGTGACACGCAAATTTAAATAGGCTACTGTGTGAATTCCCTAATTCCCTAAACACCAACTATGCATTTGTTTCTTGCATTTTTCATTACAGTTATATAGCCTTTGCTATGGTTGGCTCTTTCTTTCTTTCTTTTCCTCTCTTCTTCACTTCTTTGCTTCCTTCCTTCCTTCCTTCCTTCCTTCCTTCCTTCCCTCCTTCTTTCCTCCTTCCTTCCTTCCTTCCTTCCTTCCTTCCTTCCTTCCTTCCTTCCTTCCTTCCTTCCTTCCTTCCTTTCTTTCTTTCTTTCTTTCTTTCTTTCTTTCTTTCTTTCTTTCTTTCTTTCTTTCTTTCTTTCTTTCTTTCTTTCTTTCTTTCTTTCTTTCTAAATATAACTACCATGGACATAAGCTTTTTTTTCCGGATGCATCTTTAATAGGTGTCTTCGGGCTCCATTTTATGGTGTTTTTAAAAACGGGGCGAGAACCAGAATTGAGAAACACTACTGTGAGACAATTGCAGCAAAAACACTGTATTTATATTTACAGCACTATTTATCTATACTGTAAACTATATACTGTAATTTTTACAATTCATTTATTCATTTTCATCTGCTTTTCTAGGGCCAGGTCGCAGGGACAGCAATCTCAGGAGAGAAACTCAGACTTCCCTTTCCCCAGACACTTCCTTCAGCTCCTTCGGGGGGATCCCGAGGCGTTAGCAGGCCAGCCGAGAGACACAGTCCCTCCAGCTTGTCCTGGGTTATCTTTCAGGCCTCCTTACAGTGGGACATGCCTGGAACGCCTCCCTTGCTTTAGGCATCCAGGATGCATCCGAAATAGATACCCAAGGCACCTCAGCTGACTTCTCTCGATGTGGAGGTGCAGCGGCTCTACTCCGAGCTCCTTCCAGGTGATGGGTGCGCCATGCCACCCTGCGAAGGAAACTCATTTCAGCCTCTTGTATCAGAGATCTTCTCCTTTTGGTTATGACCCGAAGCTCATGACCATAGTTGAGAGTAGAAATGGAGATTGACCGGTAAATCGAGAGCTTTGCCTTTCGACTCAGCTCCTTCTTTAACACAACGGATCGGTACATCAACAGCATTACTGCTGCCGCTGCACCGATCTGCCTGTCAATCTCACGTTTTATCCGGCCGTCAATCGTGAATAAAACCTTAAGATACTTGAACTTCTCCACCTGGGGTAAGGTCTTTTCTCCAACCTGGGGATGGCAAACCATCTTTTTCCGTTGTAGCACCATGCCCCCCCCCCACTTCCCCCAGTGCGTGCTGAAGGTCCATGTTCGGTGAAGCCAACAGAACAACATCATCTGCGAATAACAGAGATAAAATCTTGTGGTCCCTGAACCGGACCCCTTTCAGCCCAAGGCTGCGCATAGCAATTCTATTGCATAATAGTCCTACAGTATACTTTATATCACAGTTAAATACCGTGTAAGTTACAAAAATTGTTAACAATGTGTGTCCGTGCTTTAATTCAAACTGCAGAACACAAGTGTTTGATGCAATATTAATCTGGTCAAAAACAGCACTAAATAGCTGAATGTGACTATGGCTACATTGATGCATCATTTGATTTTAGTCTTGTTCTTCACACTAAGTGAATGATAATTTAGAAAACTCACCCTCGTTTTTGAATGCAGTTAATGCTCCTGAAACTTACAGAGGGTATAAGAACTATTTAGTTTACAAATGCAGATGTTGCTCTCATAAACTGTGTACAGAACAGGATTAAGCACAGAATGGGTGACCTGACAATCAAATTTAGCTGCAGTGTGTACTTGACTTTTCATCACCTGGCAGATCATATGTAGTGATCTGAACTGAGAACAAAATTGAAAAACACAGGAATCCAGAAAACTCTTACAGTTCAGTTTATAGTGGAGAACATGGTGTGACGCTTCGAAGCATAATATGTGAAATATGTTCTCTAGCTCAGGGGCTTTTTTGGCACAAACAATTGTAGAGTACATGCTTTATTGAAAGCTGTTTGTCAGATATCAGCATAACTCCGTCTAAAGTGATCCTTTAGCCTTTAGCAGGGGTGTTTGAGTTTGCTGCTCTCCAAAGACAATAGCTGATGCTCGCATGCGAGACAAACCAACAAAAGTTTTTGGCGTCCTGTGTTTCGCACCTTGTGGCAACTGATCACATTTCTTGTATTCATAATGATTCTATTCCCAGGAGATGATGCAACATTTTACATTTCAAATGATTCATAAAAAGAAACTTAATTCACTTTCTAAGGTTTTGACATTGAATATGGTTACAAATAATGTCACGGGATGAACAAAATGGTTACACTTTACAATTAGATTACATTTGATAACGTTCTTATTTACTAACATACCAACAAGTAATACATTCCTTTTATAGTATTTATTCCTCTTTATGTTAGTTTAAATAGTAAAATGATAACTGCTTATTTTTAGTACGTTAGCACAACTTAGATCATTAACAATGAATTATTTCATACTGCACTGTAAATAAATGATCATAATAATGACTAAATATTCTATATATAATATTTATATTACACTCAAAATTATTTTTGCTACTTGTTTAAACTAATGAACTACTAAACTAAGACTACTGAACTACTAAAATGGGCTCAATCAATAGAATTTTAATTTTTGTTTTTTGGAGGTGGGGGGCAACTTAATTGTTTTATCTTCATTCCACTTTAGTTTGTAAAATTAGTTGATTTAGTTAGTTAACTTAATCGATTTGTGTTGGAAGAGCATGAAGCTATTTTGTTATTGCTTATTATTTCTGAGGGTTTCTTTTTTTAATCTGTACCTTTTCATGTTTTATTGTGTTCTGATGCTCTTGTTAGCGCTTTAAGTATGAGAAAAGCGTACCATAAATAAATATTATTATTGTTGTTGAACCTAGCATTTTTTATTAAGATTGATTATGAATCAATATTAAATATTCATATTGAAATAAGTTTGATTATACTTATGCAAACCTCAAAACACCTACATATTCCTTAATAGTCATTAATATCAACGTTTCTGAAAATTTTTACAAGTGTCCACTTAATATGCATCAAATTGCACTGTCACTCATTAATAATCAGAACCTGAGGGGATACATGTTTTAATCTTGAAAGAAACAGGACAGATGAGACACTCCCTGCACCTATTAAATTCTGCTTGGGGTCCAACACTATATATATCAACTCTCAGTCTCATCACCTTCCTCAAATACTGTCCATTCACCTGCCGGGGACTTACACAGGTATGACACACTCATTCTTTACATTTATATCTACTGTTTTTTTCTCTTTATGGCGAGACACTGTAATTAAATAAGGTCAAGAAAATCTGCAAAAAATCTGCATACTTTTTTTTCGCACAAATATCTGAATATTGGATGAAGTCAGGTTGAAAAGTCTTGCTTTATTGTTTTTTTTATTTAAAGCTTGTTACTGAGAGGAATTAGGGTAATCTTTTTTATCACTCCATAGTTCAGAAAATACTGCAAACAGTCAGAATAAATTTTTTTATGTTTTGTACAATAAAATGTACATAAAGGCAAATCATTTATGGATTTATCCCACTGTAAAAAAAAAAAATCAGAATAAGGATATGGATAAAACTGAAGTTAAATGCATCATTGCTTCTGAAGTGGAGATTTATGGCTCAGTGTAGAAGAGAAAACTCGAAACATTGAGAAATAGGCCTTTAAAAATATGTATTTTTCATTCATTCATGTTCCTTTGGCTTAGTCTCTTATTTATCAGGGGTTGCCACAGCTGAATGAACCATCATATGTATTGATATTGAAATAAAAAAAAGAGTATATTTTGCATATATTTTTTCATTAGACCAGAGATATCCAAACTATGGCACTTTGACCAAAATTGGTCCATTTCAACCTTTGATTTGGCCTGCTATCCTGAGAATGGAGATTGTCATTTTAAATTTAATGTACCCTTTTTTCTTTGTTTTATTGTATAAACTACAAAAACTATCTGAAATTAAATGTTTCAATTTAAATGGTGTAAATTAATCAGATTTAGTTTCAAATGTACACACGATGGATAGAGGAGAATGCAGAGGCTTTGGTGAGTAAATTAAGGAAGTATCTGCTTGAGTAGTGTATTCTGCATTGAACTCCTCCATGTTATAAATGTGTTTATGTATTTGTTGGAATAAGTTATAATTGAAAAAGTTATATGATTTAGAGTAAGGTTTTCTATGTTTTTTTATATTATGAAAAAATTATATGAATTAAGAAATTACCCATGACAACTTCAATGTAACATAGTTTGGTATATTTATCTTCGGTTCACGGCTATCAATGATATTTGGTTTTTGGCCCTACATACGAAAAAGTTTGGGCACCCCTGCATAAGACTGAAGTAACAATTCAATGCAATTCAATTCAGCTTTATTTGTATAGCACTTTTACAATGTAGATTGTGTCAAAGCAGCTTCACATAAATGGTCATAGTAACTAGAACAGTGTAGTTCAGTTTTTAGTGTTTAAGTTCAGTTCAGTTCAGTTTAGCTCAGTTCAGTGTGATTTAATCATTACTGAGAGTTCAAACACTGAAGCGCAAATTCATCGATGTGTTGCTCTACCAATCCTGAACGATGTGAGCCAGTGGCGACCCTATGGAAAGCCAAAATTTCTAAATTGACAGGTGCATGAAAAAAAAAGGCATTTTGACAAAAAAGATTTTGACTGCATTTTCTTGCCTAAAACCAATTAGAACTCCCATTAACATTTATTTAACCTTACAGGATATTCAGTCATAGTGTTTGCCTCTACAGCAGGAAGATGCTGTTTTTATGCTTGTGTTTGCTGGCTGTGGTCCTGCAGTCTGTTCATTCCTATAACTGCACCTCAGACAATAACAGGGTTCCAGGTGAGTCTCTGTCAGATCAGACTGATTTTCTGAGCAGTTGGTTGAACACTAATATCCCCTCTCATTTTCTCAGATAACAGTGATTTGGTGGTTCACTGTGGCACCAATATGATCACTCTAGAGGTGAACCTGTGCACTGCGGAATGGGCAGGCTTTAATGCCAGTGGTCTGGCACTGAACGGGCAACGTGATAACAGCCTGTGCTTGGGTACCCCCGACAACACTGTGAACCCTCCTGTCATCCGCTACCAGCTGCCCGTCAATGACAGCCTGCAGAACCCCTGCAGACACTCTCTGCAGGTTTGAAGAAATCAGCATTTTACAACTTTTCTTAATTGTTACATATTGAAATATTTAGGTATAAAATATTTAATACAATACATAAGTCACTTATTTAATATGGATTCATATATTAATCTATACAATTATGTAATAATATAATTCCCCTTCAGATGGGGAACTCCAATGCTATAGTGGAATTAATCCTCTTATGGGATTATTGTTCAGAAAGCCAATCGTCTAAAAGAGTATGTTAACGGGACAATGAAATACCAAAGGAATTGGCAGCGTCAGCTTGCTCACCTGATGCTTGTTGCAATCAATTTAGCATAAAAGCACAGCGAAAGCAAGATGAGGTATCCTTTTTGCTTCAGAGACTTCTCCTGCTAATATCCAGCGATTTCGAGCGAATGAGAGCAATCCTCCAGAGCAGTGCGCATAAAGTTGCAAATTTCCTAAAAGAGCAACACAGTCGTGCAGCACGTCCTTTTCCAGGATGGCGCTCCGACTGTGCGTTTTTGGAAAGGCGAACCACCCCAGCTGTCCCCTGCACTGCAGCGGGCACTCGGGCAGGTCTGAGGATTCCAGTGGGAGATTATCCATTGCCTCCGGGCCTGCGGACCTCCCACTCCTCCAAGCACTCCAACCAAGCTTCGAGCGGAGGAAGCGATCTGTCTAACCAGGCCCTTACGTTCGATGACACAGGGGACCAGACGTCCACTGCTGCATCAGAGGAAGGGCTTTCATTGTCCGACGAGGCTCCAGACCTGCTTGCCCCCTCCGGGCAGGTGAGTGCTGTCAAAACAAATCCTGATATTAAGAGCTGCTTCAGCCGTGGGGTTGGAGATGGTTTATCCCCCAGCTCCGCGGCTGGACCGACTAGATGGGTGCTACGTAGAGGACAAGAGGGCCAAGCTTTCGAAGCCTCTCGTCCCCTTCTTCCTGGAGGTGCACAGTAGGCTCACGCCATCCTGTTGGGCATCTTTTTCTGCCCGTGCTGCGTGTCTCTCCGCCCTCACCACTCTTGATGGTGGAGCAGCCAGGGGGGGTATGAGGTGATTCCTC
Organism: Danio rerio; assembly: GCF_052040795.2. Taxonomy (NCBI): domain Eukaryota; kingdom Metazoa; phylum Chordata; class Actinopteri; order Cypriniformes; family Danionidae; genus Danio; species Danio rerio. The sequence goes on from NC_141035.1 coordinate 24,548,448, forward strand.
AAGTTGAGCGTGTCATTGCGGTCAATCTTTGTCAGCGTGGTGCCTCTTCTTGGTGGAGTCCACCTCGTCTCCCGTCCAAAGCCTGTAGGTTATCTGCCTCCCTCGAACCAGAGCTTACAAGCCTGTGCGCCAGGCTGCTTCCACCTTGCACACTATGGCACCAACCAGTGCTACCAAGTGCAGGCGCTGGCCCAGCTGCACGAGGTGAGTCCGACTCAAGCTTGCTTCACAAGCTCTGCACCACAACTGACTATGCTCTTCGGACCACTAAGTCCGCTGTGTGTGCATTGGGGAGGACGATGTCCACATTAGTGGTCCAGGAGCGCCACCTCTGTATCTCCTCATTCCTACAGGCCAGAGTGCCTTTAGGATAGGCGTCCAGTCATGTTGTTGTTCAACAGATGCTTACAGCACGGGCTGGGGGGCTGTGTGTTGTTGGCATGCAGCTGCGGGCCTGTGGAAAGGAACCCAGTTGCATTGGCATACCAATCGCCTAGAGCTGTTGGCAGTCTTCCTCACTCTCCACCATTTTTTTCCGGTGCTGAAGCAGCAGCACTTCCCGGTCAGGACAGACAGCACGGTGGCGTATAACAACCGCATAGGGGTATCCGCTCTCGCCGCATGTCTCAGCGCACCTCCCCTCTGCTCCTCTGGAGTCATACATGACTTAAATCGCTGCTCTCAACGCCAACGCGCTCTCACGGCAGCCTTTACATCCTGGAGAATGGAGACTCCACCCCGAGCCTGTTCAAATGATATGGGCGTGATCGATCTGTTTGCTTCCCCCAAAAACGCTCATTGGCAGTTGATTTTTTTCCCTCACCAGGGGTGCTCTCGGCATGGATGCACTGGCCCACAGCTTGCCTAGGGGCATGCGCAAATATGAGTTTCCCCAGTGAGCTTGCTCGCGCAGTTACTGTGCAAGGTCAGGGAGGACGAGGAGCAGGTCTTGCTGGTTGCGCCTATCTGGCCCAACCGGACCTGGATGTCAGAGCTCTCCCTCCTCGCGATGGCCCTCCCCTGGCAGATCCCTTTGAGAGAGGACCTACTGTCTCAGGGATAGGGCACCATCTGGCACCCTCGCCCCGGTCTTTGGAACCTCCACGTGTAGTCCTTAGACGCGAGAAAGCCATCTCTCTCACTTACCAGAGCCAGGGCGAGCCGTGTCCCGCAGGAGTGCGTGCGCACTCCACTTGGAGCATCGCATCCTCTTGGCCGTGTGCAAGCGACACCTAATACATTTGCAAGGTTTTACAGTCTACGAGTGGAGCCGGTTTCCTCGAGGGTATTAGGTAACCCTTGGTGATTGAGGAAACAACTCAGTTAAGGTGTTGAAACATGCTTGCTGCGCCATTCTCCCTAACACGGAGGTACCTGCACCTTTTCACTCTCAGTAAAGTTCCCCCCTTAGGTAAGCCCAGACTCAGTGGAGGAGTCACTCGCTGGCACATTGCATTGTAGGTCTGCCCTCTGGTCAGCCTGCGTTTTCACATATGCTTATTCAGCCACGGTGCATCTCCTCCAACCCCCCCCCCCCCCCCCATCACCAACCCACCCCCCCCCCCCACAGGTGGACCCGTGCCTTCCCTCTCCGCTAACCATCTTATTATACGTGTACTCCCCCTTCTCAGGGCTAGTCCATATATTCTGGCATAATATCTCCCCTTTTGGGCAGCAGGTGGCCTCCACAGCATCCTCCCCTTTGAGACTGCACACTTTCCCAACGTATTGTCATATTTAAATTCCTAGAAATATATCTAGAGGCTTGCGGCTCCCGAAACGTATATCTAAAACTGTAGATCTTCTTTGAAGTGGGATAAGTAAGGGCCAGGGAACACATTGGAAGACTGCACCTCTCTATGATGCAGGTGCGCTCAGGCTTGCCTGGCAAACCTCTCATCGAAGGCAGAGATAAGGTGCAGTCATTATGGCGTTTTCCAGACATTTCCCATAAGTGGATTAATTCCACTATAGCATTGGAGTTCCCCATCCAAAGGGGAACGCTCTGGTTACTAAAGTAACCCTCGTTCCCTGAAGAGGGAAACGAAAATACTATATTGCGTCGCCATAATGACTGTCTCTTAGCTGTAGGTATCAGTCTCTTCAGCTTAAAAAGGTTGCATCTTCTTGCTTTTGCTGTGCTTTTATGCTAATTGATTGCAACAAGCATCGGGTGTGCAAGCTGACGCTGCCAATTCATTTGGCATTTCATTGGCCCGTTTATATACTCTTTCAGACGATTGGCTTTCTGAACGAAATTCCCATAAGTGGATTAATTCCACTATAGCATTTCCATTCTCGAGGGTTACTTTAGTATTCAGAGTGTTATATGTATTTTATTTTATTATAGTTTTTTTATTTTTGCATTTTATTGTTCACCCTAAATAATTTGTTCTTTTAAATTCATATATAAGTATGTAAAATGTCAAAATAAGTAATTTATAAACTTGTAAAATAGTTTTAGATTCATAAACATTTTGTATAGCATTATATTGAAAAACAAAATAAGATCCAAAAAGTTGCAACTTTTTTTTCAAATTATAAAATGTAAATTTAAATTTTTTTTTAAAGTAACAAATTATTATAAACATGTATTTTAAAAAATCGTTTTAGATGTAAAGCATTTTACATCACATTTTATTGAATGTCCCCTTTTTAGATTGTGGATGAGGTTCCCAACCAGTCTGGTCCATTCAGCATGTTCTCCAGCATTCAGTCAGTCATTGTCACAGGATACATTGATACACCCAGCTCCGCAGTAGGAGTTGTCAGCTACGCCACAGACCTATACTACCACTTTTCCTGCCGTTACCCACTGGAATACCTCCTCAACAACACTGAGATCACAGCGTGAGTAGCTTTTCAGCTCCATACTACACCTGCTGCAATTCATGGCAACCACAGGACTGACCCGATTCACATTTTTTATGCAGGTCATCAGTGTCTGTGGCCACTAGTGACAACAACGGCACATTCATTGATACACTCAGCATGAGAGTCTTCAATGTAAGAATAAATATTTGTAAAAATCTGTACTATTAATGCGGAATATATCACAATGATTATTGTTCCCATGTCAGAGCTCAGATTATAATAGTCCTTTGGTGGTTCCACCGTCTGGATTACCTCTACGCACTAAAGTGTACGTTGAAGTAAAAGCTGCCAATCTCACTGGAAAGTAAGTATGCTTATTTTTCTATTCTTGCATACTTAATTGAAAGTTTAAATGTGGAATGAAACATAATTTTTGTGCTTTTTCCATAGTTTTAATCTACTGTTGGACTACTGTTTTGCAACCCCGTCACCTTATAATACCAGCAACAACGTGCAGTACAACTTTTTTATTGGGTGAGTTAAACCTGATTAAAAGGTTAGTTTAACCAAAAAAATAAAAAATAAATCTGTCATCAATTACACACCTTCATGTCCTTAATCCCCTGAGGCCAATTTCGAAACATTAAATCTAAAAGTTCAAAACAATCCATGTGAATTCAGTGGTTCAACTGCAATCATATAAAGCTTCAAGAACACTTTTTTTGTACCAAAAAAAGATTATTGACTATGTTTCCATCCGCATTTTGGATATGTGCATAAAAAAAACGGTTGACGGAAATGCCATTTTGTTTATAAGTTTTGAAGATGCGCATAAAAAAAACATAAGAGCATAACTGAATAGGATAAACGTTTTATTTGTTAAGAAAAGATGCACATAAACTACGATGCAAACACTTTTACCGCACAAATACAGTATGTGCATTAATAAAAGTCATGTGATTTTGTTATAAGAGATCCTGTGATGATAAAAATCAGCAAGTGACGTTTTTGTACTCTTTGACTCGTTGGATGGAAACGCTGCTTTATTCCCACAGCTATGAAGCGATATTCTAGATTTGAGCATTAGTTTATTTGCATTTTTAGATGGAAACATAGCTAGTGTCTTCTGTATCAGAACAGGGTGTATGTTCACTACGAGCAATATGACACAACATGCCTGTGCTGTGCTGTTGATTCTACTGGCAATATGTTTTACTGCCCGTGGTAAATGCGCACCCTTATGACCTGAATCAGGAGAGACAAGGTTTTTCTTTCCCTGTCTGGTCTTTGAATGTCTCGGGATCTTTGCTGCTGACTGTGGAGGATAAGGGAGCTCTCAGATTTCATCTAAAATATATTAGTTTGGGTGTGATTGTGGACTGAAACAACATGAGAGTGAGTTATAAATAATTAAATTTCCATTTTTGGGTGAAGTTTTGGTTTAAGAATTTGTGGTAACACTTCACAATTTGGTTACATTTCTTAAAATGAAGTAAGTATGTTAGTTAACATTAAAATCAGAAAAATACACCCAAAGTGTATTACAATTCTCAATATTAAGTGATATATTATAAAGTACACATTCTGCATGATCTTACTGCACATCCACAACCTAACTACTACCTTAATAACAATTAAAAAGCAATTATGAGATAACTGAGTCATAGTTAGTTGTATATTAATAACAAGATTAAAATAGATTGGGCACACTTTATTTTAGTTGAAACCAAGCTGCTTCTACTTTTCTGCAAAATTGCTTTGAAGAGATCATATGTAAAAAGGCCCACACTTTTTAAATTCACCAGTAAAGTTGTTCCAGTGATTTTAAAGCAATTTACCATGTTATGCCGAGTTCAGACTGCATGATTTTCAAAGTCGTCGTGTCACAGATGTTTTCACACAGCATGACTATCTGGGCTAGCGTTTCGTCGCTGCTTTGTTTACACTGCAAGATGGATCTGTGACAAGGACTTTCACATTGCATGACTTTACTATAGGAAGAATCGCCGACAAGTTCGTCCAAACTCCGTCTCACAGCCAACAACACGTAGTATGTCTTTTGTTATTAATACATAATGAGAAAGAAGCCTTTAATGGGGTAGAAAATGTCCATATTTGCTCACCTAGGTTTAAAGGGAATTAGCCATTTCTCCTTAACGTTGATAATAAACTAATTTCTTTCTGTATGAAACGTCAAACAGACACGGTTGCTCATGAGTCCGGTCAAACCTGCACTAGTTTTTCCTCCATTTCGTGGGTCCAAATAAACCGAAAAAGATCACTTTTAACTTCTCCCCCAGCCTCCCGCTAGCCTGCAGCAGGTATACACACACGCACACACAAGTGAATGCCGCTCTCTCATTGGCTGTAGGCGATCGCCAATGTTATTTTCAGTCAAAACTCAATTCACACGGTATGATTTGAATCGCCGACAGCTCCAGATATTTAGCATGCCAAATATCTCGCAAGCATCGGCGACTCATCAGCGATTCTCTCAAATCGCGTCTTTGATAGTTCATACTGTGTGATTGTCACTCACATGCACGAGCAGCGATTTGCCTGTGATTTCAGGCATTTGTCGGCGATTTCTCAAAACTTGTCGGCGAGCCAAAATCGGGGCTAAAATCACGCAGTCTGAACTAGGCATTACTGTGTAAAGGGGTCTTATGACTATACCCACATTAAACGTCAAAAAAAATTTACATGCAAAACAAAATTAACACTTGAACACTCCTGAAAATGCAGATTTTATTAAGAAAAATGATTGGCCTTTGCAAGAAACTGAACATTATTGAACAGCCCAAAGCATGTTGGCGACAATCAGTGTCCTGTTACTTTCATTTTTTAAACTTTTAGGTGACAAGGAACTAAAATTTCATCAGGTGACAGAAATGGATACAAAAAAAGAGTGGCAGAAAGAGTTCTCAAAAATTATACTCAAGTAAATATACCATTACTTGCACAAAATTGTAGTTCAAGTTTAGTATAAAAGTATCTTTTGTAAATATTACTCAAAGTATTAGTAAAAAGTAGCCCTTTTCAAAAGTACTCAAGAGTAGTAAGCATTCTGCTGTGAAAGGCTAATGCTTTTATATGCAATTTGTGCTGGTGTGTGTAAACGTAACATTCTATAGTACTTTTAGTTATTGTTTAAGACTATTTGCCAATTTTCAGACTGTGTAAACCAGGGATGTCCAAACTTGGTCCTGGAGGGCTGGTGTCCTGCAGATTTTAGCTCCAACTTGCCTCAACACACCTGCAAGGATGTTTCTAGAAAGCCTAGTAAGAGCTTGATTAGCTAGCCCAGGAGTGTCTGATTGGGGTTGGAACTAAACTTTGCAGGACACCGGCCCTCCAGGACCGAGTTCGGACATGCCTGGTGTAAACCGTCTCTGGGTCATTGCGTGTAAAGATTTTGGACATCTCCTTGGACACTTTTTGCACAGTTTGCTGCATTTTTTTACAGTGCTCATGTCTTGAGGTTAAGAATGATGCAAATTACTTTCTATGTGCGATTTGATTGAATTTGAAAGAACCGATTTTTCTACTCAGCCAATCACCATAGACAAGAAGAAATAAAGTAGTGACTGCAGTTTGAAGGAAAATAGTGGAGTAAAAGTACCGATACTGCGCTAAATGTAGTATTGTATTAAAGGGAAAGTAAAAGCACACATTTTTAAAACTACAAAATTACAATTTCTGAGAAAAACTACCCAATTGCAGTCATTTGACTATTTGTAATCTGTTACTTTGCACCATTAAAAAGTTCAGTCAGAAAACCAGTTCTCAACAAGGTATTGGTACCGCTGTAGATAATGAGTTAATAGTCATCAGTTTTATGTTACCAAATTGCTCAGAATTGACATTTACTGTACTTCTTGATTGTGTTCTGCTTTTTTAACGCTCCTCTGCTCTCCCTCACAGATGCACTATAGAGAACCGAACAACAGTGATTAATAATGGACTTTCCAAGAGTTCCAGATTTTCATTTGAAGCCTTCCGCTTTGTGGAGCATCGTAATCAGCAGCAGTCTACCATTTACCTGCACTGTATATTGCGTCTTTGCGAGCCAAAGAAATGCAATGAACTGATTAATGTAGGAGTCTTTTATTGCTAGACAGGGGTAGAGATTACTGCTAACCTTCATTAACTAACTTTTTTTAAACAATATTTTACTCTTGCAGGCTTGCAACTCTACTGGAGCACGAAGAAAAAGGGCTGCAGTGCCTTACGGAGCAAAAGCCACAGAATCTGCTATGGTGTCTGTGGGCCCTCTGTACACTGAAGCCCTGGGTGAGCCATCTACATACAGTACACACAACAAACCAGCTCTCAGCTTTTTTTTTACTGCGCTTGACCCTGGGTTATCTTCATTCTGAAGCCTACTTTTAAACGGTGCATGCTTGTCATTTTGGGAGAAGGTACTTTCTGCAGAACCAATGGATGGAGATTGACTTTAAAGTTATCAAATTCCACAAAAGTTACTTTTTTAAGCACATTGTTACAGTTGATGTAAGTTAAAGGGTTAGTTCACCATAAAAAAAAATAAATACACTCACAAAAATGGACTCTTCACATAAAAAATCTTAAATTGACTCTTCTAGAAAAATCTAATTTAACTCTTATTTTTATATGCGCTTTTATATACGCTCTCCACTCAACAAAGAGACATAAAAACTTTACCCAAGACTGGAAAATTGTGTATTGTGCTTTTGTAGCAAAATGTTTGTCTTGCTTTCTAAACAGAAATAGATTGTGCTTTCTTATTTATGAATGTCCTGGTTTTTCTAACACCAAATTCTTCAATGTATTAATCAAACTGTATGTTTGTCGAAATTAAATGAAATTTCAGTTGCAAAAAAACTAAACCAAAAACCAGTTCACTCGCACAGTAAATAAAGTAAAAGGCCTATATTCTAAGGCTTATTATAGAGACATCAAGGCATGTGAACCCAAACAGGCCTGATGCACCTCTAGGCAGGATAATTTATTTCTTCGATTAGTATGTTTGCATTTCGTGATTAGATCTAATGATTAGACTGATCCACACACAAAAAACTGACACTCTTCAGGAATTTTATAGTTGTTGGTTTTAAAGTTTACATGGATGACATAGATGTCATGCTCTTTAATAATGCAGTCCTGATGACAAACCTCCTCATGGAACAAGAGAGCTGCTGTATTTACATTTGTGACAATAAACACTTATCAGCTAAATTATTTTATTATTGTAGGGCAAAGCTCAATGCTTTTTTTTTTTTTTACTGATCCAGGCAGGCCAGAGGTTGAGATTTGACTGGCCTTGCCAACAGCTTCATTGATCCCAGCACAAACAAATAAAACTGATGTTTTGTCCCATGTTATCCTGTATTATATACCAAGTTCATTTCATATACAGGGGGGAAAGGAAAAGAAAGAAATACAGAAGAAGAAAGGGAAAACATTTTGGAAAATGAAAAAGGGGTGGGGGATTGGAGTGTTTCTGTTAGAGTTCTTGTTAAAGTACTTAATAAAAGAGTTCATTATTACATAAAAATCCTTTGTTTTTTTTAAAGAGAAAATCTGATCTTATCAAGCTGCAGGGTGGACATATTTTTTAATCAATGTTGACATCAATATTACATTTTTAGAACCGCAACATTACACTGAAGAAAACAAAATGTGTTGTATATTTTGGCTTCTTGTCACTTCAATCAGTCCAGACTGAATGCCATTATTCCGAAGTATGCGAGACTAACCCAAATTAAGCACTTTAAGCAGGGAAAGTGCTAATAAGACCAATCTGAGACCAATCAGTTTACTTAACTTTAAGCAATTTCTAATAAAAGTGGTTTTAATGTGCCAAGATGTCTAACTTCTCCACTTTTTGATCCTATAGTTAAAGATCTTCCCACTGCATCGCCTTATGGTAAGATATTCTTTTTGAAACATTAATCAAAATACTACACTTGCATCAAAAATGATGAACGTGTAGACACTAACAGCACAGTTTGTTTTCTCTTGTGAAACAGGAGGCAATGAGCCGCAAAACCGGGAAAATATGAATGTGGCTGGAGTAATGGCAGGGGTCATTTTCGCCACCGCCGGTACTGTGGGTCTGATCATGGCTGGATGGTTTGTGCTGAAGAAGTTTGTCTGGGCTGGTGGCCTGCCTCGAGCTTTCCACTAAGACTTCCATCAACTCGCCATCTGTTTAGCGTCGAACGAAGCTTAATTTGATATCCCCGATAAGACGTCTGATCACATCACGGAGTCTGCACAAACCATAAAAGAAGCGCTTTGCATAATGCTTAATTAGCATATTGTAATCTACTTAGACAGCAGCCTGTAGTATGGTCACTTTGAATCTGTCTTTTTTTCAAGCGACTGCAAATATTAATATTAATAGATTTAATGAGTTTTAGATGTGCGCTAATATAAGGTGCACTTAGGCTCAGCTGCATTATTGAATGGAGCAAACTGTGGATGTAATCTTTTTGTAATTTTTATGATCATACATTGTTTCTTATACACATTGCTTTTATATTAGCCCAGGGGTTTTCAAATATTTTGGTTTTTAAATATGATCAAAAGTCATTCTTCCAGAAATGAGAAGGCAACTATATTTTATTTATAAAGACCCTTTTATATTGTGTGTGAAATAATATTATTAAGATAATGTTGTGTCCTAAATCAGTGTTTCTTAATCACGTTCCTTTTCCATGTCTCCTTATATCACACCTGATCCAGAACATCAGCTCATTAGCACAGACTAAAAGACCTGAAATAGAGAGACAGTCCTCGCTGCAGCCCTAAGCCTTACCTTAGTGGGTGGTACAAGGACTGATACATAGTTGATGATCGCCTACACCTCGCCGTAACCTAAACCCAACTTTCACAGTAGCATGAGTATAACCTTAGTGGGCGGTACAAGGTCCGCTATAGTTGGCCATAGTTGGCCATCGCATACACTGTCCCTACCTTAAACCCAACCGTCACAGTAGCAAGGTCCGCTACGTAGTTGACGATCGCCTACGTCATCATGCTGCGGGCTGCAGCGAGGACATCTTGGAAATAGATGTGACAGACGAAGGAGACATCCAAAACATGCCGTGTTAATGGTTCTGCAGGAACGTGGTTGAGAAACACTGTTCTAAATTAAACTAAATAATTGGCTTTTATTTTGGAGGCAGTATAACCAAAGTCAGTCAATCTACTGGCTGTAAAAATTTAGTTTTTCTTTTGAACACAAAACAAGATATCACAACATCTTGGTGACAACTGCCATTCATCACTCACTTAAGGCCCCGTTTACACTGTCAGGTCTTGATGCCCAATTCCGATTTGTTGCCTATGTCTGATTTGTTTGCCTGTCTGTTTACATGTTGTTTTTATTGTGACCCATATCCAATTCATGTGTTTACACTTGCCATACAATTTACGATGTCGCGCATGCATAAAGGCGGATTCTAGCATCTGTGCCAAGATGACATGTATAATCCATTTTTAAATAATATTGTTTTGTTTGCGTCTAACCATCCACACAAAATATTCTTATTATTTTGTTGCTGTTGTACCATGGATATTTTCTCAAATTGACATTAAACGTGGAGCTAATAAATTACTAGATAAAATAAGAATTTAATCGGTTGTCATCAGTTAAACAAGCTGAGTCCTTGCCAGAAGCGGCCCGGACTCTACACACAGACTCGGGCCAGATATGGTTAACAGGAATCATCACAAACGGATGTGCGCGGGCGAGCTGCGGGCCATTCTCGGCCTGGATAACATTTACCGATGCTCGAGCTCGGGCCGATTACTACCTGCTATCTGGGACTAGCCACGATGGAAGAAATTGTCTTGTTTTTAGCTCTGCGAAATATGCGAAGTGTAGTAAAAGCAGTGAATGGTTCAGTTCAGATTTACCCCTACGCAGTTTATGTCATGGTATGGCCCTGATGTGTGTGTGTGTGTAGTTGAAGATGTAGCTTTTGCCTGTGTGTGCAGTGCTGCGCACTGGTGTTGGAGAGAATAAAGTGGTTCTATGTGAAGCCGCAGTGCGTGTATTAATAGCGACAAAAAGCAAAAGTTACAACACGAAGTTCGCCCAACTTTAAAAGGATTTTGAGGCGGAGGTGGAAAAGGGCCATCATCAGAGCTTGCACTTATGGTTTATGTGCTGTATGATGTTCTCCACCATTCAGAGAGAGGTCTCAGGTCTGGTAGGAGCAAATTGTGGCGACTGATCACTTTCCTCCTCTGTGTTTACTCGGATGTTGTTTACCGCGTCGGCATCTCCACATACGCTCGTTCTTCTGTCATTAAACCGCGGAGAAGCACCACATTGTCGTAAGTTTAATGATGTACAGAACGAAATACCTCAACAAATCCAATCTGGCTGTTTACATGACAGTCGCATTGTCACATATCTGATCTATCTCTGATTTATTTCCACATATGAAGGAGGCCTGAAACCAATCTCTGAATATCTGAATGCATGGGTTGTTTTTTTGAGTTTACACATTCATAGAACAGATCCGATCTGTGTCGCATATGAGCAAAAAATAGCAATTGGGTCACATTTAACTGGCAGTGTTTAAGGGGGCCTTACTATAGAAGTGAATGGGACCAAGTACTGTTTGGATATTTGCATTGCTTAAATGTCTATTTTTATTTAGGAAAAGATTGAAGAACCTACAGGATTGGAACGAAGTTTGAGGATAAATACATGATGATAAAAGTGTGATGTTTCCACAAACTATTACTTCAAAATAATATTAGTAAATTTTCTCCTTTTTATAAATATTTGAAAATTGGATGTAACTTCTGTTTGAAAACCCCTGTATTACAGCCAATGACTTGCTGCTTTCTTGTATTTTAAAGGCATAATAACTATTTAGATGCTATGTATTTAGAAAGAAAAACTTTTATTAATACACAGAAGTTGATGCAATAATCATCAGACAACATATATGTTCATTTCAAATACGTACAAACTGATCTTCTTAACTATTTCCAAAACAGCATGTCAACACATATTACACACAAAAACATTCAGATTTCTCTTTGAAAACTGTACAAACCACAATATATTTACACAAAGCGACAGATCACAAAACAGTTGTTATTTACAATACATTACAGTTGTATTTCTGACAGGAATGGAGATGTGTTTAATTTAGGGTGTGTACGATGTCTTGTAACAGCGCTGTGAGTCTTGTGGAGAAATCCTCCTGTATGGACTCAATGTTTGTCTGATGGAAACCAGTTGACTCACCATGGCTCTGGCTTTCTTGGAGCGTTGTCATCTGCTGGTCCAAGTTAGAAATAAACTGTTGATTCCTAGTGGCAGAGTTCTGGCAGAACTGATCCACCTTTGAAGCCATCACTTCCCTTGGAGGCTGTGCCGACGCAAGATGGCCTATCAAAGCAATCTTGAGCGCAGCAACTTTTCCTTGTACCTCTAAACTAAAGGTACAAACTTCTTGCCCAAGCCTGGCGGTGACTTCCTCCCATAGTTCCTTTCCGCTGCTGTCTCTTTCCTCCTCGACAGCCTCGAATGCTTTCGTTTTAAAGTCCTCAAAGGCTGCTGTTCTTTTCTGGTGGCTTTCATCCAGAGCTGTTGTGATCTTTTGCACAGCCTCCTGGTAAAGCACTGCATCCTCTGGGTTCAGCTCCTGGAGGTTCAGGTTGAGTTTCTCACAAAGGTTTTGAGTGTTGGATTGGAGAACCGTCTGGAGCTGTTTGGTAAAGGGGGCGAGGAACTCTTTCACATTGGCTAGAGTGTGTTTGGGATGGCTGGGGTAAGGAGAGAGTCTTTCTCTCAGCTCGGCGAGCTCCTGCTTCAGACGGGCCCTCAGCCGCTCAGACTCCATGCTTAGTTTGCGCCTCAGTTCTGCTGCCATTGGGTTGTAAGAGTCTTCAGAGTAAAGGTCACTGCTCACTACATGGTTCTTCCACATAGAGCTGCAAAAGTAAGGTTGAGGGGTCAATGACTGAGAGCGTATGTGATAAAGCAAAGAAGAAATCAAAGCAATCCTGTGTACAGCTCAGATGCCATTCTGTTTTAATGCAATCAAAGAAGTATGGTTTGAATTCTTTTGGTTTATTGCATCTTCTACTGATTCAGGATGAGGAGATTGGAGTGCTACATATTTTAATAAAATAAAATAAAGTTTTTGCAAGGCATTTAAAATGTGCTCTTTGTCTTATTGTTGAGACAGTTGGTGTAACCGTCAAGTTAAAAGAAACCTTACACTTTTGATACATTTCAGAGTCAACTTTGTTTCATTATTTTCAAAACTCTTATTCATAGTTTCATTATCTTTAATTTTAAAAAATGTTATTTCTTTGGATAGTTGCACTATATTTAGTGACAAGTTGGCCTATTCAAATAAATGAAGCAATAAGATAATCTAATGCCAAACTACTTTAGGTTTTTATGTCATTATTATGTTACAACACTTGAATCAAAATCACATTTTAACATCACATTGTCATCTAAAAAATATAAAAATAAATTATTAGTATTTCATAAGATATAAAAAAACAAACAAAAACTAAAATTATTGTCCTATAATTTAACTGCAATTATTTATTTTTATTTGTTAAATTATATTATAATCAACACATTATAACTTGTATGTTTTATAAAAAATTCTATATTAGTTTTATATTATATTAATATTTTTTATATTTATACATTTCTATCACTTCATGGTTTAGTTTACATGAACTAGAATACCCCTTCATCATGAAGTGAATTCCAGACAAGATTTAATAAACGAAAATAAACAAAATAAGAGAATCACATGATTATGCTATTGGTTAATCAAGAGTAAACTTACTTTGAGTCTTTGTCAAAATTCTTCTTGTCAGTGGCCTGATTGTCTTTCTGTAAACTCCATGCATCTCGACTGATCTCATCATTGAGTGGAAATGCTGAAAAGAAATACAGTTTCATGAGTCATTGTAAAAATTCTATCAAAACTAATAAATCACGTATGAAATACTACAAACCTGCTGTGGAAGCAAAGGCCAAAGCCAATGTAATAAACTGCAGATTCATGTTTCTTTGCTGATAAAGTTAATTCTAAAAACAAAACAGAAAATTTACATTTAGTTAGATACATCAGTTAAAAATATTATTGGCTGTCAATGACTCAAACGTCATCGAGTAATTGTTCAGCAATCTGACATCTGGCTCTTACCTGTTGATGAGAAAATGAGAGTTTCTTTCTCAGGGTCTACTTTTAAAGCAGTCCCTTATCAGAGGTTGTCCTGCTTCTCATCTGTGTCAACACAGACCACGTGGAGGGTCACTTTGATAACGGCAGGCGTTAGGAACTTAAAGCTATTTTGCAGATTGGTCTCTTCAAAGCTACTCGTTTCCAACAACACAGATTCACAGTAGCCACAGTGATGTCACATCAAGGCCAATACTGACGTAATTCCAAGTCAGGCAAGGTCAATGCTATTGGAATATGTTTACTACAAACCTGAGGTGTTTGGACACTTTTAATTTTATGGTTGAGGACTTTTATTTGAGTCTTTTGCAGTATTTTAATTACAATAGTACGACCTATGATACAGACTTCATACAGGATGCTCTGTCCTGGCTATAAAGTTCAGTCAGTGAACTGAATGGCGTGAAATTTGGCTTAGTTCTACTTGGCTTTCCCACAGCAATGGCACAGTCACAAAGAATGAACCCTCAGGCCTGTGGTCGCTGCAGTATCTCTAGCTTTGCGAACAAAGGTGCTGTTTGTTTGTACTTTACTGAATGGGTCCACTTGGGTTTGCTTTGAGTGTACTGGGCCATTGCTGGTGATAAACAAAAAGCTAACAGTGGCTATCTTTGAACATTTAATTAGTTCGGTTTAGACCCACTTTCTGGCAGCTGTATAACAGAGTTATAAAAAAAACAAACACTGCACAGGGAATTTTGCCATAAAATGGCATCATTGAAGTGTCCAAACATGCTGTTTAGCTCAGGGTAATCAATGTATTGTTGTGTAAATCTAAAGAACCACGTCATTTGGTTTGTTCATTTTGGACTCTAAACTTATCCAGGGGTTGACTACAAAACATGTTTTTTTTTTATTTTTCAACAGAAATTCCAATGGCATAAATCCACTAAAGAGGCTATAGTTCTCTAAATAGTGAAACTTTGATATTAATGTAATCAAAACTTTAACAAAAGTACAAGGTTATTCAACAGTACTATAAATACATGGTTAATTTTTTTAAAGGAGCATCAGTGCAGTCTGGGCAATAACATTGCTAAATCATGTTGTCATACAATCGTGTTGACTTTGGAGCAACATTTTTACATTACTGGCATATCACTAAATATCTTTCTTATCTACAAAACGTTATATCAGTGACCCAAAAACCGAACAAACTTCCTACACATTAGCAGAACTGGATCTATCCGACTGCATTCATTCACAAACTTATTGAACTCTGGAAGACTTATTCACGTGACACACGCCCACCTGTTGACCCCCAAAGCTGGCAAACGACAAGATGCGCTTACATGGTTTATTTAAACAGATTGTAAGTAAATATTTCATCTCTTCTGTTCAGTTTCGTTCAGTTTTCCAAGTTTTGAAATCGCTCAAAACGAATCGAATGAACCGATTCACCTCGCGTTTGAAAAGAGCCGACTCTAAAGAGTGATTCGTTCCTGCTTCAGATTTATTTTTCACTTTATTAATTCAATTCCTCAAGAACTAGAGGTAATACATATTCAAATAGTTTATCAGCTTCGGAATTTGGGACTGTCGTAAGTAGCAGACGCACGTCATAATATTGAACTTATAACGTATATTTTTGTCATGAAACAATCAATGTTCATTATTGTTTCCAATGGTGCAACATTTTGTTGCTACATTTAGCAAATGTTTAAGTCTAACGTTGATCCAGCAATTTTCTAAAGGGACCCAACAACATATTTTGCAATGAAAAATGAGATGTGTAGCTAACTTAGCTTTTTCGGTTATGTACGGCAATTCAATGACGTTATTAATCAAACTTTAATAAAATGTTATGTTTTCAATGTTTTGAGGGATATTAAGTGGTTCTCAATGACATTTGTAATATTAAGTAAATGGTGACAGGTTTGCTTTCCAGCACCTGGATAACCATAAAAACTGTACAATTTTTTTTTTTTTACTGTTTAGCTACGTGCATGCATGATAAAATACTAACTATGCATCTAGTTCTACGGACACCTACGTCTTTTTTAAAGAAACACGTTTTGTGAACACTCACACAGTCTGTCCATGCTGTGTAGATTTGCCTGATGAATGAATACTTTTTTGGCGCAAACATTTATTCACAATGGTATGAACCAATATGGGGGTGTTCACTGGTCAAATGTATATTGAAGTTATCTATTATTTTAATTATTCATATTACTTAAGATATATAGAGGACAAAACCTGCAAAAACAGTAAATTAATAAATACGCAAATATAAATGGGTAATCCATAATTCCTGTGTAAATAAAATAATAAATAAATAAATAAATGTTTATAAAAATCCACAAATTCCTGCATAAATAGATATTTAAATAATTAATAGTGCAGACAGGTAAATAATTAAATAAACCAAACAAGGGAAAAAAGAAAACAGTAAACTGAAAGTTTATTTTAATGAAAGTTTGAAAGACGGTAAAAAAATCATCTTTCAGTTTAACATTTTCTTATTTCTTGTAATTTATTTAATTTAATTTAGAAATTTTTAATGTTTTATTTATACGTTTAGGTACTCATATTAATATATATATATATATATATATATATATATATATATATATATATATATATATATATATATATATATATATGCGTATTTGTTTATTTTGATGCGTATTTGTTTATTTATTATTTATTTATTGTTTATTGATATATTATTTAGTTTCGTCCTCCATAAAGATACAGATCAGAGCAAACTATTTCTCAATTATTAAAAGGCAGACCCCCATATATTTTGTTTTGATGTCCATCAGGAGGAATCAATCATTAATTAGGGGGGTCAGACCCCTCCCCCATCCCCCCTGTTATTTGTACCCTGCTTGTACTTATAATTCTTGATCAGCATGGTAATGTTACACTGTTAGAAAACAATATGAAGGGAAATAAAAGCTAGCCTCTGGTAAATTTCTGTTTACTGAAATTCAGGTGACTCTAAAAAATGCAATGTTTAATAACAAAAAAAATAATACTACAAGTAGTAAAATACTATCTAGTGATGTTACTATCTAGTGATCTACTATCTAGATTCAGCGGTAGATACCGTCAAACCTTTTCCCTATTTTATCCTGCTATCCGGTATTAACGTGCATAAAAATTATAACATAAGGCTCAGACAGCGTCACCAAACTGTTGGCTTGTGCCTAAACCATTCACAAACTGAATACCGTATATGCAACCTTAGGTTCGCGGTCACCTGTTTGTCTTGTTTGTATTCTTCTGCGCGGGACGCTCTCTCTGATTCACACACACACACATTCTATCATTTGCTTTTTTAAATGCCATTTCAAACCCGCAAGATAGGGTTGGGCGGTAATATGGTGTACCACGGGATCTAAAAATAGCAACGTTGTCAGTTTCAATACCATTAATTTCTGTCAGAAAAAACAATGCACTTAAATAGAAGACCAGTATTTAATAGTAAATATCCTTTATTTTAATGCCTACAAATACGTATGCGTGATTGTCATCATGGGACAGTGTGGAGGAGAGAGAGGGAGAGGTGAGGTGGCGAGTCGCGCACCAAGTGACCTGCAGTTTGGCAGTATTTCCGGTTTCGACCGAACGAGAACACAGACGTGGTAAATATGAACTAGAGGTCTGCATTCCTGCTGCTGTACCGCCGGGACCGACCAGATTTCTTGCGGTGATGGAATAAATTTCAGAATAAAGCACGGGAGCGGTCGGTAACTCTAGTGTAATTTGAAAGGGAGCGGGCGCACAATCTAACAATTTCGCTCCCGAACACTCTCTCTCTCTGTGTGTGTGTGTGTGTGTGTGTGTGTGTGTGTTTTATGAACAAGTCTAAAGCTACATTATGCTGCAACAAATCAAACTGCTAAAAATTAGTTGACAACCAATTGTAAATCTGTAAATTCATGTGCTGTTATAATAAATGTACGCCATAATGAAAGAATTGCAACTCTCTGTGTTTGCAAACAAGATATTGGATGAGAGTTAAACTAACAATAACAAATTGTGCAACATGTTGTTATGTGACAATAGGTATCAGTTACTATAAAATTGTAAAATATATATAATCATTTTATGTCTTATAATGTCATTTTTATCAGGCCATTTAATAAATCTACCCTGTCGTTTGAAATCATTATTACGTAGTGCTGAAAGTGTGTGAAATGTGAAAATGTATTACATAATTAAGTCACCATAAGGTCATAGTCCACACACTCTGCTGAAGTCATTAATTCAGGGTCCAAGTTCATTCATTTTGAAGCACATCACAAAAAATTATGAGGTCATAAGTAGTAAGCATGGCATGTACTTTGCATTTATGCTTTTAAAAGTACTGTTTGTACTCCAAATTGTATTATTAAACTGTTAGATTGTGAATACTAGACATAACTCACTTGAACAGCTCAGTTTTTGCTTATGTAAGTGTTTTTTTTGTGTTAATTTGCACTTGCTTATAGTGATATAGACCTCTGAATCCTGCAGGTTCAACTTTAACCCAGATATCGCAATCGTTTTAGACTGGCCATGGCCTTCTCGCCTACTGGATCCATCAAAGGAATGAAGCCAAATGATGTGAAAAACAAGGTTTGTTGTTTTAGCGTCGCCTCGCTTGTTTGAATATGGAGTGCCTGATTGTGTCCTGGCCTGCCAAATCATTTGAGAAAATGCACACTAGGAGAAAATTTCTGCTTGGACTTTGAACTTTTCTTCATATTCTGCAACTTGTGACTGATTTCATGTTTTCATATCTGCTAAAAGACATTTGAAGCACAGCCAAAGTTATTAATCAGTTTCATGGTTTCACTTGTGGCCTGAAAGCAGACCTGGCAGCATCAGGTTGCATCTTTCTGCCTATTGGCATGTGTGATACTTTATCTGTAGACTGTTCATGAATCATTTAGGATGGCAGGGAAAGGGCTTCCTGTATGCCTTCGAAAGTCTCTGAGCCCTGGACAGCAGACCAAGATGATGTGCCTCTGCTGGCCTTCCCTGCTTTACTGGTTCTTCACCTCCACACTGAACACGGTCATTGGATCAAATATAACTCTAAGACTTTCTGAAGGATCTTCCTGCAGACCAGGTAAATAGCTTTTTTTCTGTTACACAACAGAGTGAAAATGCAGCAAGTGGGTGTTTATTAGAGTCTCAGGGGACTAAACAAATAACATTTGAATACAAAGAATTCATGTTTTCTCTATTTTACAAACGTATTTTATGATTTTATCGTTATTTTATAACCTTGTTGTATACTGTTAAACTGTAAAGATGCATTATAAAATTATTCAAATGTCAAAAATATGGGGATGTAAAAAAATCAGATATAAAAACAAAAGAAACTTTTTTTATTTAGTGGTCAACTGTGATGGTCCAATATATAAATATTCATTCATTCATTTTCTTTTCGGCTTAGTCAGTTTATTAATCTGGGGTTGCCACAGCGGAATGAACCACCAACTTACCTAGCACATGTTTTAGGCAGCGGATGCCCTTCCAGCTGCAACCCATCTCTGGGAAAAATCCATACACATTCATTCACACTCATACACTATACAGATAATTTAGCCTACCCAGTTCACCTGTATCGCATGTCTTTGGACTGTGGGGGAAACCGGAGCACCTGGAGGAAACCCACGCGAACATGGGGAGAACATGCAAACTCCACACAGAAACGACAACTGACCCAGACGAGGCTCGAACCAGTGACCCTCTTGCTGTGAGATGACAGCACTATCTATTGTGCCACTGCGTCACCCAATATATAAATAATGATTATTAAAATGTAAAAACTTTGGTCATATTGAAAATTTAAGCAAGCAGCTAGCTCTCTGCAACTCATGGTGTAGTACCTGAATGGGAGACCACATAGGAACGATATGTTGCTGCTGGAAGGGGTGTTAGTGAGATCAGCAGTGGGGCGCTCAACCTGCGGTTTGTGTAGGTCCTAATGCCTCAGTGTAGTAATGGGGGACTCTAGGTTTAACCCCGGCATCCTGGCCAAATTTGCCAACTGGCCTCTGTCCATCATGGCCTTCTAACCATCCCCATATCATAATTAGCTTTATCACTCTCCACCAAGTCTCCTCTCCACCAATCAGCTATTGTGTGGTGTGCGATCTAGCTAAATATGGCAGCCGACATGTCATCCAGGTGGATGCTGCACACTGGTGGTGGAGTGGGAGATGTGCACAAAGTGTAAAGCACTTTGACTGTCCAGAAAAGCACCATATAAATTTAATCTATTCTTGTTAATAATATTAGATTGTTTGAATTGACATTTTCGACTAAGCTGTTAATAGAAAAACGTAACACATAGTCTAAAAAAAACAAGTAAGTCTGAAACAAGTAGTGAGTCTGAAAAGTGTATTTTAGTAGCCTTTTAGAAATTCTACTGGGCTAAAATAAATCAAATATATACAGTATGTAAAGATTTGGTAACTGGACTATATATTCTATCTGATAACCTTTTAATTTTATGCATTTATAAGGATTTTACTGCCTGGAAGGAGGTGAGGGTCCTATTCCCTGCCCCAGAGGAACATTTGGACCAAGTTCCTGGGCCACGACCATAAACAGCTGTATCAGCTGTCCACCACACCACTATGGGCCTAGAGAAGGCTTGAGCAATTGCCTGCCCTGTGGGCCTTGGTCACATCAGCCTCAGCCAGGACAGGACAGCTGTACATGTCTGCAAGAAGGTCAAGTCTTCCAGGTAATAACCCACTGTTTACATGCCTTTCAATGAGTTTGCAGCCATGTAGAGAAGCAATCTGCAGCCGTCTGCTCATGTTTCAGCCTGGTGGGAGTCTGGTTACCAACTCTCACTGACTGCTGAAGGCTCTTTTCATCAGCTACCAGTCAACAGGGATGTGAGTCAGGATTTGTTGTCTCTGTCTCTAACTGCTGACTTTTGAATGTAGGCCAGTGATGGGCAGTGTGCCTGTATGTTGGGATATACACTGAAAGGAGAAGCTTGTGCGCTGAACGTCTACGAGATCTGCAAAGACGGAAGAGCACGTAACCAGCATGGAGACTGTCTAGACCACAAACAATGGAAGCAGTATTGCTCACAGCAGGTGAGGAAATGGAGGACATATTGGGAGGTGTGTACTACAGTCATGCTGTTTGCACAGGGAGCATGACGTACTTGCAGTGTTGCCATTGAATATTTCATGAATGGCACGTGACAAGTTATTTTCCTCTTGAAGGTCATTCAGTTTTGGATGTTTCCTGAGTGTTGAATGGTTTACCAGCAAGTCAGTGACCTAAAATACCTCCCTCCTCTTGTCAAACATATAAGAGTGCCTCACATGTATCAGTGCACCTGATGTGTGACTTACCCTTGGACCCAAAGTCATTTAATGACTTCCAGTTTGTTCAAATGAAAGCTGCAAGATTTTTAAGTCAACCTCCCAGCACGGCCCATGAATTTAGATGTCTTCCATTGGCTGCAAAGAAAATTAAGATTTGAAATCAGTGAAATTATGGGATATGCATGGATATGTACCTTCTTCCATTTCTTAATGACTTGTTTCAGACTGACAAGTGTAAGATCTCCAAATCAAAATTGGTACCAATTTATTGTGATATTTAATTATATAAATGTTTTAAAATATAATCAAGTCAAGCTGAGCTTTATTGTTATTTCTCTACATGTGTAGATATACAAAAATATTGTGCCTCGCATGACCATTGTTCTACATAAGTAAACATAAATATGAACACAACACTGGATGTAAGAGCTATTATAAACCTATACATATCTAAAATACCAGAGCGGTAATCTAACTATACTAGCTACTAACAATGTATATAGTATACATAGTTAAACTATACACACAACCTAGACAGTCTATACAAGTACTTTTAGATAAGAAAACAATATTGGGCAAGATATTGTGGAAAGGATTTAAGGTTGAGGAAAACATGATTTATGGTACATTCACAAGTAAACACTGCAGCAGATGCATTCTAAATAGTGCATACTTATGCACTATTCTAGGTCATTTTGTACTATTAATACTGTAAGTAATGCATTCACACTGAAAACTCTAAAAACAATAAGTGCACTTTAAATATCCAGATGATGCACTTTAAAGAAGTGTGGAATGTTGGACACTTCATGCTCTCATGGATGCAGTTTAGATGAAGGGGTGGGGCTTTCAGGCTCTTAGTTAGATTACGTTAAGGCTGCGTCCAAAATTGCATACTTCCATACTATATACTCTACTAGTGTTATTTCAAAATTCATAGAATGGGGTATATGCAGACGTATGTGGAAGGATTTTTAGTTTGTCTGTTACCTTGGTCACGCGCTTCCACTGTCTGCAATTACAAAATCGGTGCGTTTAAGGTCTGTTTTCTTTAAAAATATGTGACATCCGCTATAAAGTGGGTCTCAGAATGTACAAGACACACTGCATTAAATTAAATTTTTTCCTGCTATGTCTAAAATAAGAACCTTTATTTTACCCCAGTATATTCAATGGAGCTTCTGCACTAGCCTGCTAATCCTGACGGGCGTGTGCGTGTAAACAATTTTTATCTTGTTTTATGCTTGAGCAACTAAATGCATGATGAAGTCTATTTAAATGATTATATTTTAATTACATTACAACATCCAAGCTGTAAAATGAACCGTATAAAATGGAAAAAAGTCACATTAACCGTTCACCGGAAGTTTATCAGTATGGGAAGAAACATAGCTCTGCATATACCCTATTTGGAAAACAGGATGCGTAAAGTGCCTGGATGACCTACTACTTACAGCGAGATTCTAAAGTGCGCATCCGATGCATGCTACGCAATCTGATGATGATCCATGGTGGAATTCGTGAATGGTAGTGAAGCGACGCATCTGATGTCACATGATCATGACAATATTTGGCACATAGTACGTCCAAGTTCCATTCATACTGCTCACATTCATACTTTTAGTAGAACATACTTTTCTAATTGTTGATTAGTACATATAATTGAAATGCAGTACCTACAGTTTAGTTGGCTATTTTGGACGCAGACTTTCTTTATTTTGGATTGTGAAAAGGAAAATTCTCCTACCAGAGTGATTATATCGCCTCCCTATGGTGAATACAGTTATACTCATGGCAGGTAATGTTAGGTAGTTTGGTCATTCATTTCACTAATTTGGCCATCGTCAAATATCACCTAGAAAACGGCTAGAACTTCTGCTTGGAAAAAAAAACATTATTGTTCCATTTGGGACGGGTGGTTTGTCAACTCCACTCACCTGTGTGAAGCACACTCAGAAATAAACATAGTGATATTCATTTCAATATCTATTTATTTATAGCATGAATTAAGGCTTCATTCTCTTCTCATTAAACATTTGGTTTTATTGTGAAGTTTTGTTTAACATTCTGATGATTCATTCAGTAAACAAACAAATTATGAGCAGGTCACTGAATCATTTGTTTAAGAGATTTGTTCAAATATGCTGAAGGCTTTATGAGTGAGTCCTTCATTCAAGAGAGGGTTTCAAATTTGCTTTATCCATTAATGAAATGAGTGAGTGAGAAAATGATACTTTTGTGAAAAAATATTGATTTTTCTTTTTCTAAAATTGACAGGAGCTAATAAAGTTTTATCAGGCCCAATGTAACTTGCATGCCATTTCATTTGCGTCAGAAGAAACCCAATCTCTGTTATTTCTGAATCATGTTCCTCTACTGTGTAAACAATGTCAGCAGGTTTTAGTCCAGTGTGATTAGCATTCACTAGTATTTCCAGGAACAAGATAATGCTCTCAAGATTACAATGAGCCCATCTGCATGAGTGAGTTTTTACAGCTTATGGATAGTTGTTCATTTTTCTGTATCTCTTTGCAGGTGTGTTCATCTCCTGACCTGTACGAGGGTTATGATGTCTCTCTGGGTCTGTGTATGTGCAGAGGTTTGCCCAGGTCTGAGCCGGACAGAGCTGAATGTGCAGGCTGGTGCCGGAGCCTCCTTACTCCGGTTCTACAACTTGTTTGCACTGGAAGCCTTTACTTGCTCTACACTGAGGCTAATCAACAGGTCAGTCCTGTTGACCACACAAATCTTTAGTAAAGAGGCCCAAAACATAATAAACATGGTCAGTTTTTGTACTTGTTTGACAAATATGATTAAAACCTTTTCATTTTTCACAGTAACTTGATTTATTTTTATACATACAAATATAAAGTGTATATAAGCTTATTACACTTTATATTTGCATATATACAGTGCATCCAGAAAGTATTCTAAGCACTTTACTTTTTCAACTTTTTTTTAACTGTTACAGCCTTATTCAAAATGGATTAAATTCATGTATTTCCTCAAAATTCTACACACGATACCCTATAATAACAATGTGAAAAATATATTTTTTAAATTGTTGCAAATTTCTTAAAAATAAAAAACCTGAAAAATCACATGTACATAAGTATTCCCAGCCTTTGCTCAATACTTTGTTGATGCACCTTTGGCAGCAATTACAGCCTTAAGTCTTTTTGAATATGATGCCACAAGCTTGCCACACCTGTCTTTGGGAATTTTTGCCCATTCCTCTTTGCAGTACCTCTCAAGCTCTATCAGGTTGGATGAGAAGCGACAGTGTGCAGCCATTTTCAGATCTCTCCAGAGATGTTCAATAGGGTTTAGATCTGGGTTCTGGCTGTGCCACTCAAGAACATTCCCCGAGTTGTTGTGAAGCCACTCCATTGATATTTTGGCGGTGTGCTTTGGGTCAGTGTCCTGCTGGAAGATGACCTGTCGCTCCAGTCTGAGGTCAAGAGCACTCTAAAGCAGGTTTTCATTCAGGATGTCTCTGTACATTGCTGCATACATCTTTCCCTCTATCCTGACTAGTCTTCCAGATCCTGCTGCTGAAAAACATCCCCACAGCATGATGCTGCCACCACCATGCTTTACTTTACTTTATGGTGGTGGCATTAGCCTGGTGATGAGCGGTGCCTGGTTTTCCCAAAACGTAATGCCTGGCATTCACTCCAAAGAGTTCAATTTTAGACTCATCAGACCAGAGAATATAGTTTCTTATGGTCTGAGAGTCTTTTGGAAAATTCCATTTAGGGATTGTCGTCCATCTGGCCATGATGATGGTTGTCCTTCTGTAAGGTTTTCCTCACTCCACAGAAGAACGCTGGAGCTCAGACTGAGTGACCATCGGATTATTGATCACCCCCCTAACTAAGGCCAGTCACCCCGATCACTTAGCTTATATGGCCGGCCAAATCTTGGAAGAGTCCTGGTGGTTCCAAACATCTTCCACTTACGGATGATGGAGGCCACTGTGCTCATTGGAACTTTTCTGTAACCTTCCCCAGCCTTGTGCCTCGAGAAAATCTTGTCTTGGAGGTCTACAGACAATTCCTTTGTCTTCATGCTAAGTTTATGCTTTGACATGCACTGTCAACCCTGGGACCTTATATAGACAGGTGTATGCCCTTTCAAATCATGTCCAATAAACTGAATTTACCACAGGTGAACTCCAATTAAGCTGCTGAAATATCTCAAGAATAATCAGTGGAAACAGAAAGTACCTGAGCTCAATTTAGAGCTTCACGGCAAAGGCTGTGAATACTTTTGTACATGTAATTTTTTAGTTTTTTTTTTTATATTTTTAAATTTTCAATTTTTTTTATAGTTTTTATTTTCTAGTCATCAAAGAATATAGCATGCAAAAAATTTAATCACAACTGATTAATAATAAATGTTTCCTGAAAAGCAAATCAGCATATTAGAATATTTTTTGAAGGATCATTTGACACTTGAAAGTATTTGATACTGTAATATTACTAAAAATGCAAGTCGGAATCAGAGAAATAATTACATATATCACAATAAATGAACATGGAAAATGGTTACTTGAAATGTTTTTGTTACTTGTTTGGGTGTATTTCTGATTAGTTTTGTATTTTTTACAATTATAATTAGCTTTAATTTAGTTTCTGCCAGGGCAACACATTTTTAAATATATATATATATATATATATATATATATATATATATATATATATATATATATATATATATATATATATATTTTTTTTTTTTTTTTTTTTTGAAATGTTATGCGATTTAGGAATGAAGCATTCAAATTAAAAGTACAACTACAAAAGATTTCACTCTGGTGAGGTTGACAGTCTTCAGCTTGTTTATAAAAGTAGAGCAAACGTAACTTGATTCAACTAAATTAATCTAACACAACTTAAAACACAATACAATTACTAATAAAAAAATGATGACTGTACTCAATTGATAAATACAATGGAAATGTCGAAAGCCGTATCACATTATGACTGTATAAGCTCTTCAGCAGCAACTGAAAACTGTATACACTTTCATAAACAATTAAATATCATTTTTCATATGACAATTAAGTCCAAAAAAAGAAGATGGGAAACACAGTACATCTGGATAACCTTTCATCGAAGTACACAATATGAGGGATTTGTACAGGACATTGAGACACATGGCACAGCCCTGCTCGTACACGCGCAAGAGCTCAAACACAAGCAGCATTAAATAAC